>NC_085878.1:9998239-10010739 GCF_034702125.1 Engraulis encrasicolus
AAAATCCCTTTCATTGTCTGTCAGTGGTGCTGTGCCATTGATGTCTAATGCCATCCAGTTATATTTTTTTTTCATATTTGTCTATCGGCGGCTTTTGTGGTGCCGTTAAGATCAAGACCTGAGACCAATTCTGTGTTCTTTGTTGATGTTATAATTCCAGTACAGTTTTGCATAGGACTATTTGGTATTTTCTTGGGAAGATCAATGGACAAAAGCAACCTAAATTGAAAAAATCATATTCTTTATTAAACCCTATGGGTTAAGTATGGGATGGCACTTAAGTTCATATATGAGTCAAGGCAGGTTAGCGAATACTGTTGTGACACGATAACTAAAAGTTAGTTTTGGCTTTTATGAGTGGAAGTATTTGAATAGTGCATAGTTTTCTCCTTTCAAAAGTAACTGCTCTATGTGCCCTTGCCTGCGTGGGTTTGTTTTTCTCTTAATCTCATGTGTCTAAGGTTAATGGCAATTATGTATGTCTTTAACCTTGAGAAGATAGAAATTTGTATGCCTCACAGGTTATCTGTCTCACATCCTCCGTGTGTCTTTGAGTCCTTTTTAATTGCGACATAATTGGCCAATGCTTCTCTAAAGAACTTTTTTACTACTCCTCCAGTAACACGATGACTTGTGACTTTTATTTCATTATGTTTACAACATTAAAAGAATTCCATGGATTCTAGAGAAGCTGAGTTTATTTTGTGGAACAACCCTCAAATATTTCATTTAAGGTTAATAATTTGTCCATTTACTTTTTTTGTAAGAGCACAGCACATTTGAAGTAATTCATATCAGATTGAAAATTGGGAAAAAATGTGGACTCAATTCTTCTCAGTCTCATTCTCATTGCTCTGTTAGCTTGGCAGTTGCACTCATTTTTTTAAAGAAGAGAATGAAAATGGGGGGGAAAGTACAGGATATTATTAATTTTTTGCTTAGCAAACCTCACTCCCAGCTGGATCAATAATGTGCTGCTGGGGGAGTTCATTTTGCACTCTGGGAATTAGTGCAACTCAGCCATGCCGAGAAAGCACAAGACCGCGAGACGGTATATACAGCCAGCGATATGCTGTCGGAGTTGCAAAAAAAAAGTGGATATCACAAGCAGATCTGTGTACGTATAGGAGCATGGAGGAAAAGCCATCGCTCAGAAGCAGGTTGATTTCATGCCCCGCTGCTAAAGCTATAATTGCACCCAGGCCCATTTTTTATTGCCGGCTTGATTTTAAAAGAGAGAGAAGGGGGGGATGAATGGAGAAACATTTGGCGAAGTGTTTATTTTGGGGCCACTGACCTCCGTGAACCTGTTTACCAGACGAGCTCCCCAGAGGTGTGCTTGGATGGCTGGCTGGCAAAGTGCCGTGCAGCGCTGGCTAGGTGTAACGCGGTGTGATGCAGTGCTTTGTGTGGTGTAGCGTAGCGTAGCGTAGTGATGGCTGGTCTGGTCTGGTGGCTCACGACGGTAGCACCCCTGCAGCCAGTCAGGAGAGAGACAGGAAGCCGGGGATGACAGGCTGATTGGCTGCAGGTCTCCAGTCCCCGCGTGTAGTCTGACCCCGAAGGTCTCAAGGCCTGGCCCCCCTCTGGAAATCAAAAAAAGGTTATTGCAAACCAACCCCCTCTCTTAAATACAATCTCTAACCTCCCCCCTACCCCCCACTCCACTTCAAAAATTGCTCCAATCATCAAACTTATGTTCATTTCAGTTAAGTTTGATATTCGACATGATCGCAAGATTATTGGTGCGTGTCGAAAAGAAAAGCCCCATGTGCCGGTGCGTCGGCCTTCACATTACGGTGAAATATCGCAAACGGATGAGAACGTGGGGGACTCTGGGGCCGCCGCGCATACGTCCGACTGTCGCTCTCATCGCCTTTTTTCCTTTTCTTCGGCACACGGTGCACAAGCCGTAAATTATGGCGGTTGTCGGGGTTTTTATCGTCTGCATAAATGATCTTCCAAAAATATGAGACAGAGGCAGTATATCTGTGAGGGCCTTTTCCTGTCAGTCAGATGTTGGCAAGACCGCAGAGAAACTCCCCACTGTGAGCCCGCGCCCCCCATCCAAAACACACACACACACACACACACACACACACACACACACACACACACACACACACACACACACACACACACACACACACACACACACACACACACACACACACACACGCGCACACAAATCTGAAGAAGACAAATCTGAGGAGACGCGAGCTCAAGTCATGTGTAGTGACGAGAATCTCACCTGTTCTCTGCGCTCCAGCAAACGGAGGGGGATGTGTAGCATTTGGAGTTCTAGCGTAGTGTCCTACTGTTGGGATGTTTTAATTCACTAAAATGCTCTCTCCCCCTCTCTCCCTCGGTGACAGCCAACGCTTGAGCGGTCTTACAGACTTAGAGGTTTAAACCGGAGTAAATCTCATTGTGAACTAGGAAAGAAGGAAGGAAAATAGGTTTTAACGGAGCCTAAGGATTAAGAAGAATGCGATTTTTTTTGCAGCTTATTATAAGATAGTTCTGTCAAACAAAGGAGAAAACGAAAATAATCTGAAAGAAAAACATGTTACGTCAACAATCACTTCTACAGTACGAGTCTATTTGGCAGAAGTAACGCGCGCTAATCAGCCGATACAACGCTGGGCCGCAGAATGGGCAGGGAGAATGGAGGCCGTTATCCGGCGAGCCGCACCTTGGATCAGGCAGGGCAAACAGTGTGCGCGCGTCTCTTTGAAGTGATAATGTGCGATCGGCGGGGGGATTAGGAGCAGCTGAGGCACGGGTACTGGCCCTGTGTTGTGTCGATACGCGCTACCCATCGAGCTAAGCTACCAAACCATCACAACACACTACAGTAGCGGGCTTAGGGTTTTGGGTATATTAACCGTCTATTGGTAGCTCATCTTGATAAGGCAGCCCATCTGGACGGAACACAAGCCCAGCTCCACTCATACTTTCTGGTCAGGAGGGGCTATTGTGCTCTCCACACGCTAGGGGCCGAGGGCCTGCTTGGCGTGTCCTGCTGTCAGCCTGCGTTAGCCCGGCGTCTGATCTCCCGTCTCTCTTGTCTTCAGCAGGTCCAGGGTCACATGCCTCCGCTCATGATCCCCATTTTTCCACACGACCAGCGCACTCTGGCAGCCGCCGCCGCCGCCCAGCAGGGGTTCCTCTTCCCCCCGGGAATGTCCTACAAGCCAGGTATGCTACTGGACTGCATGGTCCTCGTCCCTGTCTGTCTCTCTATGTGTCTTTCTGTCCCTCACTTTCTGTCACTGTCTCTCTGTCTGTCTCTCTCTGTCTCTCTGTCTCTCTCTCTCTCTCTCTCTCCCTCTGTCTCTCTCTCTCTCTCTCTCTCTCGTTTCATCCCTCTGCCCTTTGCCTCTCTCCCATATTCTCTTTGTCTCTGCCACTCTCTTTCACTCACCCCTTTGCTCCGATTCTCTCTCTCTCTCTCTCTCTCTCTCTCTCTCTCTCTCTCTCTGTCTCTCTCTGTCTCTCTCTCTCTCTCTCGCTCTCTCGCTCTCTCTCTCTTCCTCCCTTTATCCCATATATACACCTGTCCCTTTAGTCCTTTTAGCCTTTGCCTAATGATTGATGTGTGAAAAGTTCAAGAGTATTTGGTATTTGTCTTGATTAGTTAAATGCAACTGGCATGACATTAAGCAAATAACTCAGGTAAATACGCAGAAACAGTAATCTACTGAGATTGATACGACTGAAAGGCAACATGGCAACAAAAGATAATAACTATTGTCACTGAAGGAGAAACGTTTTGTCATTTTGTCACAGCGAAGCTGTCACGGTGATAAGAGCGGATGTTATCATCGAGCCAAACAATAGCTTTTTCGTACCAAGGGCCTTGACGCCATACCCTACCGTGGCGGGGATGATGAAATAGAACACAAACACAACCTTTGGTCACAACCCACAGTCACTGTTGAAGGACTCTGTGTGTATTCCTAACCTTCTAAAAAGATAAAAAAGACAAAAACAGAGAATGCTTTCACAACACCAGGAAACTAACCCCACTGCCCGCCTCTCCGTCTCTACCTCCCTTTCATTTCTTTCTCTTATGCGACTTTCTTCTTCCATTTTTTCCCTCCTGGCGCCCTTCAGAAGGCAGGTTACTGTAATTCACTGTAACAATACATAACATGCACCTTAGTCACTCCCCCATCAGAGCGATAAATGCATCATGGCACCATGAAGTGTTTCAGGCTGTTCGTAGACTTCAAAACAAAAGAGACAAAAGGTGATGATAATATGGGTCGCAGAAACTTAAACTGAACGCTTAACATGAAAGTGTCTCTCTGCTTCTCCTCGGCTGTAATTGTCATCCAAGAATTTGCGAGGGTGCTGCGAGGGTAACACAATACCTACCGCATACAGGCCTCTCTGGTTCGCCACTTGCTCTGACTCTCTCTTCCAGAATGGGTGTTGAAACCCTTAGCCTGCTCATTTGTTTCAAAGGGCTGGTTTTCACATTGTGCCTCTGTGACTCTGTGCAAAGAAATCCTTTTGTACAGAAAACAGCTGACAAATACATCCACAGCCTAGCCTAATGACCGTTATATTATTGTAAATAATAAATATAAGCACGAAATTGTACTCACAACATGATATATTACAAAAATAATATGTTCCAATAAACCGAGAATGTATTCATTTTGATTGAAAAAAGCAGAATAACAAGATCAGGTCAGAATGAAACCAGAAGTTTCTGGGCCATGTGTGACTCTGCACAGTAAAAATGACTCACACAAGGAAAAGGCAGACAGTTACTATGCGGAGGTCCTGTAGAGTACAGAGCAGACCAAAATCACAGGGTACTGGGCCACCGTGAGGTGAAACTCCAAACACCACCGAAGTATTACCTCACTTTAGAAAAAGAGAAAAAGACACCAGTCAAATCAGGTCAGCAGATGACCATCAGAGAGGGTGCTGGCTGGGCCGTCACCAGGTGCAAGAGAGAAGCAGCCCCATCACCACCCCCTCCAGCACCCACCACACTGTGCTGTGCTGTGCTATGCTAACCCAGCCCCACTCCGGCACACGTGTCCCCCTAGAGGGATGCAGGGCACACAGGGCTTCCTAGGGACTCTGGCTGCTGTCTCCACCGTCCGGCCTGCCCCGGCATGCCTCCCCAAACTGCCTTTTGTATGGCAGGGGAGAAAAGAATTTTCACCCTCACGCAAGCATTCCACCTCCCTAAACATCAAATTCACAAGAGAAGAGGGGGGTGACATTGCAACAACATGCCGATTGACTCTCTGCCAGGACCGTAACCCTCCTGCCACCACCCCACCACCCCTCTCCCCCTTCCCGATCCCTTCATCTGCCCCATTGTTCTCTTGGGCTCCAGAAGTGCCATTATAAGCATCTGTAGTGAAGACCTAGAGACTAGAGCTGAGGCCTGTCCCTGGGCCTTGCCGTCTTCACTCTGTCAAACCCTGAACACTCAGCCAGACTGATTGCTTACTTGTTTGTTTGTTTGTGTTTTGTTTGTCTTTTTCCCCCTTTTTCTGATCATTGACTATTGGGTGGAAGTCGACTAAAAAATGCACATGTCAGGTCCCCTTTCCCTCCCTCGAACGTTACGAGGACTGAGCCAACTATCGACACGTCGGGTGGACCTCTGGGAAATGGCATAGAGTGGCTCAGTGTGATGATAAGAGAGAGAGAGAGAAGGAGAAAGAGACAGACAGAGAAAGAGATAGAGGGGGGGGTGGGATAGAAAGAGAGATGTCAGAGCGAAGGATTTATGTGTGCCGTGTGTTTGCGAGCTCTGCGGGGAAAGCCCTGGCTCTTGCTTTTGTCTACACATGGGGTGCTTTGAGGAACACATGTCAACACCTCATCAAAAACACAGTAAGAACAGAGAGATGAGAAGGGAGCTACGGAGAAACACACAGAGAGAAAGAGATTGGCGGACGGAGAGAGAGAGAGAGAGAGAGATGAGAAGGAGCTACAGAGAGAAAGAGATTGGCAGAGAGAGAGAGAGAGAGAGAGAGAGAGAGAGAAAGAGAGAGAGAGGGATGAGAATGGTGAAAGACAAGAAAAAACAGCCCCATAGTCAGCAGGTGAGTAGCAGAACATTATGGGGTGTGGTAAAGCAGCTTATAAATTAACTATAAAGGCGGGCGTGGATGAAAAAGAAAGTCAGCTATTTTGGAACTACACAGCCATGACAGGTGGAGCATGGAGCCTGAGGCCATTCTTTTGTGTGTTTGATATTTCTCTCTCTCTCTCTCTCTCTCTCCCTCTCCTAATATGTTTGACGCGGAAAATGTTTTAATACAAATAACAGGAGTCGTAAATGGAGACTTCAGCATGGGGTTTGCGCCTGCTGGTGGAAAAAAACCCTTCTGCATTATGCATAAGATTGCAAAAAGAAACAAATAAAGATGGAAAAAAGGGATGGAGCAAAGGAATGGAGGAGGGAGGAAGAAAGGGGGAAAGAAGAAAGGAGGACAGGAAGAGAGAAAAAGTCTTGAGGAAAACAACTCCGCCAGAATAGGTCTCTATGATGCTCAACCCCCCCTGTGCCCCACATACTACATTCACAACAGATGATCTCTTGACATAATAAAAACGGCTGCCCCTGCCGGGTGTCCCGTATTCTCTGCATCATCAAGAGCCGTTGGCAGGACAGGGCCGAGTGATTATGGCGCTCGTCACCCCACTGTGCTGTGCCGGCGCCACACTCGCACACTTTGCGCTGCACACTGTGCTTAATGGCCCCAAGTGCCGTTGGGGACGGCCAAACCAACCGCCTATCCGGCGGGGTCATCCTTCTCAAACGCACAAGGCACAAGTAGCCATGACACCCCCACCGCCACAGCCACCGCCATCATCATCATCATCACCCCCCCATCCCCCACCCCTGCCGCTCTCCTCTCTTGGCCTGTGTACATAAAAGACAGAGGCGTGTGCCATAATGGTGCCCTGGAATGGATCTTCTTGGCCGGAGTCTTTCAGCTGTGATGAGGCCACAATGCCTTATTGACTTTGCACCACAGGAGACGCCGAGATGCCAATATATCTGCTTAGCCTTGGGTTCGCGATTAGCTTCTTGGGATTGTGCTTGAATGCACTTTCCAGGCTGTGCACTCCTTCGCTCTGTCGTTCTAGCTCTTCCCCCCCCCCCCACCACCACCTCCTCCAACTCACTCTGTTTTCTACTCTACTTGTGCAGATCATTAGATGATCATTAGCTCCTTTCATTTCGTTATTACCTTTAAACCTTCTCAGTGGAATGGAAGTGGAAGAATAAAAGCTACTACTTTGAAAGATACAAATTATTGGCCAAATCTCCAAGCAACCTTTGCCCATCAAAGCGGTCTTCTTTCCCCTGAAGAAAAAGAAAGATGTACCATGTCCACATGGCAGGCACTCATGCCTCAGTCAGACCTCATAAAGAGTTACCCTTTTCCTTGTGTTTGATATTTAACCTGAATTCAGTCGTGATGACCTCTGTTATCATAAATTGTTCTGCGTACGCCTCCATTGCAGTGAATGAGATTTCACGGAGGGTCATTGTGTGCACTTTGGAGACCTCACAAGACTTTCACTAGATTCACTAGATTGTTATCAGAGATAGACGGTGATATCGCTCCATAACAAACAAAGCGCTCTTGCAAAGACTTTTACGCTCTTAAAGGGTCTGGCATCTTAACTTTGTCGGTTGCGTGTGGGGTGGTTACAGGATGAAGTGCCCAGTGTCAACCTCCTCCAGTAGCCCCAGTGGCCGTCACTGCAGCAGACCCACCTCACACTGTCACACACACACACACACACACACACACACACACACACACACACACACACACACACACACACACACACACACACACACACACACACACACACACACACACACACACACACACACACACACACTGACACGCACACAAAAATACATCGATGAAAGAACCTGGCTGCACGCCTGGTCTGCCCCAGACATCACCCCCCCACACTCCCTCTGCTCTCCTCTCCGCACCACCACCATACATCCCCACCACCCACACCACCCACCCACTCACCCTGCTTCCTCCTCCCTGTCCAGCGGGCTGTCCTCGCTTGGCATCTGACTGACACGCCCCTGGCTGCCCGGTCTCACATGACACCCTGGCCGCCACCGCCGACAAGGGGAGGCAATCACTCCTCCGGCATCGAGCACAGAAACAAGCAGCGGTGAAAAAGTGAGAACGATATCTCCTCACATTGGAGAGGTGGAATGGGAGGAGGGGAGAGGAGGGAGAGGAGAGGAGAGGAGAGGAGGAGAGTGGTAATGGTGAAGGGCTGGAGTGGGTGGTGAGAATAAAGTAGTAGTTTGAGGAAAGAGAGAGAAGAGGGGAGGGAGGAGGGAGGAGGGAGGGAGGGAGGGAAGTGGACATATTGGACAGTAATGACCCCTCCACTCCACTTCTCTCGTGGCAGTGTTTGAAAATCACATCAATTGCGTAGCACGCGGCTTTTGCGGGCCTCTGGCGAGGTATTGAATATCCAGACTGTATCACAATGTGCTGCGCTGGACAAGATTGGGGAAGGCGCGCACGAGGGAGAGGGGAGTGGAAGGGGAGCGGAGCGGAGGAGAAAAAGAAGCAGGGAAGGTATATACGTCTGCCCCCCTTACCCGTCTAGCTCCCCCCACCCCACCCCACCCACCACCCACCACCCGCTGGACCCCCCCTTCATGCCTGTGGCTTAATGCCTCCATATGTTTGTGTGGAGAAGTGACAGCCGAAAGTGGTGTCTGAATCGGGGCCAATTCTCTTCTTCAGAAGGCACGCTTCACTCAACCCCTCTCCCGTCCTTGTTGGATTCACCGCCGCCATCCTCCCCTTACCCACCTCTGCACACACACATACACATGAACGCACATGCACATTCCCGCGTGCACACACACAGACACACTTACACACACACACACACACGCACGTGCACACACGCACACACACACACACCTCACCGCACACCCCCACCTCTAACCACAATGTGCTGAGCAGCGAAAGGATTCCTTTACCAATTTACTCATAAAGCCCAAGGATGAAAACATACTTTTCCCCACACTGCTTTATTTTTTTTCTTCTTCTTCTCTGTTTTCCTTTATTTTTTCTGTCTGTCTGTCTTCTTTTTCTTTCTGTCTGTTCCTCTTTCTTTCCTCCTGTATCCTTTTCTTTCTCGCTGTGTCTTTAAAGCCAACTGCTTTCCACTTGGCGCTGTATCAGTATCGAGTTTAACCGCCCTCCCCATCTTTACGTCTCAGATTCCAAGTTTCCTGATGTGTTGTTGCGATAGCGCGCTCGAGACAAGCTATTGTTTTGAAATTCTTATAGCTCTCTGGTTTAAATGCGATGCCGTGATAAAGGGAACAACAAATCATGTCGTTTCTCATCTTTCTTTCTTGTGACATTGTAAAGTGTTCGCTTGTTGTGACCTGTCGAAGTAGCAGGTTTATTTTTTTGATCGCTCGCTCCTGCCAAAACCCACATAGTCAGACAGACAATCGTGCTGTCGAACAAATGAGGTGTTGTGTTTTACAGTGGTGTAAAAGTGCTTACCAGAACACACTCTGTGCGCATGCACCCACTGAACCAGTGTGTGTTGAAACAGTGGCCAAAATATCATGAACTAACTGTTGTTGAGGGGTTTTGAAGACAAAAAAGAGGACTACAAAGTCTTAAAGAAGAGGAGGAAGGAATAGACTACAGCCACAGATACTGAGAAGGAGAGAGAGACAGAGACACAGACAGACAGAGGGGCAGAAAAAAGCAAGAAGAGAGAGGGAGAGAGAGAGAGAAAAGAGAAAGAAGATACGTTCCTCAGTAATCCAGTCTCTGCCTCTTTGCCCAGCTGAATCTTTTGTTGGTGCAGATGTTTGGGCTGGAAGCCGAGGCTGGGGCAAAATGGGGAAGGCAGGCAGGCAAGCAAGCAGGCAGGCGTGCTAGTATCGAGAAAGGGGGCCGTGTTGGCACTTGCCTGGCTGCCGTTAGGGCCGCTCATTGTCTCAACCTGTGTGCATTGTTCTGAACCACCACCCCCTTCTTCATCTTTTTTTCTTTTCTCTCTCTCCCTCTTTCTTTCTCTCCACCCCGACAGGTGATAACTACCCGGTGCAGTTCATTCCATCCACCATGGCAGCTGCTGCCGCGTCAGGCCTCAACCCTCTGCAGCTTCAGGTATGTGCAACGACAAAGAATGTGCAGGCAGACTGCCAGGCCTTGGGCTCTCTCTCTCTCTCTCTCTCTCGCTCTGTCTCTTTCTCTCTTTCTCTTTCGCACCAAGCAACAGACACGCTCTCTCTCTCTCTCTCTCTCTCTCTCTCTCTCTCTCTCTCTCTCTCTCTCTCTCTCTCTCTCTCTCTCTCTCTCGCTCACTCTGTGCCGTGCCGTGCTAGGCGGCAGAGGGGTGGGGTGTGGGAGAGGTGTGTGTGGGTGTGTTGGAAGACGAAGGAGAAAAAGAAGAAGAAGAAGGGGAAAAAACAGCTGTATGTTAAATAATGAGTCCCTGCAAGCTAAATAATGCTGGGAGTCTGCCCTCACCAACTTAACACCTTACATGTGTAATTTAGCCATTTTACTGAGAACTTAACCCCATAGTTACCCGGGAGACTGCCGTTATGAGGATAATGGTTATTGCAGGAAGGATTAGGCCCTCCATGCTCCTCCAGGGCTGTCTCTGCTAAACCAATCAGAAGAGGCCGAGCAGCCTCAGCCTCTCTACCAGAGGGATACGCTGGTTATGCCTGTTCTGTTGTAATGCTAACGGCAATGCAGCTGTGTGTGTGCGTGTGTGTGTTATGTGCTGTGTGCGTGTGATGGATTGTGCGAGTGCGTGTGATAGATTGTTGTGTGTGTGTGTGTGTGTGTGTGTGTGTGTGTGTGTGTGTGTGTGTGTGTGTGTGTGTGTGTGTGTGTGTGTGTGTGTGTCTGTTTGTCTGTCTGTCTGTCTGCCTGTAAGTCTGTCTGTATGTCTGTGTGTATCAGACAGAGAGAGAGAGAGAGAGAGAGAGAGAGAGAGAGAGAGAGAGAGAGAGATTTGAATTTGAATTTGAGAGAGAGAGAGATAATGCGTCTCTGTGTGTGCGTGCGTGCATGCATGCATGTGTGTGCACGTGCGTTGTGGCTTACATACCCAGTCCTGTGTGAGTGCAATCACACACTGATTGTGTGGTGTGAAGACCGTACAGGCCACTGAACCATGAGGGCATGCAGAGTGTGAGGTGGTTATGTGAAAGCAGAGCTGCCATAGAGAGAGAGGTGGAGAGGAAGGAAGAAAAGTAAAGAGAGAGTGAGTGAGAATGAGACAGAGGGAGAGAGAGTGAGCAGACTTTTCTTTCGGAGAGATTCCAACACCCCTCAGGCAGGTAAGGACCCTTTGAGAAGAGAGAGAAAGAGAGAGGGAGAGAGAGAGAGAGAGAGAGAGAGAGAGAGAGAGAGAGAGAGAGAGAGAGAGAGATAGTGATCGTGTGTGAGTGTGTGTATTCTCAGGGAGCCCGTTACTGGCATGAAGCAGCATCATGGCGGCTAACTCCAGGCAATAAGCACTTAATAAAGATCGCTATCTTGCGTTCCTCCGCGCGTCTCATTACCGTCCTAATCAGTGCCATTACCCGGCCTGCTGTGAGAACGCGAACGCGCTCTCACTTTTTTGTTTCCAAATTGACAATATGTTTCTAAACCCCCCCCACATACAAACACATGCACACTTATGCTCATGTACACACACACACCGACACACACGCACATTTATGGTCACACACACACGCACGCACACACACACACACACACACACACACACACACACACACACACACACACACACACACACACACACACACACACACACACACACATACACATGCGACACACACCCCTCCGCTGGCTCGCTTTCATCACGCTATATTTACATAACAAATGCTGGGAATGGCTTATGGAAGCGGAGGCCTCCTTATGATTACACTAATGTCATTATTCTTGGCCGCTCACTGGTGAAATTATCAAAGGCAGAGGACGCGGGACCCTCGCTCACAGACACCCCATCACCCCTCTCTCTTTCTCTCTCTCTCTCTCTCTCTCTCTCTCTCTCTCTCTCTCTCTCTCTCTCTCTCTCTCTCTCTCTCTGTGAAGTATGGAGATAGATGGAGGAGAGGTGGAGAGAGCTTTGAAAAAAAAGAAACAGAAAAAAATGTGGCACGATAAATATTTAAGTTTTCCCGAATAACTTCCTGGGCCAAAGGGTCTCGAAGAAGGGGGAGTGGGGGTGTAGGATGTAGGATGTAGGAGTTGGAGGGAGGGGGTGGGGAGGGGAGGGGATCAGGCACTTCCTGAGAGTTCTTCCTCTAAAACAAAGAGGAAGGAGATGGAGGGAAGAGAGAGAGATACATAGGAGGGAGGGAGATCCTTTCAAGACCTACAGTACATTTAGGTCTGTTTGCTTATTTTGTCAACAGTGTCAGCAAACTGTTGATAGCAATTAGACATTAAGTGCTCCGA
>NC_085878.1:10015739-10023239 GCF_034702125.1 Engraulis encrasicolus
CAGATGTGCTGCCGATAATAATAAACGAAGGCAGGGACTCGGAATGAGGGTCCCACAGGTGGACCCTCTGAGCAGAACAAGAGCAGACCGTCCGAGTCCGAGCCTCTCCACCAGCCAGCCGGATCGAGTGGGCAGCCGCTCCAGTCCACCACAAACGACCTCCCTCCCTGGGCCTCTCTCCCTCCCTCCCTGGGCAAAGGGTGGGGGTTTGGGGGGGCAGGGCAAGGCAAGGCAGGCTGGGCGAGTCCTATTCATCTGGGTCCTTAACAAGGCAGCCTATAGCCTACTGTTAGCCCTGGTGCTGTACTCACCAGCAGATGCTGCAGATCCAGTCAAACAGAGCAGAGCACTGAGACCAGCCTGAAACAGACTGTGGAAGGTGGAGAAAGTGTGATGGAGTGAAGAAATGAGAGAACAGGGTGAGAGAGAGAGAGAGAGAGAGAGAGAGAGAGAGAGAGAGAGAGAGAGAGAGAGAGAGAGAGAGAGAGAGAGAGAGAGAGAGAGAGAGGCGGTGGGCAGATAGGAAAAGAGGAGGGATGGGGGAAAGGGTAGAATGGAGGAGGAGGGGAGGCGGGATGGAGGATGGGAGGCGGGAGGGAGGAGAGGAGAGGAGAGGAGAGGAGAGGAAGAGAGGGCAGGTTGGGCGCCAGCAGATGAAACAGATGTTGGGCCATACTGGAGCTCATCGGCACAGTGCACCAGGATGCAGCTTCCCATCTTGACATCTGGCCTGGCCTGGGTCAGACAGACACACACACTCACACAGACAGACAGACAGACAGACAGACAGACAGACAGGCCAGACAGCTTCCTTGCTTCCCCTGTCTTTGCCTCTGCCTCTGCTTCTGCCTCTGCGCCCAGGGCAATGAGCCCGGACAAGCCGCGTGGCAAACAGGGGTTGGCACTGGGCTGCCAGCTTAAACACCCGCGGGGCCTTCGAATGCCGTGGCAACGTGGCCATGATCGTGCCAGCGATCTGTCTGTCTGTGTAAAGCAGGGGTGACTGTCAGGGAGTATGTGGGCTTTGTCTGTGTGTGTGTGTGTGTGTGGGTAGGTGGGGGTGGGTGGAGGTGGAGGTGGGGGAGGAGGGGGCATTGAGGGAATGGGGGGTGTTTAAGAGAGAGAAATCTGTGTCTGTGCTTTTTACATACACACTCCATATGGAATTCTTCTGGCCGTCTGTGTGTGTGTGATTGTCTCACATCATCACTGCTACAAAGTCACAGACATTTTAAAAATACGTAAAATTTAAAAATTTAAAAACGGGGAAATCTGCATATGTTTCGGACATATGCTGCTTTTTGAGAGGAGTGTCCGTGGGAGATGGGGTCCTGAGGCAACAGTTGTGCAGAAAGTGAAATAAAGAGAGTGAGGGGGTAATGCAGCATCATGGCTTCAAGCACAACGGCTGTCTACACCGCGTTCCACATTATTACGCAAATGACATTTTTTGCTGTTTTCCCAAATAATCAATAGAAATGACAGTCGTCATATTTTTCAAGTCATCAGCCATTAGAGTACAATTTTAAACGTTTTTGAATGAACCTTCCAATGACATCGGTATTTTTTAAAATAATAAAAAACTTAAAATGCCCAAAATGCTCTGTTCCAATTAATTACGCAAAACAGTTTTGTAGTGTTGTAATCCAAATTTCTTTCTTTTTTTCCCATTTACATCAAAACAGTTGGCATTTGGTACCTTCAATACATTTCAATGTTCAAAACTTTGCTATAAGCTGTAACTGGAATGCTGCATTTAATATTGAAGTGATGGAATTGCATGGTAGTTATGGAAGCCCAGATATCCTTGCTGCTTTGATCTCAGCTGTTTTTGTTTGTTTGGTCGGGTGACCCACACTTCACTCTTCAATATACCCGTAGATTTCCATGCCACGTTTAGGTGCTTTGGAGATGATGACATTCTAACTCACCAGACATAACATCCCATTCATTTTCAATGGGGTTTTATGTCTGGTGAGTTAAAATGTCGATACCACCAAAGCACCTAAACGTGGCATGGAAATCTATGGGTATATTGAAGAGTGAAGTGTGGGTCACCAGACCAAACAAACAAAAACAGTTGAGAGCAAAGCATCAAGGATATCTGGGCTTCCATAACTCCCATGCAATGCCCTGCCATTGACTTCAATGTTAAAGGCAGCATTCCAGTTACTAAGACAAAGAGGTTATCATCAAGTATTGAACATTGAAATGTAATTTAGAAGGTACAAAAATCCAACTGTGTTGATGTAAATGGGAAACAAAGAAAGAAATTTGGATTACAACACTACAAAACTACTTTGCGTAATAATGTGGAACAGAGCATTTTAAGTTTTTTATTACTTAAAAAATACCGTTATCATTGGAAGGTTCATTCAAAAACGTTTTAATTGTACTCTAATGGCGGATGACTTGAAAATTATGACGACTGTCATTTGCATTGATTATTTGGGGAAACAGCGAAAAATGTCAGTTGCATAATAATGTGGAACGTGGTGTATGTGGACACACACACACACACACACACGCACGCACGCACACACACACACACACACACACACACACACACACACACACACACACACACACACACACACTCTCTCAGTATCTCTCTCACACACAAATAAACATACGCACACAGCATCTGTCACACAGCAATCTGCTCAACTTCTGACGGAACAAATAGGACTTGAGGGTTTTTTTCTTTTTAAGTCAGATTGCAGTGTTTGCCTGTACGCATATGCCCAGACGCGACAAATATAATTTTGAGTGTACTGTAGCCATATTTTCTATGGTCAATGGTCTAAAAGCCTTTGGTGTTGTACTTTGTCTTCACATCAAGCGTGCCATTTCTCATCTGGTCTATATCATGGTTCAGGTTTAACGTAACCATAGTTCTAGAATAGATCAAGGCAAGCTATGCTTTAACGGCTCTAGAAAGGCTAGTTGAATTGAAGAAAAAAAAGATGTGTGGCCAGTTGGAGAAGAAGAAAAAAGAGAAAAGTGTGCTGTGCTGAGGTATCCCGCAGCATCATCTAAGCGTGTAATATCAGGATAATGTTGTTGCAGGCAGAAACGCAAACCTTGTTGTTTAACCTGGCCCTGCCGGGCCTCGGGAGGGCTTGCTTTTAATTAGCGAAAGGCTAACCGGCCTGACCTTGGGCAGGCGTTGTGTATTTGGAATCCATGCGCACCTAGATAGCTTCTGCTCTTATGGGAGAGGGAGGGATGGAGGGAAGGAAGGGGAAATAGAAAGAGAGTGAGAGAGAAAGAGAGAGAAAGTGGAGAGGGGGAGAAAGAGGGGAAAAAGGGAGGAGGAGAGGCGAGAGGCAGTCAGTGCAAAAGGGGGTCTGGAGAAAGGTGTGTGTGTGTGTGTGCATGTGTATGTGTGTAGACCTGGGGATCTGTGTGTGTGTGTGTGTGTGTGTGTGTGTGTGTCGGTGTGTGTGTGTGTGTGTGTGTGTGTGTGTGTGTGTCGGTGTGTGTGTGTGTGTGTGTGTGTGTGTGTGTGTGTGTGTGTGTGTGTGTGTGTAGACCTGGGGATCTGTGCGTGCGTGCATGTGTGCGTGCGTGCGTGCGTGCGTGCGCGTGTATGTGTGCGTGCATGTTTGTCTGTGTGTGCAGTAGTGTGTGTGTATGCGTGTGTGTGTGTGTGTGTGTGTGTGTGTGTGTGTGTGTTTGTAGGCGTGGGGATGTGTGCGTGCCTGCGTGTGTGTGTGTGTGTGTGTGTGTGTGTGTGTGTGTGTGTGTGTGTGTGTGTGTGTGTGTGTGTGTGTGTGTGTGTGTGTGTGTGTGTGTAGTTGCCATGGAGGCGAGCAACACACAGTGGAGGCGAGGGGAGGATTGAGGCGCCACATTGCCCCTGCCCCTCTCTCTAACTAAGCTGTATTGCGGCGAGTCATTTAATGCTCAAGTGGACAAAGGTATTAGCTCAGTCAGTGGGCCGGAGCAGACTGTTTCTCTGTGGCCCTGCCTGCTGTCTCTCTCTCTCTCTCTCTCTCTCTCTCTCTCTCTCTCTCTCTCTCTCTCTCTCTCTCTCTCTCTCTCTATTTCTTTCTCTCTCTCTCTCTCTCCCTCTCCCTCCCTCCTCCTGTGTTCGCTATACGTATATGCCGGTTCCAGAGCCCAATGACTCGCAGTTTCCTACCACTCAGCAGCTTTTCTGCTAGAAAGTAATGGCTCTCAGTCATAGGTAATATGTGTGTTTGCACTCCCCTCTGTGTGGTTGGTGTGTGTGTGTGTGTGTGTGTGTGTGTGTGTGTGTGTGTGTGGGTGCGTGTGTGCGTGCATGTGTGTGTGTGCGCATGTGCATGTGTGTGTGTGTGTGTGTGTGTGCGCACATGCATGTGTGTCTGTGTCTGTGTCTGTGTCTGTGTCTGTGTCTGTGTCTGTGTCTGTGTCTGTGTGCTGCTCCACTCACAACAGAGTGTGGGGAGACGTGTGTGTGTGTGTGTGTGTGTGTGTGTGTGTGTGTGTGTGTGTGTGTGTGTGTGTGTGTGTGTGTGTGTGTGTGTGTGTGTGTGTGTGTGTGTGTGTGTGTGTGTGTGTGTGTGTGTGTGTGCTGCTCCAGAGGGTGGTCTGAGATAGACTCGAGTCTCTCTGTGCACTGTATTGCCTTGTCTTTGTTGACTGCTTGTCTTTTGTCCAGGGCCTCCATAAGATGATAGAAATAGCAGCCTCCCTGAGGGAGAGAAAGGGCTCGTATAAAGGAGTAAAAAAGAAAACACAGCAGGCAAGAAAGAAAGAGAAAAAGAAAATGTTTCTCTGCTTGTGTGATTCCATTTCCGACTCTGTACATGTGAACCCTCAGGAGTAAACAGTCATTGACCAGACTGCCTTGTTAAACCCACTTTTCTAGCCAGTGTGTTGCCACCCAGTACGTAGTATGTGCCACACAGACTCAAGAAAGCTGTGAAAACAGTGCAGTGTCAATTTTCTTGTCCTTGTTACGATTTATTTATTTTTACCTTTGCCGTGTTGAGCACCTCTGTGACTGTCACCTCTAACCTCAGAGGTGAGGCAGACTAATTGCCTGAATGGGAAATGAGCTTTGAGAGAAAAGTACTGTCTGCTGATGAAAACAGAAACAAGGGTTGGAAAGAAAGGAGAGGGAGAGTGAGAAAGAAAGAGGGAGAGAGAGAGATGGTGGTTGGAGAGGAAGTGCTGTTTGTTGATGTAAACAGAAACGAGAGATGGAGAGAATGAGAGAAGAGAGATGTGTAGAGAGAGTGGCAGAAATGGAGGAACAGGAGTGGGGAAGAAAGAGAGAGAGAGAGAGAGAGAGAGAGAGAGAGAGAGAGAGAGAGAGAGAGAAAGAGAGAGGTGCAGAGGGAAAAGAAAGAGAGAAAGAGAGAGAGAAGAGAAACAGAGGTAGAGTGAGGTTGGGGTTGTTCAGTCAGGAGTGAGACCCTTGCCCCAGTGTTGCGGACTCAGGGCAGAGAGCCAGGGCTCGGCGACGGCTGCTCCCCGTTTAGCCATTGACTTTCAGCGTGACCCTCATTACCACGGCAACCTTCTGCCGCCGCCCGAGCGGCCGCCCCTGCAAGATGGCGCAGGCGGAGAAGAGGGGTGAGTGGGGAGCTGTGGTGTGGGGCGGATGAAGAGGCTACCCCTTTGAGATAGAGATGGGGGAGAAAGAGGTAGAGAGAGTGGGAGGGATGGAGAGGGAGGGAGGGAGGGAGGGAGGGAGATGCCTGGGTAAAGGCGGGCAGATGTCCTTCAGTCAGGGACTGGAACATGTGTCTAGCCCCGGGACAGCATCCGTCACGGCAGCCAGGACTTGTCTTCAGTTCCTCCTGTTCACCCTCTCTCCTCTCCTCCCCTCCCCTCCCCTCTCCTCTCCTCTCCTCCCCTCCCCTCTCCTCTCCTCTCCTCTCCCCTCCTCTCTTCTCCTCTCTTCCCCTGTCATCTCCTCTCCTCTCCTCTCCTCTCCTCTCCTCTCCTCTCCTCTCAGCTCTCTCTTTTTCTCTTTTCCTCCACTGCCCTGCATCTGTCTCATCTTTTCCACCTCTTTACCTCCCCTTCTTGTACCCTCCATCTTTCATCTGGTTTTGTTCTGCCCACACCACCAAACATCCTCACATCCTTCACCCATCAGTGGCATGTCTGTGCGTGCCAGCGTGCGTGTCTACAGCGGTGGCAATGACTAACGGTTAACACCAGTGTTCAGAGTGTAGCAGAACAGTCAGCTGCCCCCTCTCTCTCCCTCTCTCTCTTCCTCTCTCTTCCTCCAAGCGTGTCACACCTCCACTTCCTGTCCTCCTGATTGTATTTGTTTTTTCAGTTCCTGGGGCCCGTTCGCGCCAGGCAAGGAGAGAGGGGGGGGGGGGGGGGGTATGGAGAGTAACCCTATCCCATCGGCCCATGGCTCTGACCCGCTAATCAGGCCTCACAAAAGGCCGTCTCACTGGCTCTAATTTGAACTAAAACCCAATTAGGTCCCTTTTCCGGAACAATAAAGTTCTTCCCACACAGGGTCAGGCTGTGTTGTGGCCCATCACAGAAGCAAGCAAGCGAGGGGGCTTTCTTTTTTAACTAACCCCAACATCTGTCCAGCATCTGACTCGGGCTGTCCCGGCCACCGCCCCCCCTTGAAAAACACAACACCCTCGCCACGTAGCCTACAGACACACACTCAGTAGGCTGCACAGTTAGACTGTATCCTGTCCTCACCCCCGTAAAAGACTACAACAGACTAATAAACACTCCCCCTGTTTTTCCTCTCCTCCACTGTCGTCACTTTGATCATTTGGATCGATAGGAAAGGACAGAGTGAGAGAGAGAAAGAGAGATGGGGAGAGGGAGAACAGAGAGAACAGAACAGAAAGGTGATTTTCCTTTTGTTTTTTTTCTTTCTTCGGTTCTTTTTTTCTCTCTTTCTTTTGAAGACAAAAGGGTGTCTGTTTGCAGGGCGGTGTCTCTCCGGCGGCTATCACTGTGGGAACCCAATCAGCCTGTCATTTCCGCAGCCCGATGTGCCGTTGTTTGCCCTCGCAACCCTCCGCCGAAAGAATAACCCTATTGTGTGGCGCAGGCGGTGGGCGGGCGATAAAGTTTCGCCCAGGACCCAGGACCCTAGATCCAGCCAGGAGGAGAGAGAGAGGGTACATGCTTGGCGTCTCCACGCCAGGGTACCATGGCCACAATGGAATCCAGCCTCTTCTAGTCTGGCACAAGCTGAGTTAAACTCTGAGTGTAGTGGCAGAGATATCGGGCAAGGTCGGCATACAAGAAGGAAGACATTGTATCCCACATTACATACACGAAGGAGACATTGATTTTGTTTTCCACGTTTTCTTGAACTGCACCATGATTGCTCATCGCAGGTTCCAGCAGGAAACACCTTGACAGTCTCATGGAAATGGCATGGTATATGCGCATCGAGGGGGAACAACTGAAATGGCTGCTGTTGTGTGTGGTCGGTTGTTCGGTGCACTGCCAGCACACTGAGGGAGAAAAGCAAAGCCATTTTCTCATTCGCTCTCATTCTCTTCCCATCTT
>NC_085878.1:10025739-10028239 GCF_034702125.1 Engraulis encrasicolus
GCCGTTTGGTCTCGTCTCTCTCGTCTCTGCGTGCTAGTCAGGGAGCTGTGCTGTTCTGTAGATTCCCTGCCTGCCTGCCTTGCACTGCCTGCGATGGCTGCTCTGTGCTGGGCTGGGCTGGGCTGTGCTGTGCTGTGCTACTGGGAGGCCATCAATCTGTTACACTTTTACTGGCCTCTCTCTCTCTCTCTCTCTCTCACTCTCTTCCCTTTTTCTTTTCATTCTTCCTATATCTCTCCCACCCTTCCGACCTCTTTCTCTCTTTCTGTTTTTTCCCTTTTTGTCTGTCTGTTGCATTCTATCTATTTTTCTCTCTTTTGTTCCCTCTCTCTCTCTCTCTCTCTCTCTCTCTCTCTCTCTCTCTCTCTCTCTCTCTCTCTCTCTCTCTCTCTCCCTCTCCCTCTCTCTCCCTGTTTCACTCTCTCTCAACCAGAACTCTGTGGACAGGGTTGCTATGGCTATGGCTGCTCGCAGACAGCAATTTCTGGAACACATGGTCTCCCATCACAAAGAACAACAGATCGCTTTTTTTCTGTTTATTCATCCTTTCTTTTGGAGCAAAAACATTACATCACATGAGAGCCTACACACACACACACACACACACACACACACACACACACACACACACACACATACACAAACACATGCACGCACACACACACACACACACACACACACACACACATGCCCACACACACACAAAAGGTTAAGATAACTTCTCTGAGTTATTTGGAAGCAAAGATGAACAACAGGAGAACCACTCAGGGGGTTTGTGGCCCGGCTTAACACACACACACACACACACACACACACACACACACACACACACACACACACACACACACACACACAAACACACACACACACACACTACACCGCATCCCTTCTTCTTCTCTTCTTCCTTTTTTCCCCCTTCCTCTCTTTGTCGCGAGGCCTTAATCCAAACCACGTGCAGCTTTGGAGAAGTTGGGTTTTTAATATCGCTAAAACGAGGGAATGTAAATCATGTCGGTGAGCGTAGCGGAGCGAAGTTGCACAGTGGCAGCCACGCAACTCAAGCTGGTAGCCTCGTCAAGCTGGCTGGCACAGAGGGGAGAGGAAGAGAAGAGAGGCGGATGAGAAAAAAGAGAGAGACAAAAGAGAGAGATAGATAGAGAGGAGAGAGGGAAAAGAGAAAAGAAAGGGGAGAATATCGTCATAAGTCAGAAAAGCAGAGTCGTATAGGGAAAAAAAGTAGATGAGTAGAAAGAATGACATGATAGGACAGGAGAGAATAAAGGATTGCAAAGAAGAGGAGGAAAAAAGAAAAGATAATAGAAGACAGAAGAGAAAGAATCAATTGAGCTGAGTAAGACCCTGCCTCTGTGCCATCGCCGTACTGTAGTGCGCTGCGCCCCGTACGCCTCAGTCTCAGCCTGAGCTGTGGATTGGTGGAGGGGATTTGTACTAATTAATTTCAGCCTGAAGAGGGTAACAATAAGACTGACATGAATTATCTCAAAGCAGCTCTTCTGGCGATGTCAAAAAGGGTTTGGCTCGGATTATCGGGCTCTGTGCGTGTGTATGTGTGTGTGTGTGCGCACTGTGTGTGTGTATTACTGTGTGTAATCTTTACCTCCCATTCACATTATGAGCACAGAGTTATGCGAGATAAGCGCTAAGTGGCTGAGATCACACACATTATTAAGACTTCAACAACAAAAGATGCTCGAGCAGTGTTGGATCCATATGTGCATGTTAGATATCATCGGGCTTAATTAGATTAGTAGTGTGTTTGGTTTGTCTACTTTTAGCCTAATTGAATGACAAACTGTTATTGGCAGTGCAGCATGATGGAGACCTCGAGGCGCACTCAGACTGGCTACAGTGCCATCTGTTTGGACAAATAGGCAACACAGACTTCGAAAGAGCCTCGGAGAAAAGACGTTTTTGCTGTAAACAACTGCCACCCATGTTTTTTTTCTGTGTGTGTGTGTGTGTGTGTGTGTGTGTGTGTGTGTGTGTGTGTGTGTGTGTGTGTGTGTGTGTGTGTGTGTGTGTGTGTGTGTGTGTGTGTGTGTGTGTGTGTGTGTGTGTGTGTGTGTGTGTGTGTCAGCGTACGTGTGTGATCAAATGCATGTCAGGGTATTCAAGAGTGCATATGTTTATCAGTAACACAAACATATGCAATGCACAAACATCCTTGACACTGTAGATTATGTGTGGCAGCACCACATGCATGCCAATGGACTCTGATTAGCCACCCGTGACATTCTTTGTAGATCTGGGTCAAAATCAATCAGTCCACCCATCTATTTTCTATTGTTCGCGCTATATCGAAATCATCAAAAGTTGGTGCAAAACCAATCAGGCGTCCATTATATGCTATGAACACACAAAGGCAGGACACCTTGAAATGCTGCCACATCAAATATGAAAGCTTTTTATTCATCTATTAAATATACTGTCAGTGTATTTGAAAGAGAAAAAAAACTATTCGTATTTCCAGCTAGTGCTT
>NC_085878.1:10045739-10050739 GCF_034702125.1 Engraulis encrasicolus
GAGAGAAAATAGTAAAAGAAAAAAAAAATCCCTCTCGCTGTGTGTGTCTGTCTGTATGTCTGTGTCTTCCATAGAAGACCCTCTCTCCATTGCTTGAGGGAGTTGCTTGAGTGTATTTGAAATCCTTTTACCAGTGGACAACTATTAGTGTTACTAAATCATTTCTGCGGAACCTCGTGGATAAGGGGGGGGTTACCTGAATAAAGGCATGGTACTTTATAAAAATAGGATGAGCATTTCTTTGTCAGTTCACACACAGCCCGCTGTCCCTGGCAGCAATGCATAACAGTCTCCGAAATATGAAAAACATATGAAATTGTAACAACACGATACAATAGATAATAAAACATAAACAGCAAAATGTTTTAATATTTTAACTTAATTGTGCCTGTAATGTTATTTGATTTGCACATTTGAGTAATGTGTATGGCCTATGGTTTTGTTTTTCTGCAGGAGAGGTCTCACTTTGACAGTCTAACCCACCCCTTGGCTAAGCTTGGAGAGGACGGACAGATGGCCAAGATTGGCCAGAGAGTCATAGATCTCACCAGACCAGAGGATCTAGACGGTAAGCAAAACTTGACATTTTTATCCCCCAACTCAAATTTCATCAGTCATTGACATGGTCTTATTTCCACCCTGGGAGTTAAGTTGTAATTTTGTGCGACCATCATAGAACATAGAGGATCTAGACAAAATCTGACATTTTTTATTCTGTTGACGTCATTCATTATATTACCTTATCTCTAATCAAAGATTTTGAGTTAATTGCATGCCACGATCTCAGAATTCCCAGACTTCAGACTTCACTATATACTACGTATATGTGAAGAACTCTTTTTTTTTTAAAAAACAGGATGTGTTTCCTTAAACATCCTACATCCATGAGTGGAGTGTTTCCCCGTGGGCTTCAGGGCCTGGGATTGACTGCCTTCAAATGGCCTATTTTCCTCCTTGTTCCCTGGGCCTCAGGAAGCAATAGCTTGGCTGATGAGCAGTTAAGGGTGGAATGGGCTGCATTCCAAGCCAGGCCAGGCCAGGCCTGGGTGCTGTGCTGTGCTCTGCTGAGCTCCACTGCAGTGTTTCCCAACCAGGGGTACGTGTACTACTAGGCAGGGCCCTAAATTAACATTGTTCACCACCAGCCAAAATGGCTAGTAGATTAAATTTTACTAGCCAAACAAAAAACTCTCTAATGGGTCAAGGTGGCTAGTGTCTTGGTCTTTTTACCAGCCAAAGTGAAATTTCACCAGCATTTGGCCGGTTGGCTGGTGTTCACTTAGAGCCCTGCTACTAGGGGTACGCGAGCATATTGCGGTGGAGAGAAAAAAATGGAATAATAACAAATATAGCATATTCACATTGGGATGTAGGAAGTGACAGAGCATGAGTGAGGGTGTCCTCATGGAATGACAAAAGGGCTTAGGGTGTACACAGGATAAAAAAGGCTGGGAAACACTGCTCCACTGTGCTGTATTGTATTCTGCTCTTCCCTCCATGTGGCAGGAGGGGTGTTGGTGGTAGTGGTAGTAGTGCAAGGCAGAGTGTTCTGCTGAGATTTGTTAAGGGCCATGTGCAGTTGACTGTGCATGACGTTGAAGGAGAGAGGAAAAAGGGAGGTGTGTGTGTGTGTGTGTGTGTGTGTGTGTGTGTGTGTGTGTGTGTGTGTGTCTGTGTGTGTGTGTGTGTCTGTGTCTGTGTCTGTGTCTGTGTCTGTGTGTGTGTGTGTGTGTGTGTGTGTGTGTGTGCCTGTGTGTGTGCGTGCCTGTGTGTGGACAATGTGTGTCTGAGTGAAAGAGAGAGAGAAAGAGAAAAACAGTGAGAGAATGTGTGTCTGTGTCTTTGAGGATGAGGGTGTGCGTGTGTGTGTGTAAGGTTGGACAGGGGTTATTGGCGTACTGTTTGAAGGTTTTTCGCAGGTAGGTGTTCGGAGGACAGGAGGTCTGGAGGACAAAGCTGGGCCTTCTCCACGCTCTGGCCCCACGCCGCCACTGCCGCTTGTTTGAGGTGCTGCGCACGGAGGTGCAAATTCTGATAGCACCCGTGTGACAAAGCGTCATTTCTCTTTGTGGCCCTGATGCGTAAACAGTAGCGAAGGGAACACTCCCCGGTGCCAATATTTGTCTGACGTAAATATTTTGTCACCGTTTCCATGGCACTTTTAGCTGCTGTTCCACTGAGGGGGAAGACGTTCGCTCTTCCCGACTTTTTTTACAAGTGACAAACTTGGAAGAGAGGGGACGATGGCGATTTCTCATGACAATGCGAGCGGCTCACGGACAGAATGGCCCCACAAAGGGGGATGGCGGAGAGAGAAAAAATGTGGGGATTTTCAGGGAGTAAGAGCATTACAGAGAGCACACAATCTGGAATTGTCTTCTGTTGTTGCTGAAAATAATGTGATGGGTTTCACACAACAAAATCGAGTTGTTTACCGCACTGTCACAGAGGAAGATGATTTATTTAATTGGGCCACTTTCTCATGAAGACAGCGTCTGCGTGGAGAATTAGAAATGCAGTTTGTGGGACATTCCACTCTCAGGCCACATTGGAGCTCGTCCCACCCCTGCTTGTGTGAGCCCCCTACCAGCACTCAGCCCCTAAGCCCTCAGCCTCTGCCTAGGACCCAGTCTCAATGGGAACCTATTTGTCTGAAGGCTATGGGGAATGAGGAAGAGGATTGAGCATGCACCAATGCTAGGTGGAAGGTGGAATGCTAGTTACAGTAGTCCCCCACTGTCGTGTTTGTTGAGGAGGGTGGGGGTGAATGAATGGGGCGAGTAAAGTCTGAGACCAGACATGTCTCAATAGTGAGTTCTCAGTAGGCAGTAGATTTAGGCCCAACAGACAGACGGCTGGTTTGAGCGCATAGCTGATGCGACGGCGAAAAACCAGGATGAATTATTCGAACAGCGTTTTTGCGGTAATGCACCCCAGCACACACATAAAAAACAGGCCTCTCTTTTACAACTTAAAATGTGTTTATGCCGCATCTGAAGAGATGAAACGTGTTTACTTTGGAAAGTTGCGCCCTGGAATGCCTCTCCTCAAAGCCGCTTTTAAAATATTGTGCTCTCGGAAGATCATGGTGGATCATGAGAGCATATCTTATTTCTGTGTTTTCGACAGACATGAGTATGAAGAATAGAAACACAATTGTTTTTTTAATTGTTTTGTATTATTTAATGTTTGCATTTAACATGATACAGACATTTTTATTCTACATCCAAAACATGACAAAACAATGTACAATTGATATAGGCCTACTAAGATGAGTGTAGGGAAAATGAGAATTTGCAGCAGAGTGAAATATGCCTTCTAGCTCTCTCTCTCTCTCTTTCTTTCTCTCTCTCTCTCTCTCACTCAAGAGGTTTCAAGAGGGGGATAAATTGCCAAGGGTTACCTCTCTCTGGAACAGCAGTGTTTTTCCTGCAGAAAAGAGGCATTGAATAAGAGTCAAGTCGGGGTACAGCCGATCTCTTGTCGTCGCTGTAATTCACAGAAAAGCTTTAGGTTGCTTAAACTAATATTTGCGAAGCATGCAGCAACCAAATTAACAGCTGCCAAAGTTCTAACGAGGGGAGGACGGTGGAAAAAAAATGGCGGATGGCTATGGAAATAGATAGAATTTCCTTCATTTCGCAAAAAGCCACGAGCCACATGCATCAGTCCGCCGCAAAGTCATTAGGTCTTTTTAAGCTCAGATGCGAAACATTACCAAATACCACAAAAGGGCTTGAGTGCAGGCCTCTTTGTTCTTCACATATGGCAACGCACAGTGCAAGTATGGCACTTTAGGCCTTGCAATTGTTTTAACTGCCTTCATCACAGAAGGAGCGGGCAAAACAAAAGCAGGGCTGAGAAAATCCCAGGGGCCAGGAAGCTGAGCTAATCTAAATGCACTTTTTGTGACAGATCAGTCCAGTGGAGAGGGGAAGACATTGATTAGCCATAAGTGGTGTGTTGACGAGGACAGAGAGCGTTGCTGTTCATTTAAAATAAACAGGGCCTTTTCCGCCATTGTTATTATTTTGTTCACTTATTTATTGTCACGCTGCGGGGCTGTCACTACGTTATTACGAGGTAATTATTTTAAGAAGCCGTTGTGTGTGTTTCCCCTCCGCTCTCAGGCCTATGGGAATTCGTGGCTCGTGTTTTTTTTAGGGGTTTTGTTTGCTCTTTTTGTTTTCTTTCTGCAGGCTATAGTGCAAACATTCAAAACTAGCTTGTTTCCCAGACTATCTTGTCTGAGAAACAATATGCCCTGTGAAAAGGTCTTACAACGTGAAAGTGAGAGGCCAATAAACTCAGCAAGGCTAGACACAACAATAAATTTGATTTACTATTGTTTTTTTTTAAATGGGTGCTTGATAAAGGTAAAGTTCTACTATTTTTTCTTTAGTTCCAGTGATTTTTTTGTTTCGCTTAGGGAGTTAGGAAATAATGTCATCAATAATAAAGTCATCTTTGGTCTTGATTCTCAAATGTAGTAGGCTACACAACATCCCAGAGAGACATTCAAAATGCTCTCTAAAGCCCTGTAGCATCCATGGAAGACACTCAATGCAATGAAATGATTACATGCAAGTTAAAGCATGTTTAAAAGTTCATGTCCCCCCTAACGCACTCTCTCTTTCTTACACGCATACTCATATACTTTCACCCATGCACGAGTGCACACACACACACACACACACACACACACACACACACACACACACACCCCTCCACACCCCACGCACAGGCTACAAACTCCAATAGAATTCCAAATACCCAACTCCGAGAGGCAACGACACAGGATTGGCGTGTTTAAGTACGGCTTAGATCACTACACAATTTGTAATGGTTTAATTGCCCTAAATATGAGCAGCGACTTGAATGGGGAGCGGTAAGCATTGTGTCATATCTCTCCACGCACATTAATCTGACGCTGATCCACCCCTCCAGAGGAGAAGGCTGTATTGTCAGCCGTAAACACCTTGGTGGGTGAGGAGAGAGGG
>NC_085878.1:10058239-10098239 GCF_034702125.1 Engraulis encrasicolus
ACTTGTTGTAATTTTGTATGCATGTACCTTAAACACACAGTGGGCTGTCGTCGTCAGGGGATGGTGGAGGAGGCAGGCTGAAGAGGAGAGGAGAGGAGAGGAGGCAGGCAGGCCGTAGGAGGAGAGGAGAGGAGAGGAGAGGAGAGGAGGAGAGGAGGAGAGGAGGAGGAGGAGTAGGAGGAGAGGAGAGGAGAGGAGAGGAGGAGAGGAGAGGAGAGGAGAGGAGAGGAGAGGAGAGGAGGCAGGCAGGCCGTAGGAGGAGAGGAGAGGAGAGGAGAGGAGAGGAGGCAGGCAGGCCGTGAGAGGAGAGGAGAGGAGAGGAGAGGAGAGGAGAGGAGAGGAGAGGAGAGGAGAGGAGAGGAGAGGAGGCAGGAGAGAGGAGGAGAGGAGAGGAGAGGAGAGGAGGCAGGAGAGAGGAGGAGAGGAGAGGAGAGGAGAGGAGAGGAGGCAGGCCGTAAGAGGAGAGGAGAGGAGAGGAGAGGAGAGGAGAGGAGAGGAGAGGAGGCAGGCAGGCCGTAAGAGGAGAGGAGAGAGGAGAGGAGAGGAGAGGAGAGGAGAGGAGAGGAGAGGAGAGGAGGCAGGCAGGCCGTGAGAGGAGAGGAGAGGAGAGGAGAGGAGAGGAGAGGAGAGGAGAGGAGAGGAGAGGAGAGGAGAGGAGAGGAGAGGAGAGGAGGCAGGCAGGCCGTAAGAGGAGAGGAGAGGAGAGGAGAGGAGGCAGGCCGTAAGAGGAGAGGAGAGGAGAGGAGAGGAGAGGAGAGGAGAGGAGAGGAGAGGAGGCAGGCAGGCCGTAAGAGGAGAGGAGAGGAGAGGAGAGGCTGCTGGTGCTGGTGCTGGTGCTGGTGGAGAGTGCTTGTGCTGTTCCAGCAGTTCAATCAGATGGATTTAGTGGCCGTCAGGAGGCTGCGCTTGTCATGAAAAATGACGGGGCTAAATGGGTCTCGTCCCACAGTGCTCAGAGTCAATAGATCACGGCTACTAAAAGTCCCGTCAGCCGGGACACAGTGAAGGCTGCAGATATTTACTGGCCCGTTGTTTTTCCCTCTAATGCAGTGGCCCTCCAGCATAGCCCGCCTGCTAGCCTGCCTCCCAGCCTGCTCGCCTGCCTCCTTGCCTGCCTACCTCTGCCGGCCTCCTTTCCACAGGAGCCTTGCCTCTCATAGGAATATTACTATTAAAGGGGTATGCCACTATTTTGGGGCTTAATACAGTTAAAATCGTTGGCTGGGGTTTATAAAGGTGGTAAAGTGTCTTACTTTTCATGTAAGCCGTTGTCTTGCTTTAAGACAAGTTAAAAGAGGGAATATGTCGCTAAGCTAGTGAAGGTCAATGTATCCGTGTAGCATTGTAGCATGCTACACGGATACATTGACTTTCACTAGCTTAGCGACATATTCCCTCTTTTAACTTGTCTTACAGCAAGACAACGCTTAACATGAAAAGTAAGACACTTTACCACCTTTATAAACCCCAGCCAACGATTTTAACTGTATTAAGCCCCAAAATAGTGGCATACCCCTTTAAATACACTTGTGTCCTGCATAGAATAAAGCTGAATTAAAATTCTATATTAATCAATATATAGTAGTACAATATACAGTAGTAATCATATTGTAGATGATATCACAATAGATAATGCTAAATGATTACGAAAAGATAAATAAATGAAAATATATTCCTAGAGCAGATTTAGCACATATTTATCTATAGCCCCATATTTTGTAATTCATATGGATGAATAAATGCTATTTGTAAAAAGGTTATCCCTTCTCACTGGACTCTTTTCCTTCTCCCTTTTCTATTATCCGTAAAACACTTTGGGTCCACTACTTTTCTTTTGTTAAATGTGCTGTAGAGACTAAGTTGACCTGTATTGACTTCTCCTCCCCTCTCCTATCAGGGTGTCACCGCAAATCAACTAGGACAACGTCAATTACTATTTGTAAGATTCTTAAAAATAAAAACTCTAATCTCTGTCTAAGAGAAGAGAATGGATGAGTGCATCTGTGGGGTAGTGTGAAAATATTCAGGTGCTCATCGGTTTCCAAAGTTGCAAACTTGTAGAGAGAGAGGGTCCGAGGCACTCTGAAGTCAATATTAAAAGTCCTTTATTTAATACATGGACACCATAAAGATCTAATCTCTGTCTGTTTTTTTCCCTCCCCCTATCAGGCTCTCGCTGGAAGTCGATGTCCAACCAGGAGAAGCAGCCGTATTACGAGGAGCAGGCGCGCCTGAGCAAGCTGCACCTGGAGAAGTACCCCAACTACAAGTACAAGCCGCGGCCCAAGCGCACCTGCATCATCGACGGCAAGAAGCTGCGCATCGGCGAGTACAAGCAGATGATGCGGTCGCGGAGGCAGGAGATGAGGCAGTTCTTCACTGTGGGGTAGGTGCACAGTGAAGAACGCCATGGAGATAGAACAGGCACACAGAAATACATCAATCCAGAAACACATAAATATACATAGTACATATATGCGCATACAGTACGTACACAGGAGCTCAGACACTCACACAGACACTTATTTCCATTTCACTCTCCTTAGACACATGCACAAGCATTCACTGCCTTGCTCCTACTTACACACGCATGCACACACACACACGCGTCATTTTAAGGACATCATCACATAGTCTTGACACAACCCCTTAAACACACACACACTCACACACTCAAAAACATTTTCCCCTCTGTGTTTCTGTACCCTGTTCATATCCCCTCCCACACACATATCACATATAGTAAAACCTACTTGTCTGTGTTTTTCTCATTCTTGCTCTATTGCCTTAAAATAAGATCAAATAGCAAATGATAAACACACAAACACACACCTACTTAAACTTGCTGTACTACAATGCCAGCCCAGTGCACATTGCACCCTAAGAAGGCTGCATTTAGGTACAGTCTATTAATTCCCCATTCTAATCCAAATGTGTTTGACTCCCCTAATATGAAACCATTCTGCCCAATCATTTCACAATTATTTCACCATTGCTTTTAGTTTTGATTGGTGAGTCACAACCCAAACGGTGTTCAAATTTTGTTTAAAAACTCTGATTGGCTTTGATTTTGTTCAACAAACCTTTTTTTATGGCGTGTATTTTATAATCCACGCCTACGCCTTTTTTCCCTATTCATTTTGACATTTCGAATTTGAACAGTACTTAATTGTGAAATTGAAGACAATAGCAGTTTGCCAAAAAAGAAAGAAAGAAAACATGGGTATTATTATGGGACGTTAAATCTAAGTACGAATGTAAAGGGGGCCGCGGGGCAGAAGTCTCGACCGTAACTATAATTTACTGCGTGTGGTCAGTCAGGCAAAGACTGCTCCAGGTGTTCCCACTTCGCCAGTTAGAAATACGATTGCTGGAGTATCAATCATGCTCTCAAAAGATCGGGAGCCAGCCTCTCAACCACCAATTGGCTTTGTCACCAAAAAGCAGGGGTATCGTTTCTCAACGATTCTAAAAATTGTTCCGTCATAACTGCCCCCAAATCATTTTCGCAGAGGCTCTGGCTGTGAACATGCCTCTTCTGAGAACAGTAAAGCCTGTGCTCTCAAATTTTAAGTACTTAAACCGAAGAACCTTGTCCGTCAACAGAATCTTTGTTTGTTCTCCGCATTCTTTCCATTTGCTAATTCCCATAGACTGTAATTGTTTTCCTTGATGCATGATAAACGTGTCATCTTTGCATCAAAAGTATAATCCGCACTCAGTTTGAGGAAAGTAAGGACTGCAGTTAAACTGTCAAGAAAGTCTGGTGGAAAATCTTAACGCCTCTTTCCTTTTGTCCTTCTTTTTTCCTGCATTTTCTCTCTTTTCCCTTCCTTTTTTCATTCGCTTTTATTTCTCTTTCATAATTCTCACCCTCTTTCTCTCTCCTCTTTCTCTCAATATATTTTTCCCCTCATTTTCTCTCTCTTTCTCTTTCTCTCTCTCTCTTTCTCTCTCTCTCTCTCTCTTTCTCTCTCTCTCTCTCTCTCTCTCTCATTTGACTCCTTCCTTCCTTCCCTCCTTCGTCTCTCCTTCCCACACGTGTAGGCAACAGCCACAGACACAGCTCCCCCTCAGTGCCGGTGCAGGTGTGGTCTACCCTGGAGCCCTAGGCATGGCCAGCGCCACCACGCCCTCGCCGCACATGACCTCGGACTGCTCCAGCAACTCGGCCAGCCCCGAGCCCAGCATCCCCGTCATCCAGAGCACCTACGGCATGAAGATGGAGCACGCCGACGGCATGGGCGGCCTGGTCAACAGCAGCGACACCCTCAACGGCGACGACGAGATAGACATGTACGAGGACTTTGAGGACGACCCCAAAACGGACTACAGCAGCGAGAACGACACGCAGGAGCCCGTCAGTGCCAACTAAAACGGCCAAACTAACCCCTCAAACACTCACACATACCGTACGCATACATACACACATGGAGTACACACACACACACACAGACTCAAACACACACATGGTCCACACAAAAAACTCTAACCCAATCCAACCTATCTTACCCCTCACAACCAAGAGTGTACATCTACTGGAGAGAAACGAGGATGACCCGAAGGAAGAAAAGGAGACAAAAAAATTAACTACAGAACAAAAAAAAGACAAAACTCGAAAAATGTATTTCTGACGATATATCTTTAGGAGCCTGCATGCATATGTGGCTCCCGCAAGACAAACAAACACATATTGGTCTTAAGTGTTTTTTTTGTTTTTTTTTAAGTGTGAAGCCGTTTATTTGTGTTGATTTTTTTGGCTTTTTATTATTTTTGGCTAATTGTTTATTTTATGTTTTTTGTTTTGTTTTTTATTTTTTGATGGACATTTAAACAGTTATAGGGTTATTGCCTAAAACGTTTGGATGACAGGACTTGAAAAATTAACATCCATAGCTCTCACAGTCTTACTTTATTGTTCGTATCAGTATACATGTATGGTTTTTTTAAGTATATGTTGATTGCTTTTGTTGGCTTACATTACTGTTTTATGATGGGGGTTTCTATTCTCACTCAGGTATGCTGTGCCAGCTTACAGCTTGTGAATGTTTTAAATCAGATCAGTTGGAAATGAGGAAGACAACCGAACTAACCATTTTAAATTGAATTGCAAAGTAAAACAGTCTCAAATCTGAAAACCGAGGGAAGGCAAAAACCCTCCCAATTATTATTATTATTATTATTATTATTATTGTAGACATAAGTTATAATGTGCCAAACATTTCATAAGCTTCCTTTTCATCAATCTCTTTTTATTATGATTTCTTTTAGTCTTAAGGGAGACAGTATGTTTTGGACAATCTCTGATATCGGATCGATGCGACCCCCCCTCCATATACACCCAATCTTTTTTGATGCATCTGTGCTCTCTATCATGAAAAAAGCACTCAGGAATCATTGTGATGTTTGCGGGTTTGATGATGAAAGCGGCCTGTTAATGTTTCCTGGGCCTTGTTGGAGTAGTCATACTATTCTCTAGAAAGTTTTAATACAGTGATCAACAGAGGCCAAGTTCTTACCCTTACCACCCCACCACCAGCCCCCCTTCATCCTACACCCCTACACCCTCGCCTAGCTCTCCAGCTCAGTCTTACAACACCAAGTTCTTAATTTGAGTGATTGTAATCAGTCAAGGACTCAAAAGAGTCAAAGGCATCTAATCTATGAATTTGGAAAGGCAACAATGGCAGCTTTTGTGGCATCACAATCTTACAAAAAATATTGCTGTTGTCCAATTTGCGTGGAACATTCTCTTGAACACTTTAGCCTTCATGAGGGCACAAACATTTAAAGTTCTTAAAGTCTTCTTATTTTTTTCTGAATTGAAATATTTGGGGCATTGTCAATCTTAACTGACACAAGAAAGTCTTAGGAGCAGAGCATGGTCTTTGGGCTCATGCCAAGTACTCCCCGTTGCAAGGTCTTAATTTAAAAAAAAAAAAAACAATCTCCAGTGTATCTGGATGTAGTGGTCCATTCGCAAGGAGGGAAGTGTATAGAGAAATACTTCCCAATTTATACTAGCTATGATTACGTATGAGCACTTAATCTGTCCACAAGTATTCAGAATATGAAGCAATGCACTTTTTTTATCCAATTCTCTGCATTTTTAAATGTATCTCGACATATCAGATCCAATATGCTAGGCGATTTCAGGTACGTTTCGCTACAGACAATTCAAGGATGCCAAGCATTAGAGGCAAAAAAAAACCCACAATAGAATCCTGGACAAGAAAAAGGCTGATGTAATCAGTGGCAATTTCTTTTTTAAGAGAATATTGAAGAGGGGGGAAAGAAACAAGCAAAAAAAACACAAACAGCTCATCTTGTGCTGTGTTGCGCTGTGGTGGTGGAGGTGTATGATGGGCTGTTGTGCAGGGCAAGGCAGAGGAGATCTTCAATCATTAGAATGGCTCCTTACGGAAGGTAAGGGCGGCCAAGAGACGGGCAGCGGTCAGGCCCACTGGTTGCTGCTTCGCGCCCTGCCGAGGGCCGCCTGTGGGGAGTAGGGGGGGCCCGGTGCACCTCTGCACCTTCATCTCTAACCCCCCCCCTCCTCCTCCACCAGCCCCTTGCCCCTTCCCCTGCCCCCGTGAGAGCACCATCTGGCACAGGCGCGGGCCCTGCCGTGCCCACCCGCCCAGCCTGAGCAAGAACAATGGCGGGCGCGGGAAAAAAAAAGGCCTTATCGTTTTCATTGTGCCCCCTCCATCAAAGTGCGGGTGAAAAGGCCACGGCCGCATTCAGGCGCGCGGCGCTGGCGAGCAGATGGAACAAGTACATCAAGCTGTGGGGGATTATTAAAATGACTTACGAGTCACTCGCATCCCCAAAATACGGCATTATTAATGCATGAGGCCCTGCCATTTTCCCCCTGCCCTTGAACCTGTCCACCTAATCCGCCCCGCCGCAACGCAGAGGTAAAGGGCCCGGAAACTGCCCGCCATATCCATCCCAACTCCCCTCGCTCTCGCTCTCTCTCCCTCCTTCTCCACCTGGTACTGCTGATCACTGTATTATTAGCTTTTGTCGGTACTGATGGATGCGACGATCCTGTTATCTCTCTTGTCACATCGACTGTGATGGTTTTGTTCATCCCCCTCAAACAAAATCTCCCCCATTTGAAAGCATTTAACAAAAAAAGTCTTAGAAGTTTTAAGCACTTCTGTTGTAGAATATTTTTTGTGTTTGTATTTTAGAATGTTTGTATTTTTTTTCATCTTTTTAAAAGGTACAGTGCTTGACAAGATCCCAATTCTCCTTCAGAGCAAAGCCAAGCTCTCTCTCTCTCTCTCTCTCTCTCTCTCTCTCTCTCTCTCTCTCTCTCTCTCTCTCTCTCTCTCTCTCTCTCTCTCTCTCTAGGCCAACGTGTGTGTCTTGTTTGAAGCTGTCACTTCTGTGTGCTGGTTGATTGGTTAATTTGTACATGATTTGTACATATTTTTGTGACCATGCCAAAACAATTTTGTAGGCTGGTGGACAACAAAAAGGACTGTCTTTGGACTCTTGGAACTTGAAACTTGACTGCGCTAGTGTAACAAACAAATGAAAAAAAACGTTTTTAAAAAAAGGACAAAAAGAAATCAATTCTCACAGAGACAATGTTTCATAAGTGTTACGAGCACTGGATATAAATGGTATTTTTTATCAATTCTGACTAATGTGAAGCTGTTGTGCGAGGAAAAAAAATAACTACATGAACAAGAGTCACCTGTTTGAACTCATGTGGGCTCGTCTCACAGTTGCCAGATTTGAGTCATGTTTCTTTCTACTTATTTTTGTTTATTTATGCAAAGACACATGATGAATGAACATTTCATTTGAAGCTCCAGGGCTGCCTAGGGGATGGGAAGGAGTTGACAGAAGGCATCACAGACTGGTCAGCTGAGACACAACCGGACATCAGTATAACATTTTCTTAGTCACGTATATTTGTGTTGTATATTGTATTTGAAGCTATATAGTGCATATAGACATTTTATTGTATTTATTAGCCACTGTTGGCTCTAAAAGTGTCAGTAGAACAGAATAAACGGACAATCAGAGAAAAAAAAATAAACAGTTGAGATTTGAACCAGAATTGGAGCTCAAAACAAAGTTTCTTTTCTTTCTTTCATGCTTTTTGTTTGAATTAATTCACCATCTCATCACAGATGTTTTATTGTACATATAACATAGGAAAATAGAAATCTATTTTTGTTCATTGATACGTAGTGAAGTATAAGTTATGTATTTGACCTTTTTTTGTTTTCACATTTTGTATGTTGGTCCTTGTTCTGAAAAAACACAGACAAGTCACTGTACCTCATGTAGATGCTGGCATTGACATCATTCTAAGAACAAGCAGTATTTGACCTGTAGCTGAAAAGGCCAGGCACTTCTTGCTTGTCTTTCAGTGATAATCATTTGACTTGTTCTGTCAACCATAACTGTGCTTTTTTACCAACAGTTGACTATTAGACTCATACAGAAAAGCAATGTTTCAAACACAACAAGAAATTGATTGACATGAATGGCCAGGTCTCAAATACATTAATATTGAAGTTTTATTTTTCATTGATATTTTTATAATTTGGAGTTTTCACAATGATTTGTTGGATAATGCAAATGCAAAATGTAGAACCCAGAAAAACAATTGCATGCATCAGATTTTCCTGAACGATTTTGATATAGATTAAAATTAGTAAAAGAATAATTTAAAATCTGTTGAAATCACAAGTAAGGTTCTTGAAGAGCGTAGTTCATAGGGGACGTGCAAATATCTATTAGACTCTACACAGACATTTCAGTGTATTCTGTGTCCTCCTTCAGTCCTTCATGTCTAATAGTAGTCTTAAAAATTGATGCAATTTTTGTTTCCTCATAAATGTTCAGACAGCAGCAATCTAGCCCAAGATACATTTTTGTTCCTTCATCATTGTCACTGCCATATTAACACAATGTAGATACAACTGAAGACAGAGCTCAAATGCTGTTTTTACTTAACTTATCTTACTGTAATTCTTTTTTTCTGTCATTGAACTTTTGTGATGTATATTGTGGAATTGTTCTTTGTTAATTTAATCAGCACAATTCACTGACATGCTGGACTGACATGCTAGCTGCTGTTGAGAAAAGAAAATGTTTTTTTTTTTTTTGCTGTTTCGGGTCAACATCATATGCTGTTGTCCATGGTACTCTGCTTCGTAGGTTTTTTTTGTTATTGTATTTTGTTCTCTGAATCGTCTCCTCAGCAACACTGTGCGTGATGTTCTTCTGTTGCTTCAGCCGCAGTTCTTTTGATTCCCTCTGGCAGCCTAATACATGTTTTTGTTTGTCTGTTTGTTTGTTTGTTCTTTTGCATAGAGACCGGTTACTCGGCTGGTACCCTAGGCCTTTGGCAGGTATCGATCGGGTGTTAGAGGTGATGAAATAGTGTCTGTTGCTGCTTTTAAAAGTTTTAAGTCTGAAAAATGTAAATAGTTTATCATAATATCTTGTACAGTCCAGTGTAAAGTTTTTAATTGAACTTAAAAAAAAAACGGTTGCCATCACATTTGTGTTCACATTCTTCTTTATACAGTACAAAAGACAGCTATTTGCTAAGGATATTATTGTTTAAAAAAAAAAAAGAATGAAAAAAATGGTACTAAAATATTTTTTGCTTGGCTTCGATATGTAAACCAGCAAGTCCTTGGTTTCCATGTGCAGTATTGACGTGAGGTAAACTAAAGGTTAAATAATTCAGTGCTATGTTTGGAGACCAGTATTCTCTGTTTTGGTAGTATTAATATATCAGATAAATATACCAGATGAGTGACAACATTTGGGTGTATTTAGGCACCTTAGTGGTGTGTACAATTATTTAGGTTGTTTCCCTTACAGGATGCATTTTGGCATATCATAATGTAACTCACAACATCTTTCTACAGTACAATTATGTGTACTCGCAGTCAAGTCCGTGTAACATGACCGAGTTGGGTGTTACTACCTGTTTATCATTTTACCTCAAGAGTGTCCTCCTCCTTTTTCCATAAAAAGAAAAATGAAATCACACAAACAAAAAAATCCGTCTCACCACCACTCCATCTTTTGTACTGCTGTTGACACTTACAAAAATTAAAGAGACATTTTGTTTTATGACATTTGTATCGGCTTCCTATTTCTTTCTCAAAATTACACTTGCTATGCCTTTTTGCCAACTCACTGGGATCATAACACAATGATATAGGCCTATTATTTTGTTCAGTGCTGCTAAAACATGAAGTTTGTGAGCTACCCATTTTAATGAACAAACAGCAAAAAGGCAGCAAACATAAATGTATGTATCAGTCTATTTCAAGATATTTCTCCCTAATTCTTTAAAGGTGCACTGTGTAATATTTTTTGCTGTTTCTTTCCAGAATTCATGCTGCCCATTAATTAATGGTATCTTTTTCATGATTACTTACCATCCATCAAATTCTAAGTATGTATTATGACTGGGAAAACTGCATTTTTCATACTGCACATGAAAAGGGCTATCTGGTCCGCCATTTTGAATTTCTAGAACTTACTATACTTTGGTCATACTAGTAAATATTAGTTAATTACCTAGTAAGTATTCATAAAAAGATCAACTTAGGTAATAGGCAGCACAGTTGCAATGAGCAGCATAGTTGCAATACCTACTCTGGCCACAATCTTACACAGTGCACCTTTAAAGCATGTCAATTATTCTACATTGTTTCCCAGCTATTATATAGTCAACTTTGGTCTTAAATTAGATTTGGTTGCCCTGATTGAGTTGTGAAACACTTTGCATTTCACCTGGCTCTCGCATTCTCCCATGTATCTGGTGACAGCAGGTAACTTCTCAGTATATCATTGATCAAAACATAACCAAGCACTTACACATTAACATTGATGGCTAGCAACTCATGTGTGAATCAGATTTTTTTATAGCATTATAATCAAGAACAGAAATAGGAGGGCTAAAATGTGAGAAGACATTCAGCAGACTTGTGTGAGTGGCTTTGTCTCAAACTGTGTTCTCATACAGGAGTTTTAATGAGGTGTTATTGTTTATATTCAGACTGATCTCACAGAATTCTGTGAAACGGACACTGAACCTTGGGGCACAAAATTATGTGCCGGTTTCACAGATTTTGCCAAAAAATTCTGTTATGGTCATGGATGCATTTTCCACGATGGACTCACAGAAGTGCTCTCTATATGTACCCACACCACTATGCTGTTAACTTTGTGAAGCACATTGAGTTGCACCTGTGTATGAAATGTGCTATATAAATAAACTTGCCTTGCCTTGCCTTGCCTTGCCTATGCTGGGTCTATGTAAAGAAAACTGACTAACCGGTGGTGGAGTAGCCTTACTTTTCCAGTCAGTCGATACCAAATCCTATTACTAAACTAAAGAATACTATAGCAATTTAAGTGTGCCCAGATGAAAAACAATCCCTAACCCTTACCTGTCAGTGAAGAAATGATTGTGAGAAATATGTTACATTCTCCACTTGGTTGATAGGCTACCAAATTCTTGTATTGAACCAAAGAGTGCAAGCTAAGCGGTGCCCAGACCGACAAAATTTCTCACCCTAATGTTTTTCGAGAACAAAATCTTTGAAATTAGAAAAAATCCTGAGAGACTATAAATTGGAACATAAGACTGTTGTAAAGCTGGGAAGATAGAGGAAGTTCTTCCCTGGGTCCATCATGGAAAGCACTTCTGTGATCCCATGTTCACGGAATTCTATGAGATCATGTTGCAGCATTTCTTTACTGTAAATTAATTTGGTTACCTTGAGAGTCATAGCTGATTTAAAAAATGGTTAGTTAATTGTCCACTGTGATGGATCAAAAACCCATTATTATCAATAAATATTGTTGGTGAAATATGCTGCCAAAAACAGAACAGCAGGGACTACTGTTGTGTTTTGTTAAATTGAGGTTAGACTGGAGATTGACCGACTGGCAACATGTTTGAGTGAGTAGTATGACAACATTTGAGGCATAGCCTATTACAACACTGCACCCTTGTAGGGTATGGGTGGGTAGTGTGGGTAGACTGTACTTCAGTAACTTAAAGGGACACTGTCCAGGAAATGGTCAAAAAAGGTACTGCAACTATGGTGCTCATTGAAACTGGGCTGCCTACTGCCAAATTTGATGTTTACATGAAAGTTTACTAAGTAATAATCAAATATTTTCTAGTATGGTCCAAGCAAAGTCATTTTTGCAGCAATTCTGGAAATAAACAACTAAAAATCTCACACAGTGTCCCTATCCCACATTTTCTATGCTGTTTTTTTAATATGATGATTGGACAGTGCCTTTGACCTTGGGGCAATGGGTGACGGAACTGCATTGTTAAAAGCTTTGAGCTAGCTACTGTCTTCCAAGGATCATTTTAAAAATCATTCAAATAGATATATCCACTCATCATATACTCTCTTGGAAAACAAACAGTAGTCTTAAAACATCCCATGAGTGAACTGTAGTGTTTTTTTATTAGTTTATGGAACTGACAAAAATTTCTGTGCATAGGCCTACTGTCTGCCCACACAACTGACTCCAATTGCTGTTAACTACGCAAGAGAATGAAAATGGTATGCAAGACCTTTTACTGTATTTAGGTGCTTCCAGGAATTTGGTTGATGCCACCCTTATTTGTCAAGTCAAGTCAAGTCAAGTCAAGTAGGTTTTATTGTCAATTTCTTTACATGCACTGGTCATACAAAGAATTTGAAATTACATTTCTTGCTTTCCCATACAGACATAGACTAATTAAGGTAAGGACATAGACAGTATAGACATAGACAGTACTTATACATGGACTTAAGACAGTATGGACATAGACAATGCTCATACAGACATTTAAAGTGCAAGACTGGACAACAGAAGACTTGTAGAGGACATACATTAAGAGGTATTTGTTGTGTTTTTGTGCTTTTCCTAAAAAAAAGTCCTTTATAGCGTTCTGACATGGTAATAGTAGCATTTTGAAGAAAATAAATATAAAAAGGTCTGTCAAGTACACCAGCAGCAGTGTGTGTGTGTGTGTGTGTGTGTGTGTGTGTGTGTGTGTGTGTGTGTGTGTGTGTGTGTGTGTGTGTGTGTGTGTGTGTGTGTGTGTGTGTGTGTGTGTGTGTGTATGTGTTTAGTGCAGGTAGAAGGTGCGGTGTGCGTCTTGTGTGTGTGTTCGTGTGTCTGTGTGTGTGTGTGTGTGTGTGTGTGTGTGTGTGTGTGTGTGTGTGTGTGTGTCAGTGTGTGTATGTTGGGTTTAGTGCAGAAAGTGCAGTGTGCTTGTGTGTGTGTGTGTGTGTGTGTGTGTGTGTGTGCATGTTTTGAGTTAGTGCAGGTTGAAAGTTCAGTCACAAGTATAGTAGTGCAGGTGGAATGTTCAGTCGCAGATATGGTGGTGGGGGATGGGGAGGGGGGGTTGTCAGTGGCCTTGCTGGCTAGAGGCTGACAGTGGGGGGGGGGGGGGGGTTGTCAGTGGCCTTGCTGGCTAGAGGCTGACAGTGGAGGGAGAGTGGGTTGAGTGTTCAGCATCTTGATCGCTTGGTGCATTGTGCTGCTCGCCAGCCGGGTGGTACGGGAACGGAGGCGCCTGTACCTCTTTCCAGAGGGCAGGAGGCTGAACAGTTTGTGTGCAGGGTGGCTTGTGTCTTTGATGATCATCAGTGCTTTCCGGGTGAGGCGTGTGGTGTAAATGTCCTGCAGGGAGGGGAGTGGTACTCCAATGATCTTCTTCGCTGTGTTCACAACACGCTGGAGTGTCTTCCTGTTTTTCTCCAAACAAAACAGAAGTTTGCCTATACTGTAGCTCTCTCTGAGTAAAACATTGTAAGGCCTCGCCCACTGAAAAAACATGGGGTTACAGTCTGTAGCTCAAAGTACATACAAAACATTTAAATAATACAAAAAATGCAGACAGATCTTGGTGACGTACATAACAGGTGGATGTTAGGCATAGGATGGAATGTTATGGTTATTGTTCAGAGAATAGATAATCGCAGAAGAGTTTGGCTTTTCCCGGGGATTTTTTTCATGTTGAAGGACATGTTAGTTTTGTTGTTGTGGATGTGAGCTATTTAAAGTAAGCTTGACACTCGTGCAGCCTGATAAACTTTTGCCAGATGAATGTGGTAGTTCCACACACACATATGACATGGTATATTTCAGGAGGTCTTATTGATTGGGATAAGAATGAAAACATCTTGCCACCAAAGTGTCTCCAGAACTATTATCTGTTCTTTCAAACTGACCATACCCCAACCATGTCACCAATTGTTAGTAACATAGAGACAATAGCCTGCTATTTTATGACCGTCTTTCCTTTGTCATTTTATTGTTAAATTTTACAAAAAAAAATACACAATCTTCAGCTCTGCTTAATTTGGGCCATACTGTTTTTAAGACAACATTGTGCAGTCTGGTAGGAGAACCAATCCCGCCCATCATCAGCATGGCAGCGATGCATGGCAGGCTTAGCCTTCCCCCCCATTTTTTGACAGGTCGACTGGAAGTCTGAGAATGTCAGAGGCAGTGTGTGAGAGATCAGATCAGATGGAATTCAAGCCCTTCAGATCACAAGTTTTCGGTTGTCTTTTGCATCATTGCTATCACTACCTTTCACCCGCTCAGATCCGTGTGTGGTAGTTGTAGATCCGTGTGGATTTTAATGCCTCTGAGAGGTTGTAGAAATTAAGGAGGAGAGAGAGAGAGAGAAAGTGAAAGGTGCTTTTGACACTCGCTGAGGGGTGTCAACAACAGTAGCTTACCTGTCAAGTTGCTCATCCTCGCGTAGCTCTCGTACGTGTTTGACATCTACTCTGAACGCCTGCTAGTCTTCAGAGCAGTCCTCCAAGAAGGGCCAGACTAACACACACACACGTTCTGCCTTATTGCAACTCCTCATATAGCACTGGCTTCTGTTGAGGATGGAAAAAAAGAAAGAACATTTTGGAACAGAAGTCATTAGAAAACATTTTGGAAAACCATTTCTGTGTGCCTTTTGTTCTCTTCATCAATCATATTATGTCTCCTGCTGTAAGCCCCTCTCCCCCAGCATGCGTAAAAACCACATTTTAACTCTGTGTGTGTGTGCATATGGGTGCATGAGTGCGCGTGTGTGAGTCCGTGTGTGCGTGCGTGCGTGTCTGTGTGTGTGTGTGTGTATGCGTGTGTGTGTATGTGTGCTTGTACTTGTGTTCACACTGTGTGTTGCTTGTGTGTGTCCTCGTATGGATGTGTTCCTGAGTGTGTGTGTGTGTGTGTGCCTGTGTCAGCTCTCTCAGGCTGAAGCACGCTGCCATAGATGGAAAATTAGGCATATAGTGCTGCACAGTAAATCTTATTGTAATTCACAAAGCTTGCATTACAAATCATTGGCTCAGGGTAGAGGAGCCCTGGCTTTTGTGTGTTCTCCTGCCTGTGCTTCTGCTGTGTGTGTGTGCGTGTGTGTGTGCGTGTGTGTGTGTACGCCTGTGTAAATAGACATGACCGAACTACTGACATTTTCATTTCGCTGTAAGACACAATAATTCTTTAATGCCATAATTAATTAGAGCATTTAACCCTTTGAGTCCCTGCTTCCCTCCCTCATCTCTCCAGCAATCTCCTGCTCGATATGCCCTGGCTGGCAATGCCTGTACGGTGCAGTCACAAGACCATGTGGGATACGAGATACAAACTAGGGGTCTGGTGAAGTATGAAGAGTGATGTTGCAGGCCCCTAAGTGCCTTGTTTGGATGAACTGTCACAGTGTTAGTTCAAAGACGTAGGTGTTTGGGCTGCAAACAGTAATTAATTTCCCGCCGCCTTTGCAGACCAGGCAGGTCGGTCGGTTACTGCACGGCACAGATGACTAAACATTGGAGGGGGGATAGACCATCTCTCTGCTCACTCCACCACGTCTGAAAGAGTATTTTACGGGTTTGGAGTGGCTGGCTGTGGCTTCTGCAGCCAGGGAAGCCAACCAGGGCTGGACAAAGGGGTCAGTTGTCCCGGGCCCAGTGGGAGAGGGAGGCCAGAACTGGCTCCTCTTTACAATGTATGTACAATATTGTGTTGGAGGAGAGGGGCTTTTAGATGACTTTGTCCCAGGCCCGGCCAAAGCTGTCAGCAGCAGCAGGTCTCTCCACCAGAGCTGGAGGGCTTACTGTATGCCACAGAGTCCAGTGAATCAGCCTCAGCTGCAGCCCCGCTCTCTCTCTCTCTCTCTCTCTCTCTCTCTCTCTCTCTCTCTCTCTCTCTCTCTCTCTCTCAGCGCAGCTACTCTTTATCTGATTTTCTCATTAGACGCAACTCATGACTTTATTGTACGGGGTTTGGCTGAGCGACGTCTGCACATTTTGTGTGGGGATTTCAGTTTGATCTGGCCCCATATTTTCATTTTATTCTTTCTCCTTTGTGAAATGTATATATGTTAGTTATGGCTTCCAGTAGTCAGGAGGTTTCCTGAACACAGGGAAAAAAGTGAGTTTCCTACAGTACAGCTGAATGTCTCCCTGTGCTTTTTTTTTAGTGTCGACACACCTTGTGTCTATTCAAACCACTTGCTTCCATCAGCATTTCGTGCATTTTACAGTTTGCAATGTCTATAATGTTAGAGAATCCTGTATGTTACATTAAACCTCAAAGAATACCACTTGCCTCCATCAGCATTTTGTGCATTTTACAGTTCACAATGTGTATAACGTTCCTGTACTGTATGTTGCATTTAACCTGGTAGAACAACTGCCCTGAGAGGACAGGGTTTTTAATCAAACATCAGATATATATATTTAATGACCTGGCAGTGCGGCAGATGTGTGTTTTATTCTGGCTTTGAATTAGCCAGACTGGAAGGGGGCTATTTGATGTGTCTATAAGCAAAGATGTCCAGACCTCGAGCAATATTTAATCCTTGGAGGTGAAGGACTTAAGGAATCTTGCTAATTTCACAGATGGTTTAAAATAGATTAGTGAGGAGTATCAGCTCCCCGAGATACGCGGGCCCACCAGGCTCCTTGTTCCTCTGCCAAAACTCCTCGCCGAAAGACTCAGAGGTGCCTTCCAAAAGTCCTGCAAGGTTAAACCCAAAAAACTTCGGCATCCTAAAGCCAGCGGCTGCTACACGAGACGGTACAGTGCAGTGAGCTCCCCGCCGTCGTCTGTTCAGCTCTGCCTCCACGCACCACATCTACAGTACAGTGCCAAGCGGTGGCAGATCAATACGGTCCTTTGATATTTAGGAAAATTTCAATTTGGGGTTTCAGGCTTCTGTTGCTTAAAGGCTGAAATGTGTATTGAAGATACATTGAACATGGTCCGCTATTAGGTTTTTCTTTTTCATTTTCTCTCTGAAACCATTTGAAATGTAAGAAAACCTTTATCTCTTTTGGTTTGTTGCGATCCCTTTTGTGCGCCAGCCCTTTCTCTTTTATCCTGGGGACCTTGGTAAAGGACTGTTTCGCAGACTGAGAGTTCAGAGTCCTCGTGCTTTGGAAATGAGATCTTTCATTTTCTATCAAAACAATGGCCTCCGAACACAAAGGCCCCTGGCTCAGTGCGGCGCAGAAAGCACAAACCAGTTGGCTCACAAGGCCATCTTTAATTGTTTAACTTTCCCCTCGCCCCATCAATCGTTCAGCGTATTGTGTCTGGACGCCAAGAACCCATAGAGGAGGGAAGGAGGAAGAGGAGGAGGAGGAGGAGGAGGAGGAGGGAGAAAGGGGTAGAAGCTGAGAGTAAAAAGGGGCGAAGGAGCCTGTGTGGTGGTGTGTGGACGAGGCCAAGCCTGCTGACAGAGCCATCCCCAGACAGAGGAGTCCAGACATAGCTCTGGACAGGCTCAAAGGGCCCAGCTTGGAGTTAATGTGGGAACACAATGGGAGCGGGTGAAAAACTCAACATGTTTTTGTTGAACTTGTCATTCGCCAGTACATAGCTGTAAGGAAAGCCTAGGAACCATCTGAATGTTGTTTGTGCTCTTCTAATGCACCATATTTGGGTCAGTCTTCACAGGGGCTTTTATGAGGCGGCCGTTAACAATGGAAAGACGTTTTCGGAGTGACACACACCCTGGCGAGGGCCAAACCCCCTTCTTGGACCTGCCCCCATCGCTCGCCGCCGTCCAAAAAGCTGACCTCATACCTCAGTGGGACGCTATTAATCAGATTCTTTCAGCAGCTATCAGGAAAACCACCACAGTAAACAGGCACTTTTGGAACTGGCCCCCACATTTTAAAGGGGAAGTAAAGGCTTGGTTGGAGAGTAAAAACTGGAAATGAACTTTTTATTGTTACTGCGATGTTATAGAGATGCTAAATTTATGTGTGTGTGTGTGTGTGTGTGTGTGTGTGTGTGTGTGTGTGTGTGTGTGTGTGTGTGTGTGTGTGTGTGTGTGTGTGTGTGTGTGTGTGTGTGTGTGTGTGTGTGTGTGTGTGTGTGTGCTTGTGTGTGTGAGAGGCTAATATTGTTACCTTACACTATATGAAAACTGCAGTTATATTAGAAATTGAGGCTTTTTGAATTTAGTCTGTCTTCCTCAGTTAGTCTGTCTCACTATGAGTGTGACTGTAGTTTCTGCATGGTTCCTGGTGATAGTGTGTGTATTTGCTTGCTTTTATTTGGTGTATCTGTTTAGTTGTGCTCAGTTCATTTGTTATTGAGGGAAATGTTTTTTTTCTCCCCTTTTCCGGCACAAAACTCACCCACATGTTAAAAATTTCTAAAGCACGGTTGTTGGGCACATTGGTTTGCTAAATGAACTTTTGAAAAATCCACACGGGACAATATTTCACAAAATGTAATTTTACATACTGTTTCACATCATTGCATCCCCTCCGCGTATTTATCTCTCAAAGCATTTGACTGCATTTCTTTTGGGAAGAATGAATACGTAATGCATATTTAAAAGCATCCCGACTGCCTCGGCGCCCTTTTTTTTGTGAAGAATTTAGTAAAATAAAGGTTTCCTTATGTAGGCATGTGTTATTATCTCAAAGCCATCACTCAGCTCTCTCATGCATATGTCAATTACTCACCCACACCTTTATGAATATGTAAATCTACTCAGAATGGCTCATTAATTAGTAATTCATACATTTTTCACGAACTCAATACATTTCCAATGGAGTCTGATGAATTATCACTGGTAAGTAGAGAGGAAAAAAAGGGCTGAATACATCTTAGATTTCAGTGTTTTTCTAAATCCGTTTTCTTTAATGGTTGGTGTGAGTGTTCGGTTGGTGGTGCCTGGTGCACTTGACAGAGTGGTTAGAGACGTTCAGGGGCTGTTCCATCAGACTCTAGTATTGATATTTGTATGTGTAGCAGTGTGGAGGTTGATGCTTTAGCTTGGTTCTGTGGAATTAAGCCATTAAAGGAAGAAGATAGGGCGCAAGGGTAGGGTAGGAGGGAAGGCGAGAAAGGAGATGTGTGGCAGGAGGAGATGGGGGCTGAGCTGGATTGAGCCGAGCTGAGCTGAACTGCCTGCAAGAACACGCTCGGCGTAAAATCGACACAAGTTGAGGCGTGTAAGGTCAGGACTGTGGTGTCAACCTGGACAGCAGAGGGCCAGAATATTACAGGACTCAGCATCTGGTCCCCGTATTAGCATGGACGGCCAATCCACAGAGAAATCAGCCATTCCCTTTTTTTCTCCCTGCCTGCTTGCCTTCACTTCCTTTCTAGTGTGTGTGTGTGTGTGTGTGTGTGTGTGTGTGTGTGTGTGTGTGTGTGTGTGTGTGTGCGTGTGTGTGTGTGTGTGTGTGTGTGTGTGTGTGTGTGTGTGTGTGTGTGTGTGTGTGTGTGTGTGTGTGTGTGTGTGTGCAGGCGCGCACATGTGTGCATGCGTGCCTGCGTGTGTGTTTGTGTGCGTGTGAGCTGGTGCGCGTGTGTGTCTGCGTGTGTCTGCATCTGTAATATATTCATTACAGAGACCCACTTGATCTTATTAGTCTTTGATAATGATTTGAATTAAACAGACAGTGTGTTTGCTTTGGGGGATCCCCCAGCTTGCACAGAAAGACAAATGGAGACATGCTCTTTACTGACCTCTGTTTGTCTAAGGGTTTTGGAAACTCAAAGAAAAGGGGATGAGAGATGAGGGAGATGAGGGATGAGAGGCGGGTATTATAGTGTTTTTTGATTTCGAGGGAACACCTCATCCCACTCTTACTAGATAATCTCCCTGTTACACACACACTGACACTTGCACACGCAGCAATACACACACACGCACACTCACACACACCAGCACGTACACACGCACACGCACACACACACACACACACACACACACACACACACACACACACACACACACACACACACACACACACACACACACACACGCACACACACAAACACACACGCACCAATACACATGCATATGAGCACACACACTTCACAGACACACACTCACAATTAAATTATGTGTTTTTTTGGGGGGGGATCGCACAGTAAGACAGACATATTGGACACGCTACACTGTAGGGTGTTGGCTAGAGCACTGCTCCAGATGCATGAATTTAACATGAAATTGGAGGGAGGCATGGAGAAGCGCAAAAAGAACTGCCGCCTATCTGAGGTCGGGGTGTGTGTTGTGTGTGTGTGTGTGTGTGTGTGTGTGTGTGTCTGTCTGTGTGTGTATGTGCTGGTGTGTGTGTGTATGTGCTTGTGTGTGTGCAGGCCTGAATGTGTGTGTGTGTGTGTGTGTGTGTGTGTGTGTGTGTGTGTGTGTGTGTGTGTGTGTGTGTGTGTGTGTGTGTGTGTGTGTGTGTGTGTGTGTCTGTGTGTGTGAAAGGGGGGATTATGCCGCTACTACCGTACCTCCTGAATGCAGTCACTTTGTTAGCGGGCTCCCCATTGGCCCAGCAAAATATATTTATGTAAAAAGGCGGGTGGGACGTCCTAGCTGTAAACATGAGTGCACTCTGAGGAAAAGGCACCTAGGGACCTCCTGTAAGTCGTAAATACTGCGGGGGTGGGGGGTTAAGAGAAACAAACAAATTTGCTGTCATGATAATGTACAACACTTCACAATTCAAAAAGGTGGCACTCTAAATCATGCCGCGATGGTATTTTAGTTTAACTGTATTAGTTTTAAATAATAGGCTGAGTGGAGGGTGGGGGATGGGGAGATGGCCGGTGGGGTGGGGGGAGTTGGGCCTTGCTGACAGATTTAGATACAGCGCTTACATGTTTCTCTAATGGAGAGATGGGAAAAGGGGGCCGGGGCCTGAATATGGAGCATAACACATGGTGGAGTAGTATGGCTTCAAAGAAATTGAAAAAGGCTTTCTGGCCGCGTACTGTATAGAGCGTATTAAAATAAGATGTTGCCGAATGTTACAATTATGACGCATGTCCACATTTTTGGCACGTTGTAGTGGCGGCCTGAAGATCGGAGCGAGCGAGGCAGTTGGCGTGACAGCGATTTCTCTCGCATGGAGTTGGATGTACTGAAACTGATGTGCGGTGCTGGCGGTGCTGGTGGTGGTGATAAAGCTGGTGGTAAAGATGGTGTGGTGGATGTCATGGTGGTTGTCGTGGTGGTGGTGGTGGTGGTGGTGAAGGGGGAGAGCACAGAGTGGTCTTTGTTGGGGCGAGTGTTTGCTGCGAGGTCAGGGGGTGAAACAGCTGTTGTATACCTGCTGTAGTGTTAGCTAGGACAGGACAGCCCCGGCCCGGAGCAGGCCTGCTGCTGCTTAGCAATGACAGCTGCTCCCATTCAGGAAGACATACGACTGCATTGCAGGTAGGGAACGAACGAATGACCGAGCTCGCGAGTGAGCGAACGAGCGAACGAATGAACGCCGTGTGTAAGAAAAAAAACAGGCCAGCAAGCAGGCAGGCGGCGTATGCATACTTCACTGACAGGTCGCTGGCACGGGCCGTCCCTGTGCTTAGCACTGAGCTCCCCTAGCTGACTTCTTCTCCTGCTGCTGCTGCTGCTGCTGTTGGGTCGAGGTGGGATCTGTTGGAGGAACAACCCTAGAATGATGAAAATGAGATATGAAATTAAAAAAAGAACATGCACACACACCCACACAGATTTAAAGGCACACATGCACCGCACACACCCACCCACACACCCACCCACACACACACACACACACACACACACACACACACACACACACACACACACACACACAAGGGAGAGAGAGAGAGAGAGAGAGAGAGAGAGAGAGAGAGAGAGAGAGAGAGAGAGAGAGAGAGAGAGAGAGAGAGAGAGAGAGAGAGAGAGAGAGAGAGAGAGAGAGAGAGAGCACTGCAAGAGTCATTATTGTTTCCCCCTCTGCAAATTCCACACATTCTGCATTCCACACAAAAAATTAAATTTGAGCAAGGCGTTTGGATTTCAATAATCACAACATAATCACCCTGATGCATGTGATATTAAATATTTATCTTTCTTGTTCCTAAAGGAATAATAGGGGGTTTGGTGGGGAAATCTGGGAAGTTATTTTCTGGATTTCTAATTATTTCTTGCAGCCTTCACAGTCTGCGCCATGCATTAGATTGATTTTGTGATCTGGTTGTGGCACAATGACGTGCAAGAAAAGCATAAATAGAGCGCAATATTTTTTAAGAAGGATAAATAAAATCTGGTCAGAGCAAATCTCCATTTCTCCATGTCTGTCTGTCTATGTCTCTTTCCTTTCCTCCTTTTCTTTTCCTTTTCCTTCCCGGCTGAAAAGATTGACACACTAATAAACTGATGTTAATTAGACACACTTTGAAATTCCTCATTCTGCGTCTCCACATCGCAACCATTCTGGAGCTGGTGGCTTATTAAAACATTTGCTACTCCTGGGTGATCTCCGTTTGAAATGGGGAGCCCTGACCCTCCGGGCACAATTTATTTTTATTTCAAAAATTATTTTTACTAGCAAATTTAGCATTAGTTCAAGAGAATTATAAATCATTATTACACAGGCAGACACTTCAAACATTTAGTCAAAAGCTATCTGAGCCATGGAGCATCAAAGGGAGGGGTAGCTGGGGCAGATGACTTGCACGCGTGCACCCGCCTGGCACCCCTCCATTCATTAAAAAGTCTGCATTCAGCCTGGCTAATACGCCAAACATGCCTCTTTAGCTATGAGGGGCTACTGTTTTATTAAAAGGCCTTTGTTACAAGCAGGAGGGAGGTGTGCCATCAATATTGCATCGCAGGAAATACCAACAGCTTTTTTTCTTAATGAGTTGTAGGTGTCGGTAGGGGATGTTGGCGTCATGGCGTGATTTTTTTTCTCTACACCTGCATGTGTTTGTTACTTAATGTGACATTTTAAATGTGCTGTTTAACTTTGTTATTATATATAACAATTATGCTTGGTTCAAACATGTAGGTATCATTAAAGAATTAAAAGATATAATGTGATAAAGCAAGAAAGATTAAATAATAGGCCTAGTGGTCACTTAATTGGGACTTCCACTGAATAAGCTGTCCACAGACAGAAAATCAATTTATTGCAATTCATTGTATGAAGTACTGTATACTGAAATCTGAAGGCAGTTAATGTGAGTTTTAGCATTTAGCATAAAATGGTGTCCCTTTCAATTTACAACCTTGAAGGGCAGGGTAGGGTCAGGCCTTGATGCCTATGTCTATATATTTGTCTATAACAGGGCCGCTAACAGCCGGACCCAGGAATAAGTTATCTGAAAGGGCCCCCTGACCCAATATGATGAGAACCCAATTGTGGGGCCCCCTTCACCCTGGGCCCAGGACAACTGTTCCCTTTGTCTCCCTCCCCATTGGCTTCCCTGGTCTTTACATCTGTGCAACCATCACTCACACAAACATTGGCATGATTGGGGGGGTTGGAGTGGGGATGGTAGTGGTGTTTGTGGTAGTGTGTGTGCGTGTGCACATGCACATATTCTTTTCATTTGCTTTCATATACAGTAATCCATTGATTACACACTACCTTGGTCAGTTGTGCAATTGTCAAATTCCTTCCTAATTTTCAAATAAAGCCTTTGGTTGAAGCATGCAAGCCATCCTCCTCTGTCCCAGAGCAGGGCCAATGGCACAGATACAAGCCCAGAAGAGCTGGGAACCATCCCTTACAGTAATTACCTACAGTCATTTGAGGCCTGCCTGCCTGGTGGCCCAGCATTGTCTCCCATGCACATCCAATTCAGACCCATATGAAAACAGCATCCAGGCTCCCTGGTTCCCCTCCACCCGGGGTGTCGACGCTTTTGATACCTCTCTGCCTGCCAAAGAATCCTCACTGATTTTAATTCACCTCATTACCCGTCGTCCCACTGACACTCTCCTTAATTGTCAAACTGATACTGCACGGTTTTTACACCCCCAAAAAATCCCCACCCCCCACCACTGTGAATGATGATATTGACCGAATGCCACGATGTGTGATGGGAAATGCCGCCTTGAGATGCAGAATTCATTCGCGATGATCAATAGGTGATTATTACCGTCATGCTGTGCACATTCAAGACAGAGTTTAGGATACTAGATGAAACATGTTATCTGTCAGCATTGAATTCTAATAGTAGTTTGTTAATGTAATTGGCTGTTCTGCCGTGAGGGGTTATTAGATGAACTTTTTACATTAAAATTAACAACTGTGTTTTTTTTGCAAAAAGAGCCAGTCAATTTTTATCTTGGTCGGGTAAATTCCCTTTATGGAGAGTCGCAGTGAGAGCAGAAATTGCCATGAGAAGTTCATTTTTAATCGGGCATCTCAGTAAGTCGTAGGGGGTCCTGAACACTTACCAGATCAAGAGAGCGATCGTATATTACCATTGACAGTGTGGCGAAACGAACTATAAAATATTAACAATAATCATAAAACCTGCCCTGTCAGCTTTAGAAAAAAATGGTCTCTAGAAACTCAGCAGATATAATAAATGTAAGTACAGAGCTGGGCATTTCATAGGATTATAGCCATTCTGAAATACTGTAAAATGCATTGCTGCATGCTCTGGATATGTAATTGAAGGTAGACGTGCAGAGTGCAGACATAAAAAAAGAGAGGGAAAAAAATGAAATCAGAATTTAAGATTACATTAGAAAAAATAATTTGTCGGTTTATTGGCTTTTTAGCTAAGTACATTTCATTTCAGGAATTGGCAGCCATGTCCATTGTGGTTTTTCACTGAATGTATGCTTAGGCTTCTGTAAAACTCATCTGATGGCTGATGTGAAATGAGTAGTCTTTGGGGAATGGAGGCGGAATTATAATCTATTAGTTATGTCTAATTCAGATAATTGGCAGATTTGCAGCACTAAAAATCTAAGGTGTCTGAGCTGAATATATCTGTTTTTTTTTCTCTTTCATTTTCCGAATCCATCTAGCAAAGTAAAATCTTAAAACGCAATCTGTTTTGTATCACAGCTGGTTTTATACATTTCCAAGTTGTCCACTCAGTAGTAATGCAAGCTTTCCATAGCTCTGCACCCCCTTTAATGTGACTTCCACGGCTGAGCATATGCAGTAATGGTGTGTGGTTTGAGTCATAATCACTCAGTCTTCCATTGGAACGGTTGTCATCATCCCAGTTTATTCGGACCAGTTTTCCCACCCGCAAACATGCCTCTTGTTATTGTGCAGTCCTCTGGGCCCACATGCTTTGGGGCTGCAGTGTAGACCGAGCTTATATGAGATCCTAATGCTTTTTAAGTCCACTACGCTGACTTCACCATCGGTGTGGGATGGCACTCGCCAATTCATCAGTGCCATTCAGGTTGAACCGCTGAAAGTTAGGTTCTCAGCTAAATATGACAAATGCTATGTCTGGATTACAGAGAGAGAGAGAACTAGGAGCTTTTTGGGATTTTGTTTTAGTCTGATATTTATTTACACTATAGTGAAAGATGAATAGCCCAGTCTGAAGAAAGGGACAAAAACATTAGGCTACAGTTTGCAGGACTGGGGTCTGTAGTACCTGACAACAGGCCTACCTCTATGTTGTTGGGGTGAGGTGGGGTTGATGCCTGCCTACGCTACGTCTATATAATATATTTGTCTGTAATAGCAGGGCCACTAACAGCTGGACCCAGGACAAAGTTATCTGTAGGGGCCTCCCGACCCAAGACAACACACCCCCTCACCATGGGCCCAGGACAACTGTTCCCTTTGTCCTCCTCCCCATTGACTTCCCTGGTCTTTACATCTGTGCAACCATCACTCACACAATGGTGGGCATGATTTGGGGGTTGGTGTGGGGATGGTATTGGTGTGGGTGTGGGTGTGTGTGTTTGGGGAGGGGGGTTGTTATTGAAATATCAACTTGATAGAAAAGTCATCTGACAGCTAACACCACATCAGGGTTGTAACAAGGTATTATACATTCAGGATGATGGAGGAAATAGTCCAACTAGGCTGCCGCTGCAAGTATAGGCCTACTAATTAGTCCTCCGCCACCATTAAAAGGTTTGGATTGATAATTAAATTTGGGAACTGAAAATAAGTTATGTCACTATTATTTTTATATGTTTCTTTCTTTATTGATGTATTATATGTGTTTTCCAATATTGATAGTTTTGTTTGATGTCAGAAGAGGACATTTCATAAGAGGGGAAAGGATCGATCAAGGCAGCGGAAACTGCTTTTAGTATTGGGACTACTTTATGTTGCGCGCATCGATCATTGACGACAAAGGTAGGATACACGCTGTGGCTAAACTAGGCCTACTATGACCAGTTGTACATTGTCATTGGATAGGTCTACAAAAATGTCCTATTTTCCTCACCGTGCAGTTGGTTTGCCCAGAATGGAAGTGTGAAAGTGACCAACATAGCTAAGGGAATTGTTAAACGTTGCCAAGTATATTATTGGTGATGTGAGTTAGCCAGCTAATGCGTTGTTATCAGTATGGTGTGATTCCCAATCCATATACTTATGTAGGCTATTCTTTCACTAGGCTATAACCAACGAAGTAGCCTATCTATTCTACCTTTTTCGAGGTTTCCATACAGTGTTTCTTTCCACACAGTGAATTGAAAATGGTCAACAGCAGGCTGAACACGAACAGGAATGAAGAAATGCCGGTGCTAGTTTGAAATGCGTAGACCATTGGACTGGCAGTGGTTACTACAAGGGTCGGGTGAGATGATTTGGCGGGTTCTGCAGGTAAGGGCGCGCGGGCGCGCATATCAAATTGGCTGACCTTGGAAATCCGTGAACACCGGTAGTTAGGCTATGACTACTGTAGGCCTATATCTCTGACTACAATATGACTAAAACTCATGGTTCGCTTAAATTTGGATAATACATTAAAATTGCATGCAGTCTGCATTTTGTTGTTGTTACATAGTACCCTACATAATTGTGACATATTATTATTATTGATAATTGATTGTTAGCCTAGCCACCAGGTGGTAGATAGACACTTAGCTGTCTGAATGATGCTGTGCTTGCTTCTTGCTTGCAGTTCCGTGCCTGACCACTTACATCAGGAAAACATCTGCTGATTCCTCCACAAGACAAGGCAGGCCTATTCTGTGACAAAGAGGTAAGCTGATTACATGGAAACATACTGACATTTATTCAAATCAACATTTAAACCAGTCTTCTTACTTCCTTTAATCAACTTATTGGGCAATTGAAACAACTAAACAGCATTAATAACAATCATATAAGTCTACTTCATTGGTTGAAATAATTAGGGCATTGAGTGATTATCATGTTAAACACGTTTGGTTCACAGTACTATTGTTTTATGTTGTTGTGTATTTAAATAATGGGAAAAAAATATTAGATATTTTTGAGTTTTAACTTCTCTTTTGATAAATGTACACTCCTCAATTTTGTTAAGCTTATTGTTTATAGGCTATATTCATTTTGTAAGGAACATCACACAGAAAACAAAAAATGGGCCTTCGAGAAAGTCAGATTATGGTTCTATAAAAATCATACCATATGAAATCATAGTCAGCGATGATCTTATCCAGAGAGTGAAGTTCAATTTTGCCTGAAAATATTTCAACCTTTTATTGCACGTCTTCATTATTGTGGCTTTCAGCTTCTTGGTCAAATAGGGAAACAATTACAAGATATGGGCCTGGAAATGGTTTGAGGTTGCCAGATAGATTTATCTTTATTTTCATTGTGGTTGAAGACATTTTGGGGAGTAAATCCCATAGGCCTATACTATATTAACCAGAAGCACATGATACAGACTGAGGATTATGAGGGATATAATTATCAGTTCTTTTGTTTTTGAAAATTTAAGAATCATGTGATAATGAAATGCTTGCAGTCATTGGTTTAAAATATTTGAAAGTAAATAGGAGTGGCTAGTGACTATCAGAGGCACGTCTGCTTTGATAAGTCAGTGGTGTCTTTGAGTCTGGTGAGGATGGTGCCAAATATTTCAGAAATCTTGGCATAAATACCCATGTGTTTTTTTGGCAGTTTTATTAATTGGATATGTCATGAACCACTTAACCAAGTGTTCCAGCCATTGCAGAATTGTTCTGCTACTTTTGCGTAAACCCTGCTTCCGCCCTTTTTTCGTCTGGAATACCGCCTGGGTGGATGACTTCCATCTTCAAGCAGTCCTCCGATGCGTATATTAAAGCCAGTGCTGCTGCATCCTATAGGGGAGTTTATCAAAAGGCAATCAATCTGCCACGAAGAAGAAGACACACATTGTGGATTCACAAGGAAAATATATTCACCCCCGTAGAAGTCAGACTTTATTTTTCACCCATATTTTTGCATGAAGATGAGGGAAAGTATAGTAGCTGAACTATTTGAAGTTTGCCACCCCTGCCATTGATCATGGGCGACTCACCTGTGTACGGTGTCAGGGAAGATAAGAACTATTAGAACTAAATGACTGGGTTGAGTCTTTTAAGCCCCAGCAGGCAGGAGTGAGCCTCTGAACACCACCACCGCAAGACTTTGATATAAAAAGACATTCATTAACATAGACGTGCTATGTTGCCATGACACCCCCAGCCTTCAGGAAGGTTAAACGACGCCATCATCTAATAATAACCATTATTAACGACTTGTTTGACTAATGACGTGGAAAGATTTTTTTTAAAAAAGAGGATCGATCTGCTCATCTGGCACTGATCAGATTGAGCTTAGAGGTGGAAAAGACAAATAGTCTACTTCACAATGCTGAGCCCAGATTTATATCTATTGAAATGGATGGATATCAGCTGCAAGGGAGCTCTGATTTGCATGTTTTTCTCTCTGTATCTTCTTGTCATTTTGTCTATCACTAATGGAGAGAGAGAGAGAGAGAGAGAGAGAGAGAGAGAGAGAGAGAGAGAGAGAGAGAGGGAAAGAGGAGGAGGAGGAGGAGGAAAAGGAGGAGGAAAAGGAGGAGGAGGACGCCCAAATGCAGGATGCAATGCACAATAATTAAACCCCTTTAACAAGCCTTGTGAAACTGAGTGTCGGGGCTTCCTTCTTTCATCTCAGGAAACCAGGACAGACCGACGGGGAGACGCATATGCCAAGCGCTGCCCGAGAGTCTCTCTTAAAGACATAGGGAGGGCATCAATCTGCCTCCAGAAGTCTGGCTGCCGATAGCTTTTTCTCTTTTTTTCCCCCTCCAACCCCACCAAAATACTCGCCAGATTATGCTGGGTGGGTCTTTTTCTGAGTTGTGAATTGTGACACATAGTTCCCGTCTGGCAGGCTAAAAACTTTTCTTGAAAAGATTACGTTTCCTGACAGTGCCTTCATTAAGACTGATAGAATGTGAGCTATAGCTCTATCGTTCCCCTCCATTGGAACCATATGTGCTCTTTTTTAGCCAGTCTGGCTGATTGATAGCAAACTGTTTACACAGCAATTATAGGTATATTCAGAAGAGATTTTCTACATCAAAATCTGAAAGATGCCTTTTTTGTTATTGCTATGATATGACAGTGTAGTTTATGCAGACAGTTCAGAAACATATCATACGGCTCAATATGATTTATCTGTGACATTTCATCTTTAGAATGTGGCAATTCAGAAACGTGACACCTTAAAATACTTTTCAATTCAACATTTCTGGCTCGACATAATATATTTTTCCTTAAAGTACACAAACCAGACTCCTGTTCTGCCAGAGAACGAGTCAAGTTTTTCTATTATAGTCTGCGAGCACTCGCCCCCATTGTCACTTGCATTTGGCTTTCATTATGTGCTTGCCCCAGGCGCCTGGCGGCCTGTAAGCGAGCCAGCAGTGATTTGGTTTATAGAGATCATATGGCAAGGAAACAGGGCTTGAAAGACACAACTTCGGGAACCATATTTGATGGATTTCCTATGATTTTAGCCCAGGTTTACTCTTTCCTGTTGTGAAACTGACACACAGGGGGTACACGCGCCAGGACGGAGGGATGAGCGACAGAGAGAGAAAGAGCCAATTAAACGACAATACTCGCTCTGTTTTCACACGTCTCCGATTGCATATCCTATCAGGAGAGCGAGGCTATCCAAATGCAGGCAGGAAACCACACAGAGTGAAGGTTGCCTTTGTCATGAACAATTAATGTAACCTCCTCAACTGGGATCAGCTTTAGCTCAGAGGCAAAAGGGGGCTTCATCAGGATTCAGATGTTGAGCGAGGAAGGGAATCCGCTGTAGCCGGCTCCTGCCTAAGACTTTTAGCAGACAAGGCAGCAAGGAGAGACATCATAAAAGCCTGCGAGGCTGAGCCAGCCGTCCAGTCTTCGAAACGAACGTGGTTTTCGGTGGACAGCAGAACAGAGAGAAGTTTATTTGAGAGGGTTTCTCTCTTTTTTCTTCCTTTCCAGCCAGAGGAAATCACGTCACATATGCCAGCCGTACTGTCTGTCCAACCTTTCCCACCCTTCACCCTCACCAAACAGGCCAACCGACCGACCAACCAAAAAGCAAGTGCCAGTCTTCATCAGTGTGACCAAAATGTCATCAAGTAGTTTAATGCCCCTTAATATCGCTGTATCGTTTACATTCCCCAGTGCACTGGAAATGAGTCCCAGCTGGGGATTTCTGGAAACCCAAAGAGACGGGCAGAGAAGGAGTGGGGTGGAATTGACAGGCTATTTAGACGTGCTACTTCACTTTGCATTAGAGTGTACAATATCAGGCGCAGGGACGGACGAAGGAGGGGCCAGATTTCAGCCCTTGTGTGCCTTGGGTCTGAAGCCACAGATCACTTACCTGAGGAAATCAAAGTCAATGGCAGAGGATCTGTCCTGGAGAGGTGCCCAGAGTCCGGCCACCCCCTTTTCGAAAGAAAAAAGGAGGAAAAAAGTGTGAAAACCTGCCGAAAAGAAAAGAGAGCCTCATTCAGAAAATCCATTACTGCTCAAGGAGCCAGCGAGCATGAAAAGAGCTGTCTTGTTAAAGCCAGTGGTTGATAAAACAAGGCATTGGGTTGAGGAATTGCTGGGCCACTAGGCACTAGTGACATGAGAAAGACAGAGAAAAAGAGGTGAGATAGAGGGGGTGCAGAAATATCCTGTTCAGTCTTGCAACTAACCTGTGGCATGAAGTTCAATATAAAATTGCCCTGAAGGTTTTTTCCCTGCTGCGCCTTATTTAACATTTGAACTCGGGAAATCAATCATGTGAAAAATCAATCATGTGTATAAAGCATTTACAAACCCGTACAACCCATAACCACAGTGTCATTAACGCTTCCATTTCCCTTCTTCTACTTGAAAATGGTGGTACATAGTGTCAGTATTTCAGTTTCAGTTCCTTAGGATGAGTAGAGTAGCATAATGACGGTCAAACTCTGTAGACACAGTTAAGTGTGCTGAGGTGCTGTGGCGTTACAGTCAGAGGCAAGGGGTCCTGATGGGCTTGTGATGATTTAAGGAAATGTAAAGTACAGTTGTTGCTTTGCAGGGCCCTCCGTGATCTCACCACGGCCTCGTTATTTTTGTGTCCCCTGCCACCGAAACTCTAAGCCACTTTGATCCAGAGGATTTTCAGTTTTTAAGTGCACAATGTTGAGATTCTCAGGGAGTCGCAATCTGTTTCGGGACATGATACGGTTTTTGAAAACCGGATTAAAAGTGTGTAGGGGTTATTGAAGCTCAAGATGCACAGATCGGCTTAGCAACTTTTTTGGTGACTGTTTTTTTGTTGTTGCAATCGACTGTATCCTTCTCCACTGTGTGGACCTGAGCGATGTCTTCTGTAAAATGAGGTGGAATCCTGTCTGCCTGCTGGCGGGGATGTGGAGAATGGCATCAGGTATGGGCCACCTGTCAGAAGACCGTTGACCCTTTAATCATCCTTGTCCTTCTAAGCCGCTGGCTCCCTCAGTAGATTTGTTTTTAATGTGCTGTGATTTTCAAAGAGCCCTTCCTTTCTTATCCCCGTCCTGCTGGGCCGCTGAAGTCCCAGTGTGGGCAAAGGCCGGCTTCAAATGCCTCACATTAAGACAAGTGGTGGGAGAACAACCTTAATAGTGAGCTGCCACTGCTGTCTCATTCTGTGGCACAGTGCTTTTTCTATCAGGGATCACAGCCAAAAGAAATACATTTGAATGCATTATAAGGAATAGCTCTCATGCACATTTTATATTGAAATGTATGGCCTTATTTTATGTAAAATATACTGTGATTTGCCCCCTGGTGTTTTATTTCTTAAGGTCTTTGCGAAGGAGGTGGTTTATGCTGAGAGATTGTAATTTCACTATGATTTGTAAATGAAGTGCGGTGTCTTTATGCAACCTTTTTATGGTTGTTTACTGAACGAATTTAAATAGGTAAATGTGCATGTTCTACATCATAAATGTACTGTAGTGGTGTCTTGCAGTCAACAGGTAAACAGAAGCTTTTAGGAGGAAATGAGGACAATTGTGTCTCCACGGTTCTCACCCCCTAATCTATGTGAGTGCTGTGAGAAAGTAGAATACTGGCAGTGATTTGTTGGCTGGGTTTTTGCAGCTTTTGTGCTCAAGAAAAAGTGAAAGAATGGCTATTTTTGTCTCAATCTTGCCTTCGCCTTTATCTTTCTGTCACTTGTACTTGATACTGAAGAGCAGGGATGCCGACAGGGGGGGACACAAGGGGGGACAAAAGGGTATGCTGTCCCGGGCCCAGGGTGAGAGGGGGCTCAGAATTGGGTCCTCATTACATTGAATGTATTGGGTTTTGGATTCAGATTACTTTGTCCCTGGCCCGGTTAAACCTGTCAATGGCCCTGCTGAAAAGTATACAGTATGTTGTATTGCATAGCATATTATAATATGTCAAAACCGTTTATGAACCATGCTTGCACAATGAATTCCTTGGATGATATGATAAGCCATTCACTGACTTTTGTTAAAAAAATCTATTCAAATGGCAAAAACACATTTTACCTCATCTTATATGGATGTACAGTAGACACTGCTGTGAAAACGGTTGAGAAAGTTGTGTACCTGGATAAGAGATAGGGCATGCGAATAGTGTGATGGTGAATTCCTGTACTGAGACGTGCACAATCACTACGGAAGGCACTAAATCAAATGTCACTGGAGTTTGATCTTGATCGTGAAGATATTTATGCCCTTATTGATATTCAGCCAAGGCATTTCCTGGTTTTGGCTTAACCTGTGCAATTTAAAAGGAAAACATTTTATCATCATTTGTTGATAATTTACTGACAGAGCAGCACCACTCTGAAACCCCTAAGACAATTTCAACCATTGTGTTCAGGGTAATAAAAGTACTTCTGGAATGGGCCCGTTTGACCAGAGCTCCAAAAGAATGAAAATTGTTCCTCAAATCAAATGAAAACTTGGCAGGTGACCTCAGTTTCTTTTGCTAAGCTTCCAGATCACTTAACGTAAAGCCCACTGACATACATGAAGAGGAGAAACTTCAGTCAGTACGGTGGGGAGTGCAATAACCCAGAGAAAGCCAAAGAACATGGCTGCCAAATCTGTAATTCTCTCTATTGACGTCTATCATCTTTGCGTTTTTCTTCTTTCTTTGCTGGACCTGTAGGCTGTGATTTCATTTCAAACCACAAAATTTCCAGCAGTCATTATGTGTGGTATTTTTTTTATAAGACAGCTATTCAGTGAATAGAATATGTTTGGATACATTTTTTTCAAGCCTTCTCACATTTTAATGATGTGCTACATGCCATTATATTATAATTGTCATTTTCCATCATGGGACCACAGTACAGTGACACATTTTTATCCACGTTTGAAATCGTTATGATACAGTTGCACAGTACAATCCTCCCTTATTCATAAGCAATTCTCTTTTTTTTCATCTGGCGCTAACAGTGACACATCAGGGGTGGGTGTAAATACAGGGCAAAGACAGTACACATTTTCTGAAAAATTCACTATTGCCTTTTTTGTTCATAATGAGGGGGGAAAATCCTGCTAGTGACATGAACTGAGAATTTGGTTTTAAAAGTTTTATGCTGGTTTGGATTTGGTAAAAGGTCATAGTGTTGGCTTTTCTCAGAAAACTTTGTTTCCATTATTGAAGCTGGAGTTTTTATTTGTTTGAAAGTGAATTAAAGGTTATAAAATGTCAACAACTGTAGACCATGCTGCTCTCGCAAATAATAAATAACTATGAAATGGATTTGCTAGATCATTAGTATGTGGAGTAGTAGATGACAGATAATAAACACCCACACAAACCCATGGGATGTATTGGACTTGGCAAAGAAAAAAACCCACTCATGCCATGTATTGGACTTGGCAACAAACACCCATGGCATGCATTAGCCTCGGCAAGCCACTCAATAACAGTTAAAGACTATGAAGGTGGCGGTGGTCTGGCGATCAGTGATCTGGACTACCAAGCAGAACAATACTGTTCTCAGGCTTTACCATCACTGAGCCTCTGAGAGAGTTTCCTGTAGTATTTTTCGAGTCACTGTGGTGGTATGTCACTGTGGATAATAGTGGCTTATCAATGAAATATCATGCAATGCATGTACTCTATCTGTCTTCAAACAGACCATAATTTATATTGAGATTGACTAGTTGTGAAAGTAGTACTTTCCTTTGGTGTAGTGGAATTATTATTAAAGAAGGACCACTACTGCCTGACATGCAGTGACATAGCCTTCATATATTTAGAGCTAATAGGGCAAGGTTTTGTAAGTGGAATAATCTAAATGCAGGTTCACCTGAAAAAAGTTTGCATCTGCAGATGCAAGTAGACCCAGGTTGGAAACAGTCATTTGTCCAAAGTTAGTCATGTAACAAGCCGTAATTTAACAATTGTGAAAAATAGCATTGGGAGTTATTTGATTGAATGCTGGTCTAGACCTTACTCTAGCACAGAAGCAATAGATATTTCATTCCATAACCACTTTGTTTTTGTAAGTGTTGCTAAGTGCTGCACTGTTGCCTTAAAAAAAGGTGAAAAACCACCCATTTAGATATTGAATAAACACAATATAAGAAGTTGACCTAAAGTGGGCAACCTAGGAAAGGGTGGCAGTCAGCAGTAGACGGGACTAAAAAGGGGCATTGTTTTGGATATGGGTCAGCTTTGCCAGCCTACCACTCTCTAGAACATTCTGTGGTGTCACATAATACTGTCAGTTTCCTGTTAAAGCTGCCAGTGCAGAAAGAATGTGTGTGTGTGTGTGTGTGTGTGTGTGTGTGTGTGTGTGTGTGTGTGTGTGTGTGTGTGTGTGTGTGTGTGTGTGTGTGTGTGTGTGTGTGTGTGTGTGTGTGTGTGTGTGTCTGGACACGTGTGTGTTTTTGCATTCGTGCGTATGTGTCTGGGTGGGGGTGAGCAGGCAATGGTGTAAGTGGCAGTGGTTTGGACAAGGCTCATAACACTTGCAAAAAAATGAATTTACACAGAATTATTCCATATTTGTGAGAGTGTAGGTGTTGATTATGGTCTGCTGGCCCCGTTACCATGCTATGTACTTCAGTACAACATTGTATGCTGCCATAAAGTGAGCCTATGTACCCCCACCCCCCACCAGAAGTTACACATAGTATTTTCAGTGCCGTAAATGGGCAATGACAGGGGACTGGCATTTTCTCTCCCCCTCAGCTTCTGGTAGATGATTGGTGGTGTCTTTCAGAACGTATGGACTGCTCTGCCGGGCCGGGCGGAACCTGAGTGCTTAGGAACAGCCTCACAAATAGAGAGGTTTATGGGCTCCTCCATGAACACGGTGCACAGTTTGCTGCCAGCGAAATAACTCACCTGTCTTGCGTGCACCAATTGAAATGTAGATGTTTTTTTGTTATAGTTTTGTTTTCCCTCGTACGGGCCAAGTAAGAGTAAGCCTACTGTCGTGGGAAGGATATTACTGTAGATCATATGGGTTTTTTTCCTGCTCATTTTAGACGTCCATAAAGATACTATACACTATAAGGCCCAACTACCCTTAGTGTGTCCTTACTATCAGGTCTATACTTAGTCAAAACTGACAGTAATATATTATGTTGAATGAATATGTGCTTAAATAAAAGTAGATGCTGCACTACTGTCATTCAGTTCAACAGTTCCGTTATCCCATAGGAAGAGCGGTCTCACTTGTACTTTAAAACTTAAGTTATTTAATTATAAGAAAATCAACTCCGACTCCAACTTTAAATGACTTTAACAGGCGAAGCCATTATTCTGAAAGGAGTCTTTTGTCGGATTTAGAGAGTATTCAGTGTAAGAGTAGATGCTAACGTTGATCGGGGCTTACTGAGGTTGCTGTACTGCGTCAGCCATCATTGCGCGATTGCATTTACAGCTGTTGCCATGGTGCAGTCCATCACCATATTTATTTTTTATTAGATCTATGGCCTCGTAACATTAGGGTCTTTTTTTCTTTCTCTTCTTTTTTCTTTTAATTTTTCCCTTTCGGCTGCCAGACCACACCACCGCTCAGTAAATGTGATGCCTTTGGAATTAACATGCTACTGTTAAATATGGCCAACGCTACACAAATGTCAGATTCAGAAGTGTTCACATTATGATGCCTTTTCTGGTCAAAGTCAGAGCCACGGTCGGAGTTTTAGTGGCGTTTGTCAGTGGAACGTCTGTCTGGTTTTACTCAGTGGAACTAAACCATAACAATGAAACTGTGCCATTTGCAGTGACGTTTATGAGCATAGAACTTAGCATTCAGCGTGGTCCAGGATTTATTTTAATGGTTAGGCATTGTTTAAAGTGTCTGATGTGTCAACTGGAGGAGGAATATAGGACTGTTGAATGTTGGTCTTGATCCAGTGCCCCAGTGGTTGACTCGTGTGCCTTTTTTGTTTTTAACTTCATCGTCTTGAAGTCTTCATTTTATCGCAACACTTAGTCAGGACAAAAATGCTAAGAAAGCAGACATGTTAAATAAGACAAAAAAATGTTTGTGTTACTGATACAATCTCAAACCCCAAATTTAGTGTGCGAACATGTGTTTCACTCATTTTTAGCCGCTGGTGTTATCTTTGGAGACGGGCAACTCATTGCAAGAATGACTCACAGCCCTCTATTTCAAGAGGAAAAAAAGAGAGAGAAAGAGAAAGAAAAGGAGAAGGAAAGAAAGAAAGAACCTCCACTGGTGTTAGGCACAGGAAATCTCCACACGTATCCCGCCTGGCTGCATTGGCACGGCCGTTTGCGAGGAGGCTGGAGATTGTGTCATTGTGTGTTTAACCCCTGCCTCCGTGTCACAACGGCCTACACATTACTGCTTCTCTGCTCCCATAATGTAGCTGTCGGGGACGGTCATTCTTAAGGGTTCTTGCGGTGAAAATGTGTAAATGAGATTTTGGCCTTGCTATTCCTCCCCGCTCCCCCTCCTCCCTTCCCTTCAGCCGGCGTGCATGGCAAGCTGACATTAATGAGCAGTCAGAGATTGGGTGATTTAGAGGTGAGGCGGCCTCCCCGCGGCAGAAGGAAAATAAAGTCAAATAATAGATCTCCAGGCTACAACTAAAGCGGATTGTGATCCAGCGCTGAAGTCACGATAGTGTCATTGAGCTGGAGGGAGGGAAAGAGGGATCAGGAGGGGGAGTGGGGGGGCTATAGAGGTAGGGAGGGGAGGCCACTGCCAGCCGCCTGGAGCCACGTCAAGCAGTGTGCATGTGGGACTCCTCTGCAACCCTCCGTCTGTCAGCTCCTCCTCCTCCTCCTCCTCCCCCTCCTTCTTCTTCTCCTTCACTTTTATCACCTCCTCCTTCACCTCCACCTATCCCCTCCACCACCTCCTCTACTGAGTGCATTTTGCAGAGTTAATTCAACACCCAGAGAGTTGATTTCAACTCTCTAAATGTTAATGTAATATAGCGTACCACCCTTCCTCATCTTCATCCTCCTCTCTGCCCCCTCACCCTCTTCCTCCACCTTCTCCTTCTCCTCTTCCTCATCCTCATCCCTTTTCTCCACCTCCACCCCTTCCTCATCCTCTTCCATCCTAGTTGTTTGTCACTATTCTATTCTCACCCGGGCACTACCACCATAGCAACCTGTTGACACCTGAGAACAGCGGCGGCAGCAACAGCAACAGAGGGTGTGGCACAGAGTGGCATGGTGTGGTGGGGTGTGGTGGGGTGTTGTGGTGTGTTGCGGTGTTGTGTGTGGCACGGTGTGGTGTGGTGTGGTGTGGCATGGCGTGCAAGAGACGGCCCGGTGGCACGGTGCCACACTGGTCAGCTGCCAGGAGAAAGCAGGGCGTGTTTTACCTCCCCTAACAGCACCGCTGAGCTTTATTAGGCGAGCGGGCAGAATCGCAGCCATTGTGAAAGGGCACATTTAAGGGCACAGGGTGTACAGTAGACACAGTGCTGAGAACACAAGCCAGTGTGCATGGTCAGCCAAGCCAGCCAACTGGCTCCAGGCAATACAGTTTGAGTTTTCTTTTTTTTCTTTAATTTTAACATTCTTTGTGTATTTAATTCCGTCGTCTCCCCCATTGTCTGTTATGTGGGTGGCAGTTCAGTCATGTGTAGGATTAGGCATGGTTTTGTAATTTTCCGTAATTGAGAAATAATGGCTTTTGGTTTCGTTGTTACCAGTGTGCTTTGTTATTTCAGAGGCCATAAATTAGCTTTACATGTAAGCTGTTTAAAAGGGCGGATTGTGTGCTCTTTTATATGCGGCGTAATGCATTTACCTCAACTCTCTGCGGAGAATGAGACATTGGAATAATTTTTTTGTGTAAACGAGCACAATTTGGTGTAAATTTACACGTCATTAGAGCTTGTGACACTTTTTTTTCTCCACGTATTCATTTATTTGGTGGTCCTGAAACTTTCCACATCCCCTCACTCTGTTTCATGACGCCGTTCTTCATCCAGACAGAGACCTGACTAAGGCAATCATCGTTATGCACACTGTCTACTGTGGTTACAGTCATCTGGTTTTGGAAGTTGTGTTTTTGTCCAGAGTCCCTGGATATGACTCATAGGCGCGGACTTTTTTGCAAAGTAGAAACAAAGCCTGCTTTAATGTTCCCTCTATTAACTCTGTACCTCTTAATAAAAACACCAGTAGACTATACTCTCGCTCTCACACAGGCTCTCTGTCTCATGCTGTGTTCCCAATCACACTCAGACGACGCCCGAGCAAACACACGCACCCACACAAGACCAGTGTTGCCAGATTGGGCTGTTTCCCGCCCAATTGGGCTGCTTAGGATGGTCGTGTGCGGGTAAAAATGGCATTTAGCAGGAAAACCCGCCCAATTTTAGCCATAGAAATCAATAGAATTGGGCGGGATTTTGAGCTTCTAGGCTGGTTTTGAGCATTTTTTGGGCTGGAAATCATCAGCCTCATCTGGCAACCCTGCACAAGACCACATACATTCACTCACACGCGCACAAATACGCACGCATACACATATTGACATTTTATGCTCAATTTAGCATTGTTTTCCTAAAGCTGCTGTGTTGTTGACTATAGCCTTTGGCCTGGTCATGGCCTTAAGTTTAGCATTGCGACACATTGTTAGGATTGTGTCAAATATTTGTATTTTATAAAGGCATTTCCAAACAAAGGCATGTCTCTCTCTCTCTCTCTCTTTGTCTCTCTCTCTCTCTCTCTCTCTCTCTCTCTCTCTCTCTCTCTCTCTCTCTCTCTCTCTCTCTCTCTCTCTCTCTCTCTCTCTCTCTCTCTCTCCCTCATATA
>NC_085878.1:10108239-10143239 GCF_034702125.1 Engraulis encrasicolus
TCTTTGTGGCCAGACCAAATATAGTGTACATTGTCCATCCGTGTGCACAATGGCCCGGTGTTGGAGCCCGTGGATGCTGGGGCACTGAATGCGCACTGTTCCCCCGTCCGTTGCTTGGCCCTGGTGAATGCTATCGCCAGGCAGCAGCACACTGACTACACACACACACACACACACACACACACACACACACACACACACACACACACACACACACACACACACACACACACACACACACACACACACACACACACACACACCATTCCCACACCACCCTGCATGCCTCTCCGGAGGGGATAAGAACAACACAATTGATAGAAAGTGTATTCTTTTCCATAGGTTCCCACCAGCGTGTCGCTAGAAGCGCTTCCGGGGGCCTTATCAAAGAACAAACGCCTTTTCAAAAAAAAGGGAAAAAAGAGAGAATGAGGGAAAAATTACATAAAAAGGTGGGGTGCAAGGGTTGGCGAAACAAATAGGCAGGGAGCATTGTTTGCTCCCCTCCTTGCCCTCCTCCACTCCTCCACGCCCCTCTCCTCCTCTTCTATCCTTCTCCTCTCTCTTCACTTTTTATTTGACAACAGTTATCTGGTTTTTCCATCACCTCCGTGCTTGGAGCAGGAGCAAGGAGCAAGGGAGTAGGAGAGAGGAGTACACACGCCCCACCTCAGGGTCCACACAGGCAGGCAGGCAGGCAGGCAGGCAGGCTGCGATCCAAGGATCCAGGCACCGACTGGCGGGCTATCGTCACACACGCAGATAGCAAGGGGAGGACAGAGGCATACGCCCTGCTCACACCTCTACTCCCCTCCTCACTCTGGCATTCCTGTCTCCTGCGCTATAAGAAAGGAAATGGGTGAGGTGAAACAAAACATGTCTAGGACAGCAGACAAATTTGCTCGCTTTTTTTTGTTAGTCACGATTCTTTCTTTTACAGTTGTTGCAGGTTAGGGTTGGTATTCTTTTGCGTATAGTTTAAGCTTTCTCTATCCTCATTTTAACTCTTTAGCTCCCTCACGTTCTCTGTGTCTCTCTTTCCCTCTTTCTGTCTCTCTGCCTTTCTTTCTTTTGCTCTGTTTCACACCAAAACATGTGCACAAGCTCACTTTTTGAACGTTCTTCCTCTCTCTTCCTCATATGTTTGCAGATATTTCAAAATCAGATTTCTAATGTTTCATATTTTGTACATATTCTAAATCCCCCTCCACTTCAATTGCAAATGTAAATGATATTGAAACACGTTAAATTTGATTTAAAAAAAAGAGAAATGGAATTTAAAAACTGCTTGCAAGATTCTCCATTCCAATAATTAAACATTCTCTTTTACTGTAAGCACTTACTTTCTACCTACCTACAGTCTATTGATTGGTTTGCTAAAGACTTGTTCATTTTTATTTACATATTTTTCCTTACTTTCTTTCTTCCTTTCTTCCTTCATACTTCTTTCGATGCCTCAGCCTTTCTCCCTGTCGTCTTTCTCCTCTCTAGCCAGTGCTCTCCTCCTCCTCTCCTCCTCTCTCCTTTCGAGGAGCGTATTCCAATGGTGGTGTTAGCCCCACAGTGTAGTGCCATCTGCTGGTCAAGCATATTACTGTTGTTGCTCCACGCTCTGAGACAATCCATTCACACATCTCGATGCAGGAGATGCATGTCATTTTATATCTAGCCGAACCCTTGTATCACCTTAACAACATTTTAAATGATACATTTCTGGTGGTGTTAGCGTCCTTGAAATGTATGCGGATGTCTACATTATTTCACTATTGTAAAAATAAGTTGACGATATTGCAGCAAAACCATTTTAAATTTACTTCATTAAAATGACGTGTGTCCAAGACAATACATTTAGAATAGTGGCTGATATGGAGTTGAGAATTATGATTATTAAATGGCATGCAGAAATGAACATACCTCTAAATAATTAAATAACATTTAAAAGAAAGTGTTAGCATATCTTTCCTAAATCCTGCTGCCTGTCTAGACATATTCTCTCATTAAATACATTTGCATTTAATTATTTTTTTTGCCGTTGCTGTAGATATCAAATGTATGGGTGAAACATAATGTCAGCATTAGATAATTAATGCAGCGAATCGTCTCTCACAGTTGTGACTCTTTTTGTCGCCAGCTATCCAGCTTTGAAGGACAGTTGATACATGGAGCCTCGGAGGCTCTGTCTTTTTCTTTTATTAAATTGATTATTTTTCTTCTTCCCCCTCATGCATGTAAAACACATATTTATAACACTTGTGTTGCCTGTCCATTTGAGTGAAGAGGTGAAAATGTAGTTCAGGATGGAGCCTGGAAGAAGCATGTCAGCTGTGTTGGCGAGACGTTCGGCTGCAGCAGGATGAATATGTAAGTGGAAGCATCGGCACCCCTCGCTGGATGTGACTCGCAGGGCAATCATAATTATTCACCAACTGACAACTTTGGAAGGGAAAAAAGAGGCCCTCTGTGTATGAATTTGAATCTATATTTGCTTTTTTGTGTATGTGACTTTTCATTTTACTTTTTCTGTTTTTTTTTTTTTAAAGGATTGCTACTCTGAGGGAAAGTGTTCACAGACTGCGTCGAAACAGCTCCAGCATAAAGGTGGTGTCACATTTTAATTACAAAATGTAAGACTTTATTGGTCGGTTTAATTTTATGCAAGGCAGCTTTTATCTGTTTCATTTTAGCGACATAATATTTCTTACCAATTTATTTGGAAAAGTAATAGAACCGTCATCTCTCCTGAGCTTTTTTATTCTCATTTACACCTCACTTAATTCCTGTCAATTTAATTGATGCCGAATTTATTGTGTGTCTGTCTTGCTCGTGGCCCTCTCCTTGCCCTCTCTCCTCCTTTCCTCCTCTGCTTCCACAAACTTCTCGACCCCTGGTGATTGACGGGCGCCTGTGTTCTATTACCTCCCCTCTCTTAAAGTGTGTTGTGCCTTTTAATATTTCAAGAATGGAACCTTGGACATCAATAAATTAGTTATAATTGGGCTTCATGTTTCCAGCCGAGCAAGAAAATATGCCTTGCTTTTTTTTCGTTATTGTGTGGCATTATACATTCATTTTTAGCATTATAGATTTTTTGTGCAGGCAAGTCAACCCCTTCACACGTAGAGATGTACACTGGTCAAGGAAGAGAGAGAGAAAGAGAGAGAGAGAGAGAGAGGGAGGGAGAGAGAGAGAGAGATAGAGAGAGAGTATGTGCGGACGACGTGGGGGACGGTAGAGGAGAAGAGAGAAAAAACGCACACCTACACACACAAACTGTTGTGCCATTGTGCTGCTGGACTTTTGATATGCCCCGGTGTCCACTGAGCTTTATAACAGGCCTGCTCTGCATTCCCTGTGCCCGAAGGCTGTTTTCATAGTCATATTAATGAGCTTGAGCTCTGAAGCCAAGACACTGCAGCATATGTGATAGAGAGAGAGAGAGAGAGAGAGAGAGAGAGAGAGAGAGAGAGAGAGAGAGAGAGAGAGAGAGTAAGGCAGTCATATTTACACTGTACCTATACTAATCTTACAGCCTTGATCAGGACACAGTAAATAAACCCCCAAGGCCTTTATTGATCAGCCTTGAATCTGCTCTTCTCCCCAAACCAATGCGTCTAGCGTTAGTTATCACAAATGTTACTGTGTTCGATGAATTATTTCATCAAAAAAGGAGGGGGGTGGGTGAGTGGAAAAGTGAGGGTGATGGTGGTGGTGGTGGTGGGGGGTTGGTGCTGTTGGTTGGTGCGGCATTAAGAATTTATGCCGAAGTAAACTATTTCAAAGAGTGGTGTTTGTAACGTGTGATTCTTTGTGTGTGTGTGTGTGTGTGTGTGTGTGTGTGTGTGTGTGTGTGTGTGTGTGTGTGTGTGTGTGTGTGTGTGTGTGTGTGTGTGTGTGTGTGTGTGTGTGTGTGTCTGTCGAAGAGGCAGAAATCACAGTGGAGGGCCAGAGGGTTCAATGGGGGTGGCTGGTAATGTCTTGTTTTTTTGCCCCCCCTGGTATTGAACAGGCAGAACAGACTTGATTGTATCAGGTTGTCCAGTGCACCACCGCGGCTCAGTCTTCTTTAAAGAGCAACCTGTTTTTATTATCGACGTCCCTGGTCGAGGCGATGCAGGCAGAAATTGTTTTTAGGTAAAAAATATATGTAGTGTGTCTTGTATTCACATGAAGTGTTTGTTTGGTCGTGTCCACAAGTATGCATAATGTATCACACACACACACACAACAGTGGATCCTCTTCTTCGTCTTCGACGCTTCTTCTTCTTCTTCTTCTTCTTCTTCTTCTTCTTCTTCTTCTTCTTCTTCTTCTTCTTCTTCTTCTTCTTCTTTCTTCATCATCTTCTCCTCCTCCTCTTCACCACCAAAGTGCATAGCTTTATAGCATTGGGGCTGTGCTGTAGCCCACATACATTATAATGATAATATTGCAACAGTTACTGGAGTTACACAATGCAAGCTTTACATATTCTTTCCTCACCTGAATGAAAAAACACACGCACGCACGCACGCACGCACGCACGCACGCACGCACGCACACACACACACACACACACACACACACACACACACACACACACACACCAACACACAGTGCTGGAGCTTGTCAAGTAAGTAATGAGTGAATTAATAAAGCGTGCCGTGGCCGACAGGTTTAAGTGATTTTCTAAATGTTTACAAATGGAGCCTTTTCTCCGAAGCCCGCTCTGTTACATACGAGATGTTGAGTGTTGCCCCGGAGGCCCATAGCTCTCCCAAGGCCCAGGGCCAGTTAAAATGGATGACCCACTTGTTAGCTAATTGCTACTGTGTCCCTGAACACAAAGGAAATGTTAAATTATGTTATATGCCCCGTAGATAATGAGTGGGGGCAGAATACTGTACAGGTTTGCGCTCCCTCTCTCTTGTTCTCGCTCTCTTGTTCTCTTGTTCTCTCTCTCTCTCTCTCTCTCTCTCTCTCTCTCTCTCTCTCTCCGGTCGCTAGCTTTGTTTTGACTTCCTGCTGTATAATTTCTCAGTTAAATGCACAGTGCTCCCCGAGGAAAGGGTCTGTGTATGCGTCGTGAGAGAGAAAAAGCCATTGTATTTATTGTATGGCCTTATGGAATATAGTAAGCACTGAATGAATGTGCATTAAATCAAGGTGGATACTCGTTTCCTGCTACATAAAGGAGGATTATTCATCTTGACAGAGTGTCCTTGATGGAATTTTGCCTTTGTTATGGATTGCACCTTTTAAATGTGATGTTACAAGATAAGACAGTGCAAGTACACTTTTGGCAACCGTCTGATTCTTTTCCTTTGCTCTCTCTCTCTCTCTCTCTCTCTCTCTCTCTCTCTCTCTCTCTCTCTCTGATTCTATCCCTCCCTACCTCCCTCCCTCCCTCTCTCTCTCTCTCTCTCTCTCTCTCTCTCTCTCTCTCTCTCTCTCCCTGTCTGTGTGTGTGTGTGTTTGTGTGTGTGTGTTTGTGTGAGAGCAGAGAAAAACACACACACACACACACACACACACACACACACACACACACACACACACACACACACACACACACACACACACACACACACACACACACACACTAACAGAGAGAGAGAGAGAGAGAGGGTGGTGGTGGGGGGGGGGGTGCGTACAGCAGGCCTGCATGTACTGTATATCCCAGTCTTAGGCCCAGGGTCCCCTGCTGGCAGTGATCAGCCCACGGAAGCACCCTTTAGGAAGAAAAAGCCTCCGCTCAGATCCTCCACCCCGACAGCGAAGGCATGTAAAAGGCTGACCTCTCTGATGAAGAGGGGTCACGCGAATCCCCCTTCGCTTAAACAAGAGGCCATCACGCCACCTTCTGTCTTCAATTTCCATCCCCCATCCGCCCTCCACCCCCTATGACAACCCCTACTCACCCACCCCCTCCTGGCGGTGGGCACGCTCCTTGGCGGATCGCTTCATAAAGCCCGGTAGTCGCAGAGGAAGCAGGGGATTCCATTTCATATTCTTTTATTTGCCCACCACCAACCTGGAGAACCCAGTAGGAGTTACAATCATCAAGCCTCAACAAAAGCCCACTAATTCAAACCAAACGCTGGTCTCCCCCATCTTTATAAGTCTGCCAGTGAGTAAAACCTCGCAGTAAAAAAGCTAAAAGACGGCTGTAAAAAGACAAACATAAAGGGGGTGTCGGCCGTGGTGATATCAGAGGCTTCCCGGGACGTCTTTTCCACTCGCCAGTATTTCTCGCCAGAAGGTCTGCACTTAGAGGAAACGTGCCGACTTTTTTCCCCTTCCCTCCTCAAAGGTGGAAATTAAAGTTTAGGAACTGTAAATGTGACACAATGAAGGTATATTAAACCGTACGGTCTGTGTAAAAAAAGCCTGTTGGCTGCTGTATGCGTAAACACAGACTACTGTATCTCCGCAAACATCACTATGGCTACGCCGCACAGTGGGTCTTGATATTTTTCTAACCTTTGCGGATGACTGTGCCTCAGTCTGAGTGCACAGGGCTTGTCATCGGATCAGGTGACAGTGCTTGCACACACCTCCGCAGGGAGACCTGGGTGGCATGCCAAACCTGGCTTCCCAAAGAGTCTCTCTCTCTTTCTCTCTTGCCCGCTCTGCGTGCCGTGTTTTCACAGGGAGCTCTGCTGGCATGCGCCGTCTTTCTGGAATAATATGGGCCTTCTTAAGTAAAAAAAAAAAAAGTCATGGCCCTGGCCCAGTTGTAAATGGCTGGCACCAATATTTAATAATTTCACTTCCTGGGGCATCATTTCAGACTGCAGGAAACCAGGAACACCCAGCTAGGGGTTGGTGGTGGTGAGGGGAGCAAGGAGCAGGACCAGGGCCAGGGCCAGCTCCTGTCTGGGTGATGTTTTACAATACCTGGTTATTTCCATTGGAGAGCTAGAGAGAGGGTGGGGTGGGGTGGGTTGATGGGGAACAGAGAGAGACAGATACAGAGGCCGAGAGAGAGAGAGAGGGGCAATTTCAGAGTCCATTTTTCCTTCTCTCATCGGCAAGGTTCTGGTGGTGGTAGGAAGGGCTGCTTACAGCTTTCACTGGGCCCAGGACAAAGTCATCAGAAAGGGCCCCTTATCCAATACATACAATGTAATGGGGAGCCAATTCTGGGCCCCCTATCTCCCTGGGCCCGGGAGAACATACCCCTTTGTTCCCCCCTGTCGGCGGGCCTGGTGGTAGTTGCCGGCCTACATGGCTTTGTCAGGGCTTCATCCTCAGCTTCCCTCAGCAGCCTCAGAGGCAGCCCCATGTTTATTCAACCCTCAATTACCAAAGGCTCAGCCGGCAGGCCTCTAATTGATTGCTTTAATTGATTGGTTGGGGGTAACCATGGCTGAAAAGCAGTTTATCTTAATCAGTCAAGAGGAAATTTGGAGTGAGGCTTGATTTCCTCCAGCTGATCACCCCTGTGTGGCCAGGCAGGCAGGCGAGCGAGCAGGCAGGAGCTGACGATGGTGGTGGCGGTGGCAGTGGCGATCGTTGATGCGTGGCTGAGAAGGTGGACACAGAGACCATCACGTTACACACAAATCAGACGGAGACACAGACTCTTCAGTTGTTACAGTTGTTGAGCTTATTTGAACGCTGCATTTAAATGTACATTCATATTCAAATGAGCTTTTTGTCTATGAGAAATACAGTGACACATCACGAAACACAGATTCAACATGTCAAATCATAGCCTGTGCTGAGCCTGCAAGTAGTTTGCTGAACAATTAGAAACGATTTAAAGCATTTAATTACATTGAGAATCATTTTCATCTATGAAGATTTTGATAGCGGGACTGTGAAATAACAGGGCACGACTGAGGCAAATGTACTTTCTAAATTATTTTTTTTTCTGTTGTGGGGAGGACTGTTTAGGTGAGCGTGAAGAGGCCACAGTGTGTGTTTCTGCACTCGGCGCTGGTCAGAGCCTGTCCACATGCTGCAAAGAGCCGTTGACCTCAATGTTTGTTGTTGCTTCCCGAAATGATAGATGTGTCATTAGGGTTGTTTATATCTGAGGTTGCCCCGCTTGCTGCCTAGCGAGCTCCTGGTCTCTCTTTTTTTTCTCGGTCTCTTTTTCTCTGTCTCTTTCCATTTCACTCTCTTTCACTCTATTTCAATTAGATCTCTTTCTCTCTTTCTTTCTCGTTCTGTCTCTTTCTCGGTCTCTCTGTGAACATTCCCTCTTTCTCCCTAACTTGATCTTGTGGAGGAGGCCAGATGGAGTAGGGTATATAGTCCAACACCTCTCCACCAACCCATTACCAACACCACACTGCTCCAGCCTGCAGACACAGAGAGATCATCTGAGGAGACCTGCTGTGTGTAGTGTGTGTGTGAGTGTGTGTGTGCGTGCGTGTGCGTGTGTTGGAAAGGCTGCGCTTCAGAGTGGCTGGCTCAGCACCTCGAGCAGGGCCTGGTCACACCCTCTCCTCAGTGTCTGATCTCTCACTAGTGTGTGTGTGTGTGTCACTGTGTGTGTGTGTGTGTGTGTGTGTGTGTGTGTGTGTGTGTGTGTGTGTGTGTGTGTGTGCATGTGCATGTGTGCGTGCGTGCACGTGCGTGCGGGTGTGTGTGTGCGCATTCGTGTATTCATGCATATGTGTGTGTGTGTGTGTTTTGTGTGGATGTGTGTGTGTGTTTATGGGTGGCTGTGTGCGTGTGTGTGTGTGTGTGTGTGCGTGCGCCTCCTTGTGCACATTTGTGTGTTTGTGCGGGCGTGTGTGTGTGTGCGTCTGTGTGAGTGTGATCACACATGAGAACGAGAGCCAGGCTTCTAACACAGGGACATCTTGTGACAGGTTCCAGCTCTACATGGTGTGAGGCTCTGACCTATTTAAGCACCAAGACACTCTCACTAATTAACATGTCACTTTAAGTCTCTAAATGTGATGGGTTTCTTTAAATACTTGCACATGTGGAGCACAAGACAAAAATGTTGTTTTTTAGACTAACTAAGCTGTGTTACAGTAGATTTTATTGGACAGGAAAAACGTTGTTTTTAACAAATTTTACAGTTCAGTCTATTTTATCTTGCTGGACCAGCTGGTCAGACGGTGTAAATGTTATAGGTCTAAGTGCTTTTCCTGTTTGATGCATTTCAGGAATGGAGGTTTCTACATGTTGCGGTGTCATTAGCACACCATTTTATAAAAAATATCCAATTTCGTGTCAGAGTATGCCCTATTTTCTTTGTAAGGGTCTCTGTGAATTGGCAGAGTAATTCAGGTTAACCTCAATAGTTCAGTCATGTGCCGTTCCTGACTACACTATCTTTGTGCTCCATTTTTCAATCTACAGTATTGCACCAGCATACATTCAGTTAATTTTAGTTCAGGTAAATTTTGAAAGAAAATGATGAGATATGCACATCTTTTATTGTAAATGATGGTCACTGATACAAATACACCTGGAAATGTGTAACAAGTGTTACATACCAGAGATATTTGTATATATTGTATATTTTTTTAGCTATAACATGATAAGAGGGACAGGTTGTTTTGACAGTGTAACCATGAAAACTATGAAGTCTTTTCCTACCTCATTCTTCAAGACCAGGCTTCCTAATCCTCAGCTGGTGAGGTGAGGTAATGCACGCTTTGCCAACAATGCAGGTCGATACAACTACAGAAAAAAACCCTTTAACATGCCATACTCGCATAATGTAGCCTACATGTATCTTGGAATGTCTACAGACATTTACACACCCTGGTTTTCTGGCTCAGAATGAAACGGGCCTTGTGCTTTTGGCAGTAACATTTTTACGAATCACAGTTATGCTTTTATTCACAACGTTACTGACAGTGAGGTTAGTGTTTGACATAGTAGCCCTCTTAACTTTAGTTACGCTTAATGGATGTAACTAAAGCAGGCTCAGCAGGTGCAGTTGAACCAGGTGACCTCCAGGGTCACCATCCCCAAAATGAAAATAAAATGAGAACTTGATTGAATTCTGCTTTTGGTTGTGAAAAGAATTGGCCTGTCTCAACTACTGTATAGTGTGTGTTATCAAAATTGCATTACATTTCCTCTGTGAAAATCAACTTTAATGCCCATGTATTAGATGTGAAATGTCCTAAAACTGCGTCAACCAAGAGGGCCCGTGGTGGATAATCATACCAGATCGTGTGACTGACCGCCACTGAACTGTAAGGATCAAACATTTGCCAGCATTGCACCCTCACCAAAGCACTGCTTAATAACCACACACAAACACACACGCAAACACACAAACGCAATCAGGTAAATGCCCAAAATGGTAGCCGTGTGAAACTTGAATTGAATAAATCCAACATTTTTCTTTCTATTTCACTCTGTCTCTCTTTCTCTCACTCATTTCTCTGCCTCCCTCCTTCTTTCGTTTTTTTTTTCTGCTGTTTTCTTTTAGCCCTCTGATCCCCTTTCTACGTCTTGTCAGCATTGACATTGACTTGGAACAAGCATAATCTATTATCGTGACAACAGTGACCTTGGCAGCGCTGCCGTTCCCTGTAAGCCCCCGTGCTCCTCACCTGTGCCCCCTGGCCGATTGCCCCGATTGCCCTTTGCTGCCTGCAATTGGCCCCTGTGCCAGAGCCGGTAATAGTTATTGCATGTGAATCCGCTCTCTGGCATGGCGCAGAGGATAATGACCAGAGCCAGGGCCAGGGCTGACCTTGTCTGGATGGAGGGCCCGTAACCCCACACCCTCCCCTCCCTGTAAAACACACACACACACACACACACACACACACACACAAACACACACACACACATGCACAGGCCACACAAACACATACAGACACACACACATACACATGCGGACACATGCGGACATGCACACACGCACGCACGCATGCACACACACACACACAAATACACACATACACACACACACAAACACACACACACAGGGCCGATGACAGCTTTGCCCAGGCCCGGGACAAAAACATCTGAAAGGGGGACCCCTCTCAATGCATTCAATGTAATGGGAATCAAATTCTGGGCCCCCTATCCCTCGGCCCGGGACAACTGACCTGTTTGTCCCCCCTTTCAGCAGGCCTGCACACACACACTCAAACACACACCCACACACACGCACACACACACACACACACACATACAGTGCACACAGATATACACATTTGACTCACACACGCACCCCCCTCCCTCTCTCCCATGAGAGCTGAGTATGCAGTCCACTCTCATCAGTCCCTGGTCTTTATCAGACTCTCGGACCACAGACACAGAGACAACACAAGAGAGAGAAACACGCAAAGAACGACAGACACAGGCAATCCATCCACAGTGACAGATAGAGGAGAGAGAGAGAGAGAGAGAGAGAGAGAGAGAGAGAGAGAGAGAGAGAGAGAGAGAGAGGCAACAGGGGCACAAACTGAATGGACAGAGAGAGAGAGAGAGAGAGAGAGAGAGAGAGAGAGAGAGTGAGAGAGAGAGAGAGAGAGAGAGAGACAGAGAGGAGTAGGTCCCCTTTTCAGAAACCAAACCAGACTCAATTTCTGTCTCCGCACAGACAGACAAACAGCACCGTGAGGGCTTGTTCTCATGGTCCCCTAACCAGGACTCTCCGTCCTTCTCTGACCCTGGAAGCGTACCAACATTAGCAAGGATGGATGTGAAAACAAGAGATAGGAAAACACTCCAAATTGCATTACATTACATTACATGGCACGCTGCTAGTTCAGCTGTACTGTGCTGTACTGTACAGCCCCCGTTTTCATGTCACCACTTGTCTTGCGACATGATTAGATCTCATTTGTCAAATGTTTTGACCTGACCCTTAAAGCCCCACTACATTAACTTTTTTCTTTGACATGACCTCAAGTTCTCTCTTCCCCCTCCTCCTCTTCTGCCTCCTCTTCTTCCCTCTATCAACATAACCAGTCTGCCCTACAGCAGGGGTTTAAACCTTTTTTGGCTTAGTACTCCTAACTTAGAACGTACGTAATTCTGAAGGCCATAGTGTTACAGCTGTATAGTAAGGAAAAGGCTTACATTTGGCCTTCAGAACTTAACAAAAAAATGGCCCTGCCGTAACTCAAACGGTAGGGTACTGCACTGCGACATGCGCTTCCGACCTGGGTCCTTTGCCGACACTTCCTCGTTTCTCTCGCCCCACTCGCTTCCTGTTGATATCCTCACTGTCCTATCACAAATAAAAAGGGCAAACAAAAAACAATGGCTCCACAAAATCAACAACCCCTCCCTATGTAAAATGTTCTGTAACTTGGAAGGAGATTTTCCTTCTATATTTTGTATGTCTTAAGAAACACCCGGTAATATTTTCAGATTTTTTTGAGCACACAGAGATTTATTAAATTGGCATGGAATGACCCAAGAAAATTTTTCACTGACCTACCAAAATCCCAGGTGTCCCCAGCCCCCAGTTTGAGAACCATTGCCTACAGCAGCCATCTACAGCAGTGGTTCCCAACCTTTTTCTTAAGGGACCCATGTTTTTACTATTTTAAGCTTTGGTGACCCAACCACGCGAGCGCCCGCACGAGACGGAGTCACAAGATGCCCTCCGTTTCCTGCGAAAACTTATTTTAGTTATTTTATTCCTCAATTCGTCTTTGGTCAAATATAGAATAAATGTTTAATGTAGCACTTACAATTTGTTGCGTCTATGCATTTATTAGTTAAATGCTTTGTCTTTTATTCAACATGGGCTATATATATTTAAAACGAAACCCCTTAAAATCAAGAGGGCTCCGCGACCCCCTGTGGATCTTTGGCGACCCATAAGGGGGGTCCCGACCCATAGGTTGGGAACCACTGATCTACAGGACAGAGGATGGCTCAGGCCTTCCTTGGAAGCTTTGGAAGGACAATTAAGCTAATCAGTATGTGCGGTGCAATGCAAACATGGCGGCGGCCCCTACAGGATCGGAGCGAGCTTGTGGCTTGTGGCGGATGGCTGTGTGAAATGACATGTGAAAAGGTCGCGTCTAATCATGGCTGGGACCGAGAGAGTTCTAAGCTCATGGCGCTGTGGTAGTGTGTGTGTGTGTTTGTGTGTGTGTGTGCGTGTGTGCGCGCTTGCGATTGTGCATGTGCATGTGTATGTGCGTGTGTGATTGTGCACGCACACACTGGCAGTGCAGGGATGTGCAGGAACACGGCGGCAGATTAGAAGCTTTGTGTGAGATCTCAGCCCCGGGGCTTTGTGTTAGGAGTGATCACTCTCAAAGCTTCCCTAAGCTTTCAAAGCATATTTAATGCTTCTGACGAGCAAGGGGAGAAAAAAGAGTTTGTGCATGTCAGTGTCCGTGACCCTGTGTGTGTGTGTGCGTGTGTGTGTGTGTGTGGGCGTGTGTGTGTGGGCGTGTGTGTAAGCATATGTCCCCATAATTGGTTTGATATTGTGCCCGATTTGAAGTGATGACCTGACCATCCACCTATATCTTGTTGGAGAAGCCGGAACCACCCACATGTATACCACCTAACAATATGCCACTTTTCTTGGGAATTCGCACGAGGTATTTCATTTTCTTTGCCTTCAATCTGAGCTGCCTATGACAGCACATATTATGGTCTGCGGTATGTGTTTTTGTACATTACAACATGGCCGTTGCCTCTTCCAACACTGATACATTGATGCCTTATTAATGTATTTACGTACACGGAGGCACTCTCTTTCTCTCTCTCGCTCTCTTTCTCTCACGCTCGCTCACCATCTTTTCTCTCACCCCCTTTTTCTACCCCTTCTTCCATCAGCCGCCCTCCTGCTCATCTTCTTTTTTTCTCCCTCTCTTTTTCTTTCACTCTCTTTCTACCCATCTCTTTCTTTCTGCTGGTCCTCAGCCACTCTTCCTCCATAAATGTTTCATAAGACAACCCTCATATCCTCCCCTAGAATAACATGTCCAAGAGATTATAGGAGGCATCACTCAGTCACTTTCACCTTAGACCACACATCTGCATGCCCATCACACAGACCCAACCACATTCATCCTACATATGCAATGGCGTGGGTGGGTGAAAAAGGAGAAAAAAGTGATGGAGAGGCATATTTTAATACCCAAAAGTGACTGTCAAATAGTGTCTGCATTGAAATGACTATCAAAGTGTATATCCGTATGAGAAGTGAAAGCTTTAAGTGGGTCATGGGCTCTCTCCACTGTAATGTCACAGTAAAAATTCACCAGCTTATCATTATTTCATCATACCCCTAATGGAAAAAGATACCCGCGGCTAATACAGACCCACCTCCGATTGCAAGGGTTCTCTAATCCGTTAACAGCTGTTCCTCTCGTACAATGATGGTGTTTGGGAGTTTCAGAGCTGACGAATGACAATGACATGGACGGAGCGAACTGCCGCAAATTGCTCAAGAAGAACAGATAATTATACTAAGTGTTGGTGCAATTTTCCAGGTCTGTCTAGTAGTGTCTTTTCAATTCCAGTGTATCGTCTTTGGCTAATGCCGCTAATTCTAAGCCCTTGTTTGGCCCGGTAGCTCTCAATTGTTCACATCCTTCGGTAAAAGCTTTCTAAAGAGTCGCCATTGCAGCAGTCACAAGCATATGGATTTGTTTCTGACATCCTCATTGTTGCATTGTCACTGCAGCGGTCTTGTGTTTTTGATTTGTGAAGGTTAAAAACCCCCTCTCTCCTGATAAATCACTGTATTTCTCTTGAAACTGTCATGTCTCCAAGCGCCACGGTGCTGGTGGGCAGCCCTTGGTCTCCATGCTAGACATGCTGCGAAACAGATGAGATTAATTGTCTAAAACCCAGCGTAACCACATAAATTGTCCAGATGGTGGTTGAAGTCATTTGTAATGTGAAGTGTGGCCACACAAAGGAACATGTCAGACCAGCGGGGGAAAAAAAGATTGTCAATTGAACATACGTGTCATACGATCCTGCATTACATGGCTGGAGCTGAACAGTGCAGGCCATAAATGCCAACATTTTTTATCCCTGGTTTCTCTCATTATTCCATTTCTGGTGAGGAGAGGGGAAAATGTATTTTGGTGGTTTTGTCAGATTTCAGTTATTTGATTCTGTCTTGTTTTCTTTCAGTCAGACTCAAGGATCCCTGTGTTGGGGAGCCTGTTTATTCAGATCCATAGCCTGATCCATGGAGGTTTGCTGTCTATAGCAGCGATCGATTGTTTGGCTTCTAAAGACACATTGTGCTTTAATGAAGCTTATCTTGTCTGCTGGAGGAGTACAACTTTTTTACTTCGATACCAGGTTTCTCACCAGTCTCCTGTATTTTTTTTTCTTTCCTCTCTCACTCTTTTCCAGTCCTGTTTTTAAAATTTAATGCAACGTAACTTTATTGCATTCAGAAACAGATCAAAGCACTCTGGCTCCTGTGTTTGAAGTGGAGTCCATTTGAAGTTGATTCCAAAGACACTGCGTGTAAAACAAAAGTTTACATATACAGTATTTCTTGCCTTTGTGGTAGCCCCGTACGTGGAGCATGCTATATTGATCAAGGCCTTTGAACAGGCTGGAGGATGAAAAGGCTTGCGGGTTTGTTTGAATGGTGTTATTGTAAAGCAAGGGGATCCAAGGAGGTGGGAGACCGCCAGCGGGATTTATGCGGCCTCGGCAGACGCTGCACTTCTCGGATGTGTGTCACGACCTGTTGTCTGCATCATCCGGCTGACTTCAAGCGGATTGGGGAAAGAGTTGCAAGGGTGGGGGGGTTGACGCTGTGGTAGGGGCCTGGGCAGAGTTGTGTTTTGTCAATGACTGATGGGTGTTTGTGCGGCCTCCCAGCAACAGAAGAGGTGCGATTAGGGGACTGTCACAGCCGCCCGACAGCCTCGGACAGGAAATTACAGACAAGCCGAGCCGAAGGAGGACAAGAGTGGGGAGCGTCACTGCACCTCAATTGTTATCCTGCTGTGCTGCAAACAACACAAGGGGCCTTCAATCAAATCTTTGATTCCTCTACAATGTCAGTTGGCCGGGCTCTCTCTCTCTCTCTCTCTCTCTCTCTCTCTCTCGCTCTCTCTCTCTCTCTCTCTGTCTCTCTCTCTCTGCATCCTCTTCTCTGCCATTGACGTTGTTTGACAGTGCTCACTGTGGCCAACAATCAACCCCAGAAGAATGTCGACTTCAAATTGGAACATTTTCAAAGGCCATCTGCAGCACTGTTCTAATTGCATATTCCCCCGTGATTAATAGACATTTATGGCTATTGCCATATCCTTCACTCGCGTGCTACATTGTGCCTGAATAGCATAGAGGACGACTCGCCTGTTCGTCGAGCCTTCCCTCAGCTAGGCTAGAAAACAATTAGCACTGAGATCTGAGGCCGCCTTGTCACCTCACAACAAGCTGCCTCTCGTAAAGTCAAAGCTGACAAAAATTATGGGTAGGAAGTCTTTTTGTTGTAACTGTGTGTTTGCTGTGGCTTTCATGGAAAATCCCATTTTCGCGGCTACAAAGTCCTAATTATTACACTGTAGATGTAAGCCACTTGATAACAGAGGGAATGTTTTGAAGTCATCAAATGATAGCCTAGACAGCCCAGAGAGGGAGGTTGGCTTTCATATTATGAGACGGAAGCACATGTTTTTCAGAAGCGATCTTGAGCTTTTGTCCCATGCAAAGGAGAGCTGCTTGTTTGTAGATTTTACAATAGAGAACCACAAACTTCCGACAAGGCCGACTTTATTCCACTTGTCCAGTTCTGCTGAACGCACCTCCTCTATCTAATTATGCTCTGTGCATTAAAGGCAACGCAAGTCCGAACGCGGGGGATGTGCCATAAATGTTTAATTCGGATGACATTAGAATTCTGTTTCTGTTTTATGTTTTCTTTTTTCAAACAGCATTAGGATCCTCTGGTGATGGACACTTGAGTTAGCCTGTAATTAATTCTGCCATAATTTGTCTTTCAGCCCTCTCATAGTAAACAGCACGCCAGTAGTATATTTTAATGGCACTCTTTGAAAACATGGCTTGCATTTGCAGTCATGCAGGTCAGCACTTTCGAAATCCAGCCCCCCTTCATTTATTGACCTCAAATAATACATTTTCTACTTGGCATTTCCTGTTTGGTCTGCATGCTTTATGATATGAATAAATCACATGTCAATGACTTAAGTCCTGCCCTGATTATGTTTGGAATTAATTTGTCACCCCGAACACAAAACACTTAGCCAATCGGCCTCAGTTTGAAAAAAAAAAAAAGCAAATAGGGGGGAAAAACGTGACTGAACACAGATGTATAAAAAATGAAGTGAATATTCAGGTCCTACAATGACTAACTTGTTTAAGATAGTCGTATTTCAGGTATCTTTATTGACATGAATAAGAACATTAACATGAAAAACCATGATACGGAATTAATTCCACTCTTCTGAGGCCGGCTCATAGCCCACAGGCAGCCATGTCTTTCCAGGGCCTTCTTGTCAGACTGGAGGTGAATGCATTATATACACACTGACCGCAAGTCATTTCTTTATGACTGTATATTATGTTATCCTCGGTGGGTGTAGCGAGTGCCTCGGGGACCGGCCGCCAATATTTATTCGGTGGTTCCTCTCCAACAGCCGGGTCAGGTGTGTCTCATCCTGGCAATAGCCTTTTAGCTGTCACCTATTAATCCACTCCCAGCCATTACCCATGCAATCGTGATTGATGCATTGTGTCTTGTAATATAATTTAGTGTGTTGTTGTTGTTTCCTTTTTGTATTATTTTAGACAGAAGAGGGCTCTTTGGCCGCTTGCCCCGAACATCCCGCACATCCAGACTCGAGCCCCCGCTGTTATGCTTTTCACGTTCTTTCCAATAACACGTGGGAAAAGACAAAAAAAGAGAGGGACGCAGAGTAAGAGTGAGAGCGAGCGAGAGAGAAAGGACTGTAATTTTGAATTGAAAACCACTTGGCACACCTAGCCCTGCGTCAGTGTGCCTGAAGTGGAGGGAGGATCTGGAAGGACTCAGACAAAGAGCAAAAAATAGAGGAGCATCCTGGGCTGAAAGCTACTGATGAGAAGCGCTCTCTTATCCAGCTGGACAGGGCTCAAGTGCTTGCGACGCACCCGCGCTTTCTCTCTCTCTCTCTCCCTCTCTCTCTCTCCCTCTCTCTCTCTCTCTCTCTCTCTCTCTCTCTCTCTTTCTCTCTTTCTCTCTCTCTCTCTTTCTCTCTCTCTCTCTCTCTCTCTTTTTGCTCGCTCCCTCACTCACTTACTTGATCACTGGTGGCGCGCCTGACAAATCAGTCCCCATCCGCTTTGGCCCCTTCCTGGGCGGAACCATTCTGTCTTTCTTCACATTCACTCACTGCACTGGTGCATGCTCCTGCTCTTTCTGTTTGTCCCGAAATGTAAGGCTCAGCATTTCAGAATAGAGCATTGAACTTTATGTACAATATGCTAATGAAACAGTTTTCCATATTTTTTGGATAATTTTGATGAACTCTCCACATCAGATCATTTAAATGATAAAAAAAAAGTCAACTAGGACCCTAAAAGCTCATTTGGTTCATCACTTTATTAAGATTCTAATGTAAGTCTTGTTTGTGGACATCCTTAACCCAGGAGAGAGCAAAATATAAAAAACCTAAAAAGTATATATTCTGTAAATAGCTGACATTTTCATTCATTTGTTTTGGTGCTGTATTGTGTAATATCATAACTTTCACTCCTACATATACAGTAGGCCTGTGTATGCATGGATAACTCTCTAAGACTAATAGGTATATGCTCTCTCTGTGTGTGTGTGTGTGTGTGTGGTGTGTGTGTGTGTGTGTGTGCGTGCGTGCGTGCGTGCGTGCGTGCGTGCGTGCGTGCGTCAGTGAATGTATTTGTAAGTGTGTGTTCCTGTGTATGTCTACATCGCTGGACTTGTCGTGGGTGTGCTGGCAGGCCAAAGAAAACATGAGTAGGGGTGGGGTGCGGGGGAGTGTTGTGCAGAGTGGAGACCAGCCTTGTGGAGGGCTACTGGGGGCAAGGAGGCTGGGAATTGGCCCTCCTCTTTTTTTCCTTCTTCTGTGTGTGCTTTCTGTTCACAAGCCCACCTCAGATTGAAAGATCCCGCTCTCAACCACTCTGCTGGGACTCTACTGGCCAACACAAAGCCCATTTCTCCTGGAGATTACCCCACTGTTCTGTTTGCCCAAACATGAATAAAAAAAGCCACCATCACTTCTTCGGAGCTGCAGATTTGCCGAGAGACTGTCCCAATGTCCCCTCGCGCCACCGAAGCATGGAGTCTTAAGAATGCATCACAGGCCCTTGATAGAGAGTCTTGCGCTCAGACAGAAGCCCCTTCTACACAGCTGCCTCCCTAGCCTCCTCCATGAGCTTCAGAATGGAGAAAGCTCTCAGACAGCTGATATGAATTTGCGTTGTTTGTCGCATTGTGTGACAGGAGGGCCCTCTTTTCAGCGTGGCAATAAAAGAGTCTAGTCTAAAAGACTGCCTGTCTTGTCTGTCGTCTGCTGCTAGTTTTTTTTTATTTATAAACTTGTTTTATTTTTCACATGCCAACAGCCTTCTACTATGAAAGATTTTCTTGTTGTGCACGCCATGGCAATGGTAAGAGCGGAGTAGTGTCATGGAGTTAAGATTATGTTTGAATAGTATTTTATGATGCTTCTGCAAAGAAGTTTTTGCTCGCCGAGACGCGATCGTCTGAAAAGAAACGCTGTTTTGTTTGGTGGTGGGCGAGCTGTGTCGGGTACAAGGAAATGGGTTTCAAAAACCGCACTCGGTGGGCTCCAACACAAACAGTCCCATGCATTCCTCCGTGCCCAGTTGCTGAGAGCCCCGATTCAGTTGAAACATGGTGTGCGCCGCTTGACCACTGACTCCTGGACATGCACACATGCCCCATGCTCATATCTCAGTCACTGGGAAGCCTTGGACATGGTTTTTCTCATACGAGCCCACCAGTGACTTCCCCCGGACCTATTCATCTCACAACCTGAACCGAGGCTTATTCAACCCCCAACCTGCCATCAACACAAATACAGTCTCATGACGAATGCTTGGACTGACCCAACATGAACAAGACTGAAGATGGGATGGATGGTACACCGCTTGGCTTTTTGTTCTGCTCTTGTCACTCATCTCGTGGCCTCCTGCTGAGTTTTTCCCATAAGCTTGCTCAGCGATATTTTCATGTCATGGTCTGTATGGGGGTGGGGAGCTGGACTCTTTGAAGCTTTCTACCCCACCTTACCCTCCAACAGGACCTCTATTCTCCTGTCTCCTACCCTTGCCTCTCCGCTGGCCTGTCTCATGACCTGTATGTTGTGTAGGTGACTGCCTACACACCTGAGAGATAAAACTTAGTATCATTTCTTTGTGGTTTTCTTTGGGAAGCCAGGACAGTCCCTGTTTCTACGTACAGTAAATTAGAATGCATTTATGCCATATGACAATGAGAAGTATTGTTTTAGCTGGAATAACACAGATACAATTAAATTTATTTGCTTTGTATTTTTGAGGAACAGCCAGAATAATCTGTTTACAGAATTCAGGAATGTCTGGTGTCTCTTAAGCATTATCTGTGAGCCACTAGCAGAGCACCAAAGTACATACTGTACGTAGTTGCAGTTACCCAGACAACCATTGATTTACCCACTGCGTGTTTTGGTGAGGGGACTTGGAGAAACATACAGTCAATTGAATTTCTGCATTGTAAAAAATATTAACATAGTATAGCTCAAACAATTCAGATAAGTGAGTGTAAGAAAGTAAGTGGTTTTGCTTGTATTTGTACCGGGCACAGACAAAAAAAAAACAGGTATTGTCCACGGATATCAGTGCTTTCTCTGCTCCAACCAGCAGAGCAACCGTAGGCATAGCTGTATAGTAAGGGGCCTCAGCATCTTGACCGAATATGGTATAGAGGGGATTGTAAATCTCCAGCATCTACATGTGGAGGTGGACCGCTGACATGGCCCATTATATAGGGCCTGTCTTTGAAGTCACAAATTCCCCTGTGGGATTTTGTACGAGATTTACGGTATAGATTTACAGTCTTCTCAGCTTGACAGTATTGTCTTATGGCCATAGCCATACGGTACAGCATTACGCATTTAGCAGTGAACCATAGAACCGCAGGCATAAATTCTGCAATTCTGAAATGTAAACATAACATTAAAAAACGGAACACACACATGCACACACATACACACATACATGCACGCACGTACACACATACATGCATGCACACGTGCGCTCGCACACACACGCACACGTGTGCTTGCACACACATACAATGTGTATCATAGTCCCAAGTGGGAAAAAAAGCCCAGGCAAGGACTTAGCAGGACATTCTTTTATTCATCCCCAGTAATCTTTGATGAGCTCCACCCAAAGTCCACCCAAAGATTGAGGAAGCTACTTCTCTACTCCCTCTGAAGTTCCTGCCAGATTTCACAATGTACTGTATAAATCATTTGGACACAGACTACAGTGGAGCAAGAAATCTGTGGGGCTGACGGATCCTCACATGTGTTGATCACCAGTGGCACTGAAGATGTTCATCATTCAAGAGGACAACACGAAAACATTCAGATACACAGCTTCAATAAAATAGTATCACACACATACAGAAATACACACCATCACATGCATTCTCACATGTACTGTAAGCACAAGCACAAGCACGCACACACGTGCACACACACACACACACACACACACACACACACACACACACACACACACACACACACACACACACACACACACACACACACACACACACACACACACACACACACACACACACACACACACACACACTACCACAACTACAGTACATTACAGTCACACCTAGTACTCAGTTTGCATGACGAGCCTTTCTTTCTTGCCTTTTTACAATTTCTCCAGTAAAGTAGGAGAGAAGGAGGGAGGACGACAAAAAAAAATCCAGAACAATATCCTCTCAGTAATAATTAGTCTGATGGCCTATTATGCTGTATATTGCAAATCAATATGTGCTGTATTTGGCTGGGCTTGAAGTGGGGTTGTGTTTGGCCCTGAGCCAGCCCCATCTTGTGCACTCCCGGAACGAGCAGATGCAGGTGCATGACAACTTGCTCTCATCTGACGTGGGTGAGAGGGAAGAACGGGGCCCCGGGTAACAATGGCAGCCGCACTCCTCTTCAGTTTAATTGTGTGCCAATGTTCTTTTCAGAACCTTCCCTTTGTTGGACAGGTGCTGCTGGGATGCTGGCTCTGTCTCTATCTCTGATGCAGTCTCTGTTTGTGTCTGTGTGTGTGTGTGTGTTTGGGGGGGGGGGGGCTGTGTTTGAGGGAGAGAGAGAGTGTGCACACGTGTGAGTGCAATTCAGAAATGTATGCATCGATGCGTATACATTTGTATAGAGGGCACCTGTGGGGCAGTGTTCGATTGGGTATGGTATTTAAATTGGCCGTGTAATCCTTTGCATTTAAGCACATTGTTTTCTGGCTGCTATATCTGGCAGTCTGGCATCTGCATGTTGCCTACACAAGAAATACAGAGAGAGGTAGTTGCAACACAGTTCGTCTGTGGAAATGTTTATATGTAATAAACTAGAGATGCACCGGATCCGGATCCGGCAGGATAACAGGGTTTTTCACAGGATCCGGATCCGGCAGGATCTTAAGCAGTGGATCCGGTATCCGGCATGTTACCTAAAAATCAGGGTCTGGTGCATCTTTAGCCTAGGCTACTACACCACAACCCCACAACCCCAATCACTGCATGGAGTGAAAGCCCTTTGGAAGCGGCCGTTGCAGGCAGTGTAGCAATAAGCCAATGAGTCTAAAAAATAGTTTGAGCCAACGTAATAAAAAGGGCCCACGTGTGCGAGTAGACTATATGTTTCAACCCTTTTGTAGGGTTCCGGATCCGGCAGGATCTTAAGCTGTGGATCCGGTATCCGGCAGGATCCTAAAAATCAGGATCCGGTGCATCTCTATAGTAAACATTACATAAACACATGTATATGTAAGAAGTTTTCTCCTCTTTATAAAATAACAAAAATAATGTGAGAGAAAATGCAAGAGAAAAACATGTTGTGCGGAATTTTCCGTTTCATCCAGGTGGTAACAGAGAGTTTTCTTGCCCCCATCTCCCATGGGTCTTTCCACATCTTAGCACTGTATGTATATTTGCATTGTACAGATCCCAAATGTTTACCCAGCGCTTGTTTTGCTTGCCATTGCTCTGTTTATCTCTATTAGATCCACACATTCTCAGCCTGTTGGAGGACTGTGTGGCTGTCATCAAAAGGCTCTTCTCCCACGAAAGTTCTTGTGTTTTGAAGGAGAACTGAATGTGGGCATTAAAAATTAAATGGTATATTGCAAAACATCACTTCACAGATTCGGGTGCGAGTTGTAGGAGCAGATGTTTCTCCAGTGATCTGTGGATAAGTGGAATTGTAGATAAAGACACTGAGGAGGCTTTTTAGCTATGCAGGAAGCAGAAGGGGGGCACACTTTAAATTGACTGCAGGAAATTGTAAGAAAGCAGTCGTAAACTGTTAGTGCACAGATTTTGATTCCGGCGTCTGGCTTTATTGCTTCTTGCCTCTGTCTCTCTTCCCTCTCTTTTCGACTTTCAATGTCCTGTGTGAACTTGTGCTGAGGAGGGGAAAAAAGAGAGAGAGAGAAGCAGACCTTGAAGATGAGCAGAGAAGAAATTAATCATTGATAAGCAGAATGAATCAACAAACTATGCAGGGCAAACAAAAAATAAATAAACATACATGTAAGAATAACTTGGAAGATGAATAATATGGTCGGCTGTGTAGCTGGCGAGGCCTTGACTAGTTTATCTCTCTCAGCTCGTGGAGCGGCAGTGTAAAAATAATGCTAGTTCTGACAGAGTGAGGGAAACAGCACTTCCTGAAACATAGCGCATATTTAATGAAATTTATAGCAATTGTTCGCCAATCAGATTAAGTGCTTGTTTAAAATGCAAATATGTTCTTGTCTCTGACATGCTGCAATTAAGTAGAACAATGGTCTATTTTTCCCTCTGCTATAACGCTGCTCTCATCAGGCCCTTTGAAAATGGGACAATGATTGACCACCTGGTTGCGTTACTGTTGCTAAATTTATTAAGCTCTTGTTCCTCTATAGAAAATCAATGCGGGATTGTATGAACTGCGGAGGGGTCAGGTTTGTTTTTCCGCTAAACGTAAAATTAGGTTGACCTCCGTGATGGAGATGGAGATGGCGAGGACAGTCTTGTCACATGTCGCCCTAGTCGTCTATTTATTTTCCAAGTGTCTTGTGAGGAGTCTTAGATACTCCCACAGTGGAAGACAAGTGGAAAGCAAGTTTAGATCCCTTATGCACACATGAATGAGCTTGTGCGTACTTGGTGAGTGGCAGTGATTAAAAAGCGGAAAATAAAGAAAAATGTACAGAAGTATATGTGAAGGAATTTTGGTGACACTTTTATGATCAAGGTTATCGTGCTGCGGCCAGAACTATTTTTGTATAATTCATTTTTATAGTTTATAGTTCTTCTCTTAAGTGAAACCAAATGCAGCAGGTGTATGTCAGTTGTTTGTAGATGAAGGCATATAAATAAATAAATGCTAATCTTTGTATTTCACTTACATTTCCTCCATCCAAACTCGCTTTTCATTTAAGGTTGCTCCGCTGGCTCATTTGGTATTCTGTGTCAATTTAACTAAAATCAATTTAGCGATATTCCAGCTGGCATATGATTAAATTATTGTGCCATCAGTTTATTTGAACATGAGCACATGGGAACAGAGATGCATTTGGATCTTTTCCTCTGTTTAATTTGTTACATCCGTGTGGCCTTGATATCATTCGCCGTGTATCCTCAATCCGGGAGCGGGGGGGGGTTTGCTCTTTGGAATCTATGAAGAGCATTGTAATCACGGAGACGTGACATCCCATTGCACAACTCAGTGGGCTAAGGCATCAGACACGAATCCCTGCGACTATTTACCAGTGTTGTCGTTAATACAAACAGGCTGTTGCTCTGAAGGATAACACCATGCGAAATGAACCCTGCCTTGTCTCCAGAGTCAATTTATAATTATTATATTGTGTCTCAATTTAACTTAATCAGAGCCTGTGCGCTCACACACACACACACACACACACACATACACACACACACACACAGTTTGATGCACACCGTGAGCCGAGTGGGACCCTGGCTGATGAATTCAGCACATTCTGTTGTGCCGAGAAATTAATTGGATTAAAAACTTGATAATCAGTTTCTTTGTGCATTCAACCTTGCATACAACCCCTTTCCCTCCCCCTCAATCCCTTAGCCGCCTACCATATGCACCTTCCACACAAATTCACGTGCATTCACACACATACACATACACGTGCACGTGCACATACACAGACATAGACACATAGACATGCACATTCTCTCTCTCTCTCTCTCTCTCTCTCTCTCTCTCTCTGTCACGCACACACACACACACACACGCACCGCCCCCCTGTTCTGTCATCTCACTATGCCGAAGAAAACTCATTCTAAAATGTTTCCCTCCGTTTTCGCGGCCAAGGTGTTGGCTCCTGGCGTTGATTCATTTAACATAATCACTCTGCCCTAATGAAACGCTTAATACTACTCGACTGACACCCATCATTTTGCTGAGGGCACCCAGTCGCTGCACTGGGCGACTGGGAGGAGGTGATGAATGTGTAATTACCCTGCTTGACAGACCTTGTTCACTCCCGTTGCTGTCTATGTATATGTGTGCCTATAAGAGGCCGTGCATATTATTTACATACGCCAGAGTGATGTATTCGTAGACGCACGGGGTGACACATATGCTTGGATTTTTCTATGAATTACTGGAATTTTTTTGTAATCTCATTTAATGAGCCCCCACATGGATGAAAATAAATATACATTTTCTCTCGATTCCATTGTCCTTGAGCCCATTTGTTTTCTTTTTTCCCCCTGTTATTTTGGTACCACCCCTTCACCTCAAGAGAGAGGTCATACCTTAACAGACGGCGACGCCTACTTGACAATCATCTGTTATTCCTGGCGCCCAAGTGCCCTGCTTCTCAAAATGTACTGTATACCGAATATAAAGAGCAATGAGGTTTGTAAACGCTAAAGAGACACTTGTGCTGACTTGGAGGTTAGAGCGTCTGTGTGTGTGTGTGTGCGTGTGCGTCCGTGTGCGTGTGTGCGTGCGTGCGTGCATGCGTGCATGCGTGTGTGTCTGCAGACTTGGAGATTGGAGCTTCTCAGTGTGTGTGGGTGTGAGTGTCTGTGTGTGTGCATGCGTGTGCATGTGTGTGTCTGTGTGTGTGAGTGCGTGTGTGTGTGTGTGCGTGTATGTGTGTGTGTGCCTGTGAGCTGGTCCAGATGGCTCTGCCTAGTTTAGCTCGCTCTCCTCGCCATCCAAGCCTGTGCTTCTGCTCTTGCCATTAACCGGACCGAAGGCAGCCATTATGGCCTGCCGCTGGCCTGACCATGGCTGTCTGACTACGCCTAGGCTCTCGCAAGAGGCATGAAAACTAATGGAGTCAGCCAGCCTCTCATCACAGCGGCCCTCCGCGCCTTCGCTTTATTGGATTGTATTTTTCAGACATTGCCACCACCACACCTACTCATCGAGCTCGACCAGTTGCGAAGCCCCAAACAGTAGCTGGAAAAAGACGGCGAGGCGAGGCGAGGACTGAACTTGCGGCGATCCATGAGCAGGCACATCTGCTGGTTGTATTAGCTCTCTCTCTCTCTCTCTCTCTCTCTCTCTCTCTCTCTCTCTCTCTCTCTCACTGAGGTTGTTTTGCCTGGATGTTCTTGTGAAGGACATCTGTGCAGAGAAAAGAGATGTTCTGCGGCGAACTTTTAAAAGAAAATAGTCTAAAAAAAAAAAAAGTTAGAGTTAGTGTTACACGTACTGTTGAAAGATGGGAGGAATAAATGTTGAAACTCAGCATGTACTGCCGTAGAAGCGCATGGAAATACATGCTGAAAGTGTAGAAGACAGGCTGCAGTACATGCTGCTGGGGCCTTCAGCGTCTGTAAGCTGGCTTGATTGCCCACCTCAAGCTGTTGGTATATTTCTACTCCTACTCGTGTCTCACCCGTGATACCAGTCTGAACACGTCGTGTCAGGGGCACCCAATTTTCAGAAGACTCCCCAGACAGAATTACCAGCTCATCACTCAAATCGAGGCGTAACTGAAATTGAAGAATGGCGTTTGTGATGATGAGTATGATGATGGTGTGTGTGTGTGTGTGTGCGTGTGTGTGTGCAAAGGCACATGCCATGCAAATATGACGAGAGAGAGAGAGAGAGAGAGAGAGAGAGAGAGAGAGAGAGAGAGAGAGAGAGAGAAGGAGGGAAAGAGTCGGATGGTAAAAACGAAAAAAGATAAAGAGAAAGAGAGAGAGAAAGAGTAAGAAAGAGAGCGAAGGAGAGAGAGAGAGAGAGAGAGAGAGAATGAAAGTTGGTTCGTTCACAGAGCCAGGCAGGCGCCTCTAACACCTGCACCCTCCTCAGATGGCGTCAGCTGTAGACAGTGACAGGCCGCAGCCACTCAATCACCCCTCCTCTAATCACATGCTAATGAACTTCCTCTCATCCCTGGGTCATGCCCCCCCACCCTCCCTGCCACCATCAGTATCAACCCCCCCGCCACCACCACCACCACCACCACCAGCAGCATCCCCTCATCCCTCCACCCTACCATCACCAGCACCACCATCACCACCCTCCACCACTATCACCCTTCACCTCCCTGCCACCACCGACATCCCCTCATCCCTCCACCCTACCAGCACCAGCACCATCACTCCCAGCACCATCACCCCTCACATCTCTGCTGCCACCAACAGCATCCCCCCGTATCCCTCCACCACCTCTACCAACCCCACCAGCATTACTATCACAACTCAACACCCCTCCGTCTCTGTTCTGCCACCAACATCCCCATCAGCCCTCCTCTAGCACCTTATCACCCCCACTGCCATCTTCCCCTCTTGCAGCCCAACACCCCTCCCTCCATCTCTCTCTCTTTTGCCTCACGCAAACATCCCGACAGCCCTCCACTACTAAACTCTCTTCTACCAACCACACCAGCATTCCTGTCACAGCCCTCCTTTACCTCTCTGTGAATCCCACCACAGTCAACTCACAACCCTCCACCTCAGGGCTGGGCTGGGACAAAAATTCAGGGCAGGCATTTTCAGCCAAGACGCCGGTCCGCCAGCCAATGAGAGAGACGATGAAGCCTACGGCAACATTTGTCATAATCTATTATGAAGTATTTGAACTGCAACTACCCAAATGAATGTTTAAATCTGACTCAGAGGGGTCTGCTGTTGGGGAATTGGGACTGACACCGCTACATTTAGGGCAGGACCAGGACAAAATCCTCACCAGTCCCTGGGCAAATGCCCTGTATGCCTTATGGCCAGCCTATCACTGCTCCACCTCCACCCTTCCACTCCTCAACCTCTCCGCAGTACTACCATCCAAGCCCGCCGACAGGGGGGGACAAAGGGGTATGTTGTCCCGGGCCTAGGGAAATATGGGGCCTAGAATTGGGTCCCCATTACATTGTATGTATTGGGTAGGGGGCCCTTTCAGATGACTTTGTCCTGGGCCCTGCAAAAGCTGTCAGCGGCCCTGCTACCATCACTAGAATCCTCTCACAACAGCCCACCTCCACCCTACACATCTCCACCCACCTGCCCCGCCCTCCACCCCCCCTTTTTCCCCCTCTGCGACACCTTCTCAGTGCTCCGTTGTGTCACTTTTCTTTTTCACACCCTCTTGCATACAGAGACGGAGTGACAGAGAGATGCAATGAGACAGCCCCTACTTGCCCCAGTCATTTATCAAGGATGCCAGGAGAGAGAGAGAGAGAGAGAGAGAGAGAGAGAGAGAGAGAGAGAGAGAGAGAGAGAGAGAGAGCATTAAGAGTTAGTGTCACGAAGTTAATTTCCCCTTTTACAGCTGAGGGTGTTTGCGGTGTATGTGCATGTAGAGTGTGCTAGTGCATGCTTGTGTGTGTGTACTGTATGCGTGCTTGCATGTGTGTGTGTGTGAGTCTGCATGTGCGTGTGCATGTATATGTGTGTGTAATAGCAATAGCAAATGATCAAATTGTCAGGATTACAGAGGGGGGTGAAAGTGCTCAAATTATTCATTAGTGTTTATATTCCTCCGTCCCGCTCTCCTGGCACTCCCAATGATTTGTTTTTAATCTTTCTGATGTTTTGGTTTTAATGTTCCGTGGGCTGGAAACTTTTTTTGCGCATCTCTTCTTTAGTAATGAGAGTAAAAAATGGATAACCATCTGTTTTTTTTTCCTCTCTCTTCTTCCTCTTCTTCTTTTTCTTTTTCATTTTCCTCTCATTTTATTTACTGAACATGCCCAGCAAATTTAGCCTCCAAAAGCCAAGACGCCTGAGCATAATGCAAACTCATCTTTTTTGATCTGTGGTTGCAAATGAGGAATTATAATGTGCCCGACTTTGAATCCGAGCAATTATTATACCTTTTGTGTGCCACATCAGATGTGCCGATCTGTTAACCGGCGACGCTTTGTGGGGGGAATACGACAAGCGCGCCTTTGCTCCACACACACATACCGTACACACACACATACGCATTCGCTTGCTTTGCGTGCTTGCTTGCCTGCTTGTGCAATTGACAATTTGTTCCGTTTGAATATGCTCGTGATTATACGCAGAGGCGTCTGATGGTACTGTACTTCAGAATGCCTTTAACGCTGTCTTGGAAACTTCAAAAGGAATCACAGATGAACGGCCCTGAGTATGTTCATTAAGATAATCAAATAAGCCTTTGGTTTTGTGCATCCTCGGTTCAGTGGGCGCTGAGGTGCATTTCACGATGAACCCATACGAATAAAAGGAACGCCTTGTTGGTCATGTTGTCTTCCTCTCTCTTTTTTTTTAATTGATTTTTTTTTTTTTTTGGTTGGTGTTGGGGGAGGGTAGTTGATTAGGTTTTCTGTGTGTCATTCATCCAGCATTTAAATATGTCATGTTTTATGTCTACTTACAGCTGCACTTGTTCCAGTCCCTGGGGGTTTGTGTGTGTGTGTACCTCTCTGCGCTGCACTGCTTCCCAATCATAGTTTCTTCTCGACGTATACATCATCTGTACTGTGAACTCGCCATATACCTTATTACCCAGGTTTGTAAATAACTTATCCCTATACACAGAATGAAACGCCCCTGCCAGAGTTCTTTTTAATTTATTGTGTATGCTTCTTTGGGGCTGATATCTGTCCTCTCAATATTAAGTTGGCAGTGCCATCATTGAATCTTTTAATTTGGATTTGACATTGCCTGAATAGTGTCTGTTGTCACTTGAAGTGGGGTAGGACACGACTGCAGCAGGAGACAGAGTGAGAGAGAGTGAGAGAGAAAGAGAGAGACAGAGAGAGATGGAGGAAGGAAGGGAGGGAGAGTGGGGGCCACGGTGACTCGGTTCGCCCATAACTTTGAGGGTAAATGGTGAAGGCTGTACATCACGGCAGAAGGAAATATCTATGCATTAACCTTTTTTATGTATAGTATTGCAATTTGAGTCTTTCAGCCTATCCACTCTTGACATCACAGTGAAAAATCATATGGTTTTGGAGTTATTCTGGTGGGCACACAGAATATTGATATTCAGGCCGGAATAGAATTCAATATGTCATGCCTAAGCATTTCCTTCAGATACTCACTCTTTTCTCTATAATTTCCATAGAAATTTTGTGTACAAATGCAGTAATAGAGACATTCATAACATCAAAAGGATTCAATTTTCTTTTCAATCACACAACAGTATGAATAGCCTTTTCCATTGAATCTAACAACGAGGGCCCATTACCCCCCTGCTAAAGGATGGGTTGGCTTCACTTGCTTTTTATGAAAATGTGTCAAACAATTTACGATGGCGCCCATTTGTTTTTAGCTAAAGGAGGGGGCTGTCAAACAGGTTTGTTTCTAATTTGTCAGCCGAATGTTTTTTTTTTCTTCATATTTCGCAATAGGGCTCGGGGTAATCACCAGTGATGCATATATATTTTAATGCAGACTGTTAGTCTCTTTAATACATTAACTCGACTGCTGCAGACATGGTAGAGGCGCGAGATGACAGAGGCAGTCAGGGCTAATTGCGGCTGGTAAATTATTTGGAAAGAGAGACGTCATGCGGTGCTGGACATTGATGGCTGTGGTGCACTATGTGTGTGTGTGTGTGTGTGTGTGTTTCACTGGTCGCCTGGATGGGATGGGATGGCCATGGGTCAGATGAGAAAGTGCACTTCAAAGAGGAAAGAGAGAATGTCGTTTTTTTATTTTATTTATTCATTTCTTACCTCGGTGCTGCAATGGATCCTTAGGGGGGAGGAAGGTTGCCGCCATCGCAGCAAATGTCTGCAGTGCCAGACTGAGTATCATTGACGCTTTTATTTTGTAGGTTTGTGTCTCTCCTTTGCTACTGTGATGTGCAGGACTGGAGAGTGGCTGTCAATCAATTGGATTTTTTCCCCGCATGTTGAAATGACTACAGAAGAATATCAGTATTTTTTGAGGAGGGTTTGGTTTTCATATTGTATTTTTTTCAGCAATAATGTAGCGGTCTTCACAATATATAGCTCACTTCACAAAAGTGTATCAAAGATGTGTTTTGCATCTGGGGCTACCTGACATGAACAGTTGTGACATGCATGTACCCTTTCTCTCACCCTCTCTCTCTCTCTCTCTCTCTCTCTCTCTCTCTCTCTCTCTCTCTCTCTCTCTCTCTCTCACACACACACACACACTCACTCACTCTTCTTGTTGGCACAGCATATCTTGAGCGAGTTGCAGTTGTGAGCCAGTGTTTTGGTAAATAGTGTATGAGAGCCTTGGTCTCCCTGGTTCATTAATGGGCTTTCACAGGAGCTGACCTGGACACAAGGAGAGAGAGAGAGAGAGAGAGAGAGAGAGAGAGAGAGAGAGAGAGAGAGAGAGAGAGAGAGAGAGAGAGAGAGAAGGGGAGAGGACAGCAGACTAGAGGAGAGGAGAGGAGAGGAGAGGAGAGGAGAGGAGAGGAGAGGAGAGGAGAGTGGGACCCACCACAGCACGTGCAAGAACAGATGGTTTGCCATTAGAAACACGTATGGTTTTTAACATCCCCACCATAAGGGATTTTAATTATGCCTGGCGTCTTTTCAAAAATACAAGCAAGTTTGTTTACCATACAAATAAGGAAGCGAGGTGTGCTACACGTGTATATATACTCTGTCTGTGATTGAGCGAAAAGGTAGCATGTATGGAAAGAGCTGCAGAAGTATTAGGATAAATATTTCATCAGGAATGGTAATCGGCGCAATTATGCTGTTTAATTCTGATGAGGGAAAATTATGTCACAGTGCACAACTGCGGCTGTCAGTCAACAGCAGAAGTGAACCCGGGGCCTGTGTATGTGACACATTCCGTATGCAAGTGTTGTTGTTCTTGGTGATGACGGTGGTGTTGTCACTCGAACATTTCACACAGAGCGAGGGAGACAGTACTGTAGAGCAGAAGACGGAGAGAATTGATGATTTCTGCGTGTTGTGATTGTTTGACAAGGCCTGCAGACGACGACGCAGTCTAATTCATTCATCTCAAAACACCAGGCAGATTGATGCAAAGGCCGCAGGAGCAGTCAGCAGGGAGTTAAGATGATTGGCAAATTGTACAGTATGTCTATAAAAGTATTTAACCTGCTGTAAATCCATATTCTTGCACAAGTCAGTCAACCACTGCCTGGAGACATTGTGCTTGCCGGTTGTACGGCGGCAGTGCAAAACCAGAAAAAAATGAGACAGGAAGACTTGTATGTCTCATATTGAATGATTTTCAGATTAGCACCAGCCATGTATTGATTTTTGCCCTTTCGTCTTCCTCCGGTTTTCCAGTGCGCAGATTGACACATATTTATTCAATTTGGCCATTTATTCCGTTGCCCAAAAACAAATCCAATGCAATGGGAACATAATAGATTCGCTATGAACCACGGGGGATCTCACACATGAGGGAATAGTGGGCTATTATTCCCAATGCCCTGGCTGTCTTTACTTGGTTAGTGTGCAAGATGGTCCATAGCTACACATCTAGTTATCTAGTTATCTGAGGAAGGTTTTGGTGGAGCCTCATACCCTTGTGTCTCAATGCGGCTGTAGATAAATAGCTTTTAGGTGCCAAATTGCTTAACTGAACCTCAAACTATCTTTTTTTTTCAGAAACGTGATTTACATGCACTTGTTAAAAAACTTGGAAAGCTTTCCAAATATATGGCCCTAATTGGTGCAAGGGCTATTTAGTGCTGGCTATCAGGTATTCATATTGGCGTGAAACGTCAGACAGGAGTATTTATTAAAGCGATGGAGTCTTCCAGCCATCTGTTGTGAGCCAGCCTGAGAAACAGCTGGAGCTATTCCCCCAGACCTCTCCACCAAATTTCTTTAGCCCCCCTCCTCATCAGCACACCAGCCCAATCACCATCACCCTCTCCAGCCCATTCACCGCAAGTTTGGAAGAGGCCAGCAGCAGCAGCAGAAGTCCCGTTTGTCCTCCCGGAGAGAAAAAGCTGAGAATATTTTTCCAAAAAAGTTTCATTTTTATTTTTTGCATTTCCCTGACCTTTGAGCAAATGGTCGTAATTACTGTATAGCTAATCAGTTAGAGGAATGCCAGAGACAAACACTCTGTGGGAATAACAACACATTTGACCTTAATAACGGCAGAAAAAATATTTATATTATTCACATTAAGCTTCGGAAAAACATTTTTCTTCCCTAATGGTGCATCAGTAACCTTCAGCATACGGCACACTACATATTCTTCATAAGTGAAAAAAAGGTAAGGTTACTAAAGAGAGACCGAGAGAGAAAGAGGAAAACATTTATTTTACCTCTATTCCTTTTTTCCCCTCTCTGGCAGGTGCTCTCACGCAGGACAATTTGTTGCATGTCTGGAGAGCTCACCTATCATCTAATGTATAAATGTATCCTTCACGCGGCCCTTTCCGTGCTTTTGTTCATCCCTGAGGGACTGGCGCTCCTGCAACCAGCCCCCCGGCCCTTTTTTCCTCTCCTCTTGTGTGAGCAAAGGAAATATGAACGGCATTATACCTGACAGCATATTCACTTTCCGAGGCATCATTGTGACAGGAAGGGTTCTGTAGGGTGGATAATTGTATCCCGGGTCGCCGGCACGATACTTATTATGGATTCACAGGGAGCAGAAAGAACTCCCCTTCGTGAATGTATAAAATACATTTTAAAGTCCATTCTCCTTTGCCAAAATCACAGCTCCGGCGCGCTTGCTTTTGTCACTCTCCCTCTCTCTCGACGCTGCCAGCGTTGCTTTTAGGGGCTTTTGGCAGTTGGGGATGTAAGCGTGTATTTAAAGGAGCTGACAGGTCCGACAGTAATGCAGTTGTCTGGGCTTTTATTTTCTACGCGAGCCCCGATGCTTTTTTTTTTTTTTTTTCCCCGCAAAGCCAAGGCGCATTAGAATGAAGTGCTCCCTGAGTAAGACAGTCAGTGGCAGCAGGAAAGTTAGACGGAGGCAGGCACTTTTCCGTAGGCAGGCAGGCAGGCAGACAACAGGCTCCGTATTTCTCCTGTATTGTCTCCTGCAGAGGGGTGTCAAGGCCAAATGACGGCACTGAACTGAACTAAGGTGACAATTGTATAGTTGCTGTGACAGTTGGCAGTTGTGACAGTTGTTTGTTTGTATTTGAAAAGCAGGAACACACAGGGTTGATGCAGGATGCAAGCATGTTTGCTATAAATCATACATGTGAAAAGCTTGACATTGTGGATGCATGAGGCTCAGTGACTATTTGACAGATGAAGTATTCTTACGTAATTCTTATTCTTTTAAACCATGCTTAGCAGATTAGGCATTTTATTGCTTTTAAATTCTATGTAATTTTTTCAGTTTCTATTTTCTTAGTGACACATTAATGTGAATGCCTGTACACAGCTATACAATTATAGTTTGAAAACTGTCCAAAACAAAAAAAAAATCTGTTTGCAGTGTTTTGACAGC
>NC_085878.1:10148239-10158239 GCF_034702125.1 Engraulis encrasicolus
TAAACCACAGTGTCTGTCTGTTTACCTGGACCCGAGTCCTCAAGACACAGCCACAACCTGCCTATTCACAGAGTAACTCAAGATGGCATATTCATATTGTGTATTCTTCACATTGGGCCCACATTGAATTTTTTTGTAGGTTGGTGTATGGTCTGGCCGCATATGACGTTTTGATTCCAGCTGTCATGTATTTCTTTTTTTCTTTTTTTTTTTTTTTTTACAATTTTTCACCCCTTCTGACACCTCGGATTCATATTTAAAAAAAAATGTCACATTGTCTGTGTTGTCTAAACATACTTAGTCAAGCCAGCCATGCCTTAAGATATTACAGCCGCAAATTATTTATCATGTATTGCCCGTCGTCGCCCCTCCCGAAAAAAAGACGTTTTTTTATTATTATTATTTAACTTATTCGTCACATTACTTCCGTGGTCATAAAACATTGTGATGGAGTGTGTCATTTTAATTCTCAGTGTCACTTATCATTTTTGATTGATTCTATCAAATTATTTTACGGGAGCCCCCCCCCTTCCCCCGAGAGCCCGATCCTATGAGGTTGTTCTTTAGCAGGCCACCTGAACTCTGGAGGTGTTAATTACATACGGTGTCTGTTGGCGGGACCCCCTCAAGGGAAAACGCACAAAATGAAATACCTGTCAATCCTCATTTCCAACCCCCCAAAAATGCAAAATAGCTCTTACAATGTGACAATTTGTGAATAGTAAAACTTGTTAAATGGCCTCTAGTATGTATGTGCGTTGATTGACAGCTACATTCACATTTGGTTTTGCTTAACACCCACCCCCTATCTCAAGAAATTAATGCTATATTCAATTAAGGTTGGGAGGAGGAAAAATATTCTCTGTCGGTCAGGGTGTAATAGGATTTGTTTGTTAAGTATTCTTTCATTTTCACAATGACAACTATGTATATTTTTCAATATAGCATATTTTCCCATACAAATTAAGAATAATTTGATTAAACAGCACAATACTTAACCCTTTTTCGGCCAGCACACCTTCCAAATGAACACCATAGCCGTGATATTTAAACTGGATAGCTGCAATCTCAAATTCTGTCTTGATTAGGAGAAGCCTGTCCATTTCAACGCAATCCTCAACACATAGGAAAGTCTGACCTCAACCCCTGCAATTGTCACTTGCCACCAGTGTATCACATTCAAATGCTTGGAAAACACTCTAGGCCATCCTAGGAACTGTTTGGGCCCCAAGCAAAAAATAAGTATATATCTCCCCTATATGCTGTAGTGCCACCAGTGTAGTTCAAGTTCAGCTACCCCTCAGGGAGCATGTTGTAGACTGGGGGCCCCAAACTGTGTCTTTTGACAAGCTATATGGCGTATGACTGTAGGCCATAAGAAGGGTTAACAAGGGTCTCTCTCTCTCTCTCTCTCTCTCTCTCTCTCTCTCTCTCTCTCTCTCTCTCTCTCTCTCTCTCTCTCTCTCTCTCTCTCTCTCTCTCTCTCTCTCTCTCTCTCTCTCTGTGTCACATTGCTCCTGTCAGACCCCTGTAGTTGAGGTGAGAGGGTGGAGGGCGTGCGTGCCTGTGTGCGTTCGTCTGTGCTTGCATGAGTGTAGGAGTTCGTTGTGTGACTGCATGACAGCAGCCCTGGATGTGCAAGAGCGGCACACAGTCTCAGTCACAGACGCCGGCTGACGCTTCCTGCCTTCTGCCTTCAGCCTCATGTTTATGCAGGGGCACCACTGATCTCTTTTGATTCGGGGCGTTGAAGCTCTTGATTTGCCACTGACTGGCTGCTGGCAGGCCCCTTTCAGCAGTGTCACCCAGGTACAGGCCCCTCACTCACTAATTACACCAGCTGAGGACGAGAACAGAGAGAGAGAGAGAGAGAGAGAGAGAGAGAGAGAGAGAGAAAGAAGGAGAGAGAGAAAGCGGCAGAGAGAAAGAAGAAAGAGGAGAAGAGCAAAGACAAAGGGTCAAAGAGATAGAGCCAGAAAAATGTTAGTACGAAAGAAAGAGGATGCGTGTATGTGAGAGCAAGAGGAAGAAAGAGAAATAGATAGAGAGAGAAAGTGATAAGGGACCAAGACAAGGAGGAAGGAGAGAGGGGGAGAACGAGAGATGACTTTCAGAGATGAAAGGGCATGACAAGTACAGTACAGTGCAAAAGGGGGATGCAAGCGAGGCCAGCCTTTAGTATCACAGGCTACAAGCCTCTCTGCCTTGTCTGACTGCCCCTTCCACTATGTCCCTATATCCCCACATGCGCCGCCGCCAGGCAACCCAGCCTCCCAGCCAACCCAGCCTCCCAGCCAACCCAGCCTCCCAGCCACCCACGAGCACACTTGTGCGACTGCAGGGAACTTGTGCTGTGTGCTTTTGAGGCTCGTCATGGCTGACAGACAGAAGCTGTTTGGTCGCCCGGATGCGCACATTATTTATTCACACAGACTTCAAGTATAAACATCTTTAATGTGTCTCGCGTTTTTTTTTTCTTCTTCTTCTTCTTCTTCTTCTTCTTCTTCTTCTTCTTCTTCTTCTTCTTCTTCTTCTTCTTCTTCTTCTTCCTTCTTCTTCCTTCTTCTACTTCTTTCTTTTTTATGTCCCAGACAGCACACTAGGGATCAGTGGTGGGTGCCTTGTCAGTGTCCCGTAGGTCTTGTTTATTCAAGACGGCGGCAACTTCATGTAATGAAAAAAAAAAACCCTCTCTATATAGCTACATTTATTTGGCGCTAAATCACTTATTTGATCCTCGCCATTAGAATAATTTAAAACAAAAAAAGTATTTTTGAGAACTCAAGCGCAGCTTTTTAAAAATTAGACGCCGTGTTTGTGCGTGCGGCTTTGAGTGCTGATATGAGTCGCTATAGAGGAGGAGGAGGAGGAGGAGGAGGAGGAGGCATCAGCGCACTAGCAGGCGCTCACAAAGGGGCCCGCTAACGCATGTGTGGTCATTGCGATGTGTTATTTAAGAGCGATAGAAAGCCACGTGCATCGATCCATGGCTCATGGCTCTCAGGGGCTTTATTGAAAGCTAAATCAAGCAGCAAAGCATGGAGTCTAGAGGGCCTTATGCAGACAGACAGTGTGGGAGAGGAGGGAGGTCGGGGGGCAGGGGAGGTGTGGGACTGGGTGGGGTGGGGTAGAAGCTGATGGGTGGGTGGGGGACGTGGGGACTGAATGGAGGTGTATAAGAATGGAAGAGAGAGAAAGTAGGTAATTCACCTCATCACTCAGCTGGGAGAGAGAGAGGGAGAGAGAGAGAGAGAGAGAGAGAGAGAGAGCGAGAGCGAGAGCGAGAGCGAGAGCGGTTGTGTGTTCATGTGCTTCACCAGGCCTGACAGGCATATTCACCAACACACACACACACACACACACACACACACACACACACACACACACACACACACACACACACACACACACACACACACACACACACACACAGTACACGCACACAGTACACGCACATGCAGTGCACATAAGACAGTTAGCATGACGAGAGAGCCATGCAGATAAATCACAATTCACTCAGGGAGCAGTCACACTCAATGACATATTCACTGGCTGCTTCAACAGCTCATTTGACAGCGCTCCCCTTGCGCCGTTCATTTCTCTGAGAGATGAAAGCTGGCCGAAAAAATCTCATCAGCTCAGTCAGCCAGGGCAGATAGTAACTCAGAATAAAAGAGGGAGGGAGGTGCCTCCTAATTAATTAAGTTTCTTAGGCCTGCCTGCCTGCCATGGACCGAGAGAGAGAGAGAGAGAGAGAGAGAGAGAGAGAGAGAGAGAGAGAGAGAGAGAGAGAGAGAGAGAGAGAGAGAGAGAGAACACACGTCCCGCCTTTTTTTCCTGGGGGTCTTTCAATTAGACATGCGTTATAATTAAATGCTGTGTCACTGGCGGCCTGCCGTCTGGCAGATCTATGTCCAAGGCTAAGCCACTCACATTCATCATCCTGATGGATGGGCCTGGCCTGCGTAGCCCACCACCACCAACAGGAGGATTGTTTTTTCTGATTTGTTATTGTTGTGGATGGGTAGATGGGTGGGTGGGTGTATATGGGTGTGGACGGATGGGGCTTTTATTAATACAGTAGTGAATGAGTAGGGTATAGGTGTGTATAACTGTGATTTGAAATGCTGCTGTTATTTTGCGATTCGTTCAGATTTATGTTTGTCTGGGATGAATTGGATCATAGTTGAGATTACACTACATCCGTTCCGTACATTTTTAAAAAATTAAATAGTAGATAATATAAGCTATGACTGTATTAACAGTATAATAGCCGAAAAAATACGTGATTATTTACTTTTAAGGCCTAGCTAATGTCATTTTGCAGACCTTTGAAGTGAATCTACTGTTTCCTGCTGTTTGCATGAATGTATTCAGAAAACACTGCTTTGACAAAGTTCTGGATGATTTGTGGACACTTACAATGATGATTTGTAAACAACCACTGTCACATTTGGAAGGAACAAGTATATGCAAGTAATGCAGTATATGAGTGATTCTCTAATTCGCCTACACTTTTAAGTCCGTGGATTTTATTTGGCAATTCCACTAACTATTAACTGCATCCAATGATGTTTTGGACATTAGAAAACATTTATCTTTCATATAATACAGAAAGTGTAGACATAGCATTATTTCCCTCAGCAAGAATGAATATTTAATACTGGTTTTGGGCGTTTTCATGCCGTCCTGTTTTCCAAATGTCAGATTCAGTCTTCATATTAGCATGTAAAGAAACTTGTTTTGCCCAAGACGATTGCAAATGTTGATTCACAGTAATCATCACAATATGACAAAACTGTCAGAAAGACCACTGTCCTTTCCATTATACATGAAATTTGCCATTTTGTGTGTGTCCACGAAAACTGTGTTAACCGTGTCACGGTCTGAAACCTCCTCCATAAATCAGTAATGGTTTGGTCTTAGGCCATACGAATAACATCACGTGATGTCATAACCTCTTTGGCAGGATACGGGAAGACTTTTTGGTAAATTTTGAGCTCCATCCTTCCATAATTTAATCCATTCTTTTTCATGTTCTCATAGCGGGAAAATTGCCTGTCAATTGTGTTATCAACATATTCATAAGAATCTGAATTAGAAATCACATGTAGAAAAACACAGATAAAGCATACAGATACATGAATTGATTAAGGTGTTGTGGAGGAACTTCTGAGGTCCTCAGTTAGCACAACACCATAAAAATGGCTGAAATGTCAACGGTGTTACCGTCAATGGTGTTACAATTAAGTATGACAGTCAGGGTTGCCAGATGAGGCTGATGATTTCCAGCCCAAAAAATGATCAAAATCCGCCCTAAAAACCCGCCCAATTCTATTGATTTATATGGCAGTGGGAAGGTTTTTCTGATAGAGGCCATTTTTACCCGCACACGCCATTTGATGCCATTTTTACCTAAGCAGCCCAATTGGGCGGGAACCAGCCCAATCTGGCAACACTGATGACAGTTGAGGAGGAGTATGTTTTTGCCAATTTATATCCATATTGACAGACAAACAAACAAAATAATTTGTGTTCTAGGGAGATGGGTTTGTCTGCTCTGTTTTTTCTCCTAAAAAATGCAGACTTGTTCCCCTGCACTGTTGACCATAACACAGTTGAGTAACACGGTTGACTGTTTTGAAAGTGTTTTTGCGCTATTGATCCCTTATGTGTTGGAAAAATCCTATGAACATACACTAGGGATTATCTCTGGAGAAGGAAGTCTTGTGTAAGGAGGGTGACTATATTCAAATCAGACGTTACAGGGATTTATGATGAAAAATGTGTCAGTCTGTATCACAGTGAATCATAAAATCCTACTTATGAAGCTCAACAATCACATTTTCTATATCAGTTGCACAGATTAATGACAACATTACTGCTAAGGGACATAAGCACTTTCAAACATATATTGTTTCAACTCTGTAGTATTTTTATATATGTTTGAATTGACATAGTATTTGTCCATAACACTGTTGACAAAATAATTAAGCAAATGTTCGCTTTCATTAGAGTATTTATCAAATGATTTAAGATTAAGCTTGGCAATTTGTTTGTTTGGAAACTTAAATATATACACTATGTAAACATCTAGGTCATTTAGTTGAAAAAAAATACTGATAATTGACATTTTGCTTTTGCCAAAAGCGTAAGGGAATCATAGAATCACTCATATGCTCTAATTTGTGTTTGTATTCTTTATATGTTCCAGGTGGCTGATCCTGAATTGCCATAATAAAAGGTAATAATACATAATGTCTACATAATGCAGGGATGCTGCTAAGGTTTTGAGGTCCCTACGCATAACTGGTCAGGAGGCCTCCTTCATAATAGTAATAGTAATCTACTAACTATAATGATATATTTTGTAATGTAATTCAACATTTTTTTTCACAACGCTTTTTAGTCAGTCTCAATTTAAGAGGCCCCAATTTTGGAGCAAGCACTGGTTGGTGCCCTAAATACTGTGTACGCTGCTTCCAGTGTGTCTGGCATAATGTGTAGTAATGATGAGAATTGTAGGCCTATTTGCGAAGCATAATTCATAACAAGATGTAGGTTAAATGACAAAACAGCTTTTCTCCGTTTGGGTTCAGTCCCGTGCAGCCAGAATCCATGCAATACCTCTGCCAATTGTTAGATGCATGTTGTCTTTGGGCATCAATGTGCTCTGCCCACTTAATAGACACTCTGCCAGTCCTTGTGTTTATGGGTACAGTATGTTGGACTGGCATGGCTTTAGAGCCTACTTGAAAGCCTAATTTGTGCATGTTTCATTCCAAACCAACTTTGTAATGTTTAAAAATAGACGTTTTACAATTCCAATTCTCAACAGTACAGTCTGTGGAAAAAAAACTTTTTTATAACAAGGCATATGGTAGCTTGAGTGTTTTATTAGTGTAAAATTTTGAGCACCCATGGTCACACACACAAAAAGTCACTATACACATCGCGCAGTACTTTAAGGAAAATGACTGAGGTTCATATATTGTCCAGTTACAGTAATGTTCGGCTGAATCTCCCAGCACAACCCTTGGTGTTTAGCTCTCTAAGTACTTGTACGTGCTCTTAGCACTGATCAGAAAAGCCCAGCCGCAAAGAAAAAGCTTCTGGCTCCTCCGAGTGCTCTCAAAAAGTCACTCCTCATGCCTCTCCACCAGATCTCACGCCGCAAGGTGGACCATATCTGCTGGCACCCTTTAGACAAAACCCGGCCGCGGGAGATAAAGAGGGCTTTACCTTCTCTTTAATCAAGCGCATGTCCGACATCAAAGGCCGTTATCTCTTTTATTGTGCCGTTGCCTTCTATCCCCACTTTACATCTCTCCAACAATGAAATAGTGCCCCCGCCCCGCCGCTGCTTGCCTGCCGGGCCCCACTTCTCGCCCCCTCTGAGACTGCACAGCTGGTGTCAGTATTTCAAACCAGCTCGTGCCGCCTTGTGTTCCCCTCCTGTACAATTTAGGGTGACCAGCTGTGGTGATTACTTTCTTTTGGCTTTTTTTTCCTTGTGTATAATTTTAAGCTTGGGCTACAGCGCTAGTGGTGGTGGTGATGGTGGTGGTGGAAGTGCCCAAAGACATGATGGCATGGCATGACATGGGTGACGGGGGTAGACCTGAAATAGACAACTAAAAAGCAACATGTTGACATGCGCATTAAAGCGCTCTTGGAGGTCTCCCTTTTAACAAAGCATATTTTAGGGGCGAGCGGTAGGGAGTCTCCCTTTCAGACCCTTTTCCTGCGTGCCCATATGTGTGTTGCTGAGATGGGAAGAAAAAAGAGAAAATGGTGTGTGTGTGTGTGTGTGTGTGTGTGTGTGTGTGTGTGTGTGTGTGTGTGTGTGTGTGTGTGTGTGTGTGTGTGTGTGTGTGTGTGTGTGTGTGTGTGTGTGTGTGTGTGTATGTGTGTGTGTCAGTGTGTCAGTGCCTACTGTATGTATGCGCAATTGCGCATGCACTTAACCGCATGTGAATGGTCCATACTGTACCTCCCGTACCGCACACTGACACAAACACATCAGCAAAGAAGAAGAAGAAGACAGCATGTCGTTTTGACAGAGACACGCTGCTAACAGTCAATTGATTCGCCAGGACCACTGACCCCCAATTTCCCCTCATTTTTTTCATAGCTTTGTTAAAAGCCACCGAGGGAATGTGAGCTGTCATTGCTTTTTACCCTTTCCCTGGCCCCGCCGTCCATCTCGCCGGCCGGCTGGAGACTTCAGTGAAATTGCCACGCGCCATAATGGACTTGGGCGTTTGGACCCGCCGCACAATGAATGTTATTGTAATTTCCGCTGTCACAGGGCAATGAATGCACCATGTTTTTTTTTCTCTTCTTTCGTTTCGTTCTTTCTTTCATTCTTTTTTTGCTTGCTTGCTTGCTTGCTTGCTTGCTTACTTGCTTGTTGCCCATGTGCGGAGAGAGCAATTTACATGGGGGACATTAATGTAACTGTCATGTTCCATCCAGGAGCAGTGAGGCAGAACAGCTAAGAGACAGCGGCGCTTGTGGTATTGATGCTCATGGTGCCCGAGATTGAGCTGCAATACAAAGTTAATGGAATTAAGTCCTGAATTCCTACCCCCCCCCCCCCCCCCCCTTTACTGCAGTGTTGCAAAGCAGGCAGGGAGGGAATGACGGTGGGATAGGATGGGGTGAAATTGGGGTTGGGGTTGGGGAGGGCAGGAAGGAAGGAAGGAACATTTAAATAAAGGTCGGTTTGGAAAATGAATGGCAAAATAAAATGTCCTGGAAGACACGAGAGAAGTCATTTGTGCTGCATATGGTGGTGGTGGGGGTGTTGGGTGTTGTGGCGGTGCGATCGCAGGGAGATCTGTAATGTGGTAATGAAATATCTAAGCCACAGATTGTCGTGACATCCACATGGGCACACAGCCATTTAAACCGCGAGACCTCCTCTCTCACCTCTTTGTGTGTTTGTGAACGTGACTTCCTTGTATTCCGTGTCGGTGTCGTTCGGAAAGAATGCGAATCCAAAGTTGATGTGACAGACCTGCGTTCCTCTTGAGTCTGCGGTAATATGAAAACCATCCACACCATTTGCCATCACTTTACCATTTAGCCCCACAAACACCTTATTTAAAAAACACACATTTAGATTTGTTTCCTACAACCTCTTCACTATCTCTCTCACTCTCTCGAAAAAAAATACAGTAGTCTCTCTTTTTTTCAGATGTTTCGTTCAAGGGTGGCTATCTCATTGAGATTCAATTTCCAGGCCGTCCTCCTCCCTTACTCCCAAAAAGGAAATGAATGTATTGTGGGGTGGTGTTATTGTCTGTGTGGCCTGTGTGTGTGTATATCAGGCCTAATCAAGCACTTGCTTGCACTCTAGATTTGTGGCCAGTGATATTTTATGTCTCTTCGAGGTTTTATCCTCCTGGTGTGTAATTTATCTCGGGGACATAGTGCTCGCACGGCCATCATTTTGTTTTATGTATGAAAACAAAAATTGCTTGATTGATGTTTTCATCAACTATTGTTCCCACTTGTCACCACGTAATTTACCACTGCGTTTCGTTTTTTTGTTGTTTCCGGGGCTCTTTATAGGCACCGTCTGCTGGGAGAGTGGGATGCATTTGCCGGAATAGACAAAGAAATAAAAGTGTGATGCCTGTTGAATTTTCTCCATTACGCCTGTCTGCCTTTCAATACAGCACATTATTCAGTTACAAAAGTATATATAGATGTATACGGTCATTGCGTCCAGAACATCTACATTAGTGTGGTCTAGCATTCGAAATGTGTCTATTCAATATGGATATGATACATAGGCCTATTTATGATTTTGTTTAAAAAATATTCTGGTGTCTGGTGTTGTTGCGCAAATAATATTTACTGGACGAGCCAACAATTTCAAAATCATTGGTCCAGTATTGTGCTTAATGTTGACATCACATTTGTACACTACTCAAATGTGCGCAATTGTACTAAAAGTGTGTGCCACATGCTATTGCATCTTGTATTTCAT
>NC_085878.1:10163239-10170739 GCF_034702125.1 Engraulis encrasicolus
TCGTGCTTATTTCACCCTCGGTGCCACTGCTGCGCTGAGCTGCTGCGCTAGAAACAATGTTTCTGTTCTCCCAGACAATTCACTTGTACTGACACGGTGAAACCAATGGAGAGCATGAAAGAATATATATTTATATTGTATGAAAAAGTTTTTTTTTCCCCGTACCCCTTATATACTGTACTGGAAATTTTCCCACAATGTGAAAAAATATCATACAGTTTATACAGCTTGACATCTTCATCAGCCGTTTCTTTTTTCCTTTTCTTTTTTCTTTTCATTTTTTTTATGGAGTGTAGAATATATTGTCCGTGGCCTTTGGATGACCCCTTTTGGTTTGTCAGGTGGATGTAATGCTGTTAACCTACCCTGCCCTGGACCTGCCTCCCTCGCACTCCCCCACGCCTGCCGTGGGCCGGCTGCCTCTGTTGTAAGGGAAGTGGGAAGGCTTGTCGAGGGGGGCTCCAGAGAGGGGTCATCTGGGGCCTTGGCTGGCCACCGTGGGGGTGGGAAGGAGAGGGGTAGAGGGGAGGAGGAAGAGTAGGAGGAGGAGGAGGTAAAGGAGGGGGGGGTTGGAGGGGAGGTAAGCTGTGTGGTCAGTGTTAGAGGAGGCAGTTAGAACATAATAATAATAATAATAATAATAATAATAATTGTATTTGTATAGCACTGTGTCATACAAGGCATGTAACTCAAAGTGCTTAACAAATGGGAAAAAAACATTGTTAGAGATAGATTTAAAAGGAGAGGTATAGAGGAGAGGCAGAAAAAGCAGGAAGGCAGAGGAAGAAGAGATAGACAGAGAATGTAGAGTCATAAGGTCAACGTAGGTTAGGACCAGGATTCTTAGATGTGTAAGGTCCATAGTGGCTGGGCCTATCATAAGTCATAGATAGTCACACAGAGATTGGGCGCTCATAGAGGATCTTTGGTGTTAGTGTCTGCAGCAGTGGTGTTGTACTGGTGTGTGGTTCCATTTACACCCGAGTGGTCTTCCGGTCAAGATATAGTATAGCATGTCTGACTCCTGGAGGATTCACGCAAGTAAGCACACAGACACACACTCAGATACATTCACACTTATGTTTCATTAAACCCACGTAACTGCTTTAACGGAGATGGATGCCACACAGTGTTGCCGTCGTCTTTTCAGCCTCTTCCAAGTCATTGAAGGAAGCGTTTTTGATTGCTGCTCCTTACTCACTTGTCTTCCATTAAAGAATTTTTAATTGTCGCCTCTTGTCGTGAAACGTACACTCTTGCTCGTTTTCTCTCTCTCTCTCTCTCTCTCTCTCTCTCTCTCTCTCTCTCTCTCTCTTTCCCTCTCTCCCTTTCCTTCCCTATTTCTTGCCGCATGGTTTGCTCATCTCAATGGTGTGTGTGAGGCATCACATCGCCTCTTGCAGTCATTTAATAAGTACAAATCTGACTGAAGTTGAGGAACAAATATTAGTAATGATGAAAGGCCCTTCAGGCTCTACTCGGGATCCTTTTACTGCCGCACACTCTCCCCCTCTCTCTGGCAAAAAAAAAAGATGTGTGACTTCAGTCTTCAGGCAGACGAGAGCCGAGCGGCGCATATTAGGATGTATACACCACTAATTACTGATTAGTATCGTGGCATAAAACACCCAAGTCATTCAGCGGCCCCTGTAATTTTTTCCATGTTTAATAAGCGTCACTGAATCCCATCCGCTCAAATCATCCCCCATCGCTCTGATTAATCTGTGCAGTTACCCTGCCCTGTTACCGATAGGACATGCTCGCTTAAAAGAGGGAGAGAGAGAGGGGGAGGGAGGGAGGGAGGGAGGGAGGAAGAAAGAGAGATGGAGTGAGCGAGAGAAAAAGAAGGAGAAGAAGAAGACGAAGAAGAAGAAAGGGGGAGACAGACACATGCACAACGTTGCTTTAAAGGCCTGCATCTTTGAGCGCATCACTTAAATGTAATTTGGTGTTTCATAGGAGATTTATTCAGAATTAAGCATAATAAACAAAGCAGCGCTCTGCTCTGCTATCCCTGTGCATACGGATCAGGCTAGCGATCATGTCATATTCCCTCCCTTTGACAGGTTCTGACTTCAAAAGCAGAAGCATGGCGTTGAATAATGACATGGGAGTCGAGAGCATGATTACCCCCACCACCACTTGCTTCATCACTTCTTTTTTTCTTTCTTTCTTTCATTCTTTCTTTTTATTTTTTCTACTTGGAGTACGTGTAGTAGTAAGGAAGCATCTTCTCTCTCCACCTAATTAACTCCTTGCCTTCCACAAAACAACAAAGTGGCGGCGCCTCAGCCCCAAAGCCCGTTCTGCCACATTGCCCTGACACCAGCCGCGTGGTGAGCATTTATAATGTAAATTGAATTTGAAGGTGCAATGCAAGATTGTTAATAGCTCCCAATTTGAGGAACGTCTGTGTATCTAACCTTTTTAAATATGAAATAAAAGAGGCGGCGGTGATGAGAGGAGGATGGGAAAAAAGGGAGCGAAGGGGTGGGGGGTGGGGGGGGGCTGATATAGGAGGTAAACATTGTGTTTCTTTTCGTCTCATTGAACTTTTGTGAAGACTGCAGGTTTGTCACGAGGTTTTAAGCCATAATTGCAAGCCCCTACAAAAGGCCTCTCGCCTGCTCTCAGTTTAAGGAGTGTGTTGTCACAATGGTGTGGCAGGGCTGTTGTGAAGATGGCAATTCCAAAGAATATTCATAGAATATAATATTGAAAGTGTATGGTGTACAGTAGACTGCAGACAAAAATGCAGGCTTTTATAATATGATTTAAGCCCACCATTACCATTACCCTGTTCGGATAGAAGTTGAACGAGGAATGATTTGCTCCATATAATGCCAGAATGTCAGAATCTAACATTAACCTTGAATGCATTCTTTTATAGAACGGGTCAGACGTGCACAACCCTTAAAGCAGTAATGAAATGAAACAAGTGTAGAAGCAGAGAGAATATAGGAAGAGAATGTAAAGCATCTTTGGTAGAAGACACAAGATTAGAAGAGGAAGTGTGGGCGTAGGGGTCCACCCCGTAAGGGAGAAGCAGACTTTGTGGGAGCTTTGTTGCCCAGGGTCAGGACACAGAGTTGACTTGTCTGCTAGAGCTGGTAGCCTGCTGTTTGTTATCTGGCGTAAGCAGCAGAGTCGGTGGTTCGCCCTCAAAGGCCAACCAGTGGGACCGGCCCATGTTGTCGGTGCGCTGACCGCTCACACTGCGCTGGGGTAATAACTCCCGACTCAGCCTTCCAGACGAAACCAGAGGGGAGCACTGCTAATAAGGGGTGGCTGTCTACACACGCACAGACAGATGCACACAGACACATGGACAGAGAAATGGACACACACACACACGTACGCACAGGCATTCTTGTGCACACATGTACGCACACAGACACATACACACAAACACACAAACAAACAGGCCCAGAGCACAAACACACACTCTCTCTCCCTCTCTCTCTCTCTCTCTCTCTCTCTCTCTCTCTCTCTCTCTCTCTCTCTCTCTCTCTCTCTCTCTCTCTCTCTCACACACACACACATTCTTGTACACACATCTACGCACACAGGCACACCATACACACACACACACACACACACACACACACACACACACACACACACACACCTACACACACGCACACGCACACACACACACACAGGTATGGATCGTTTGGCTTTGTCTTCAGGCTGTGTGTCCAGCAGCAGGTAAAGCTTTGGCAAATTATAGCCCAAGGGCAGACTTTTTTGCCTAGTGTTCAATGCTGTTTGAAGCCGTCTGTGTGGAATTTATGAATTCCCTATATCACAGGCAGGGTTTGTTAACGCTGTTAACCCATTCACGCCACCCACAATCGCACAGCCATTTGCAAGTTAAAGCGGTCCCGAATCCTTCTGACACTTCTCATAAGCCTGAAGCCCGCAGTGTTGACAAATATGGTTTGTAGCATTTTTCTCCTAACCGGTTGTTATAGAGTGTTGGGCTCAAAGGCTAAAGAGTTGGTCTTTAGAATTAGAATACAGGGTTGTAATCCCACAGAGTTCAAATCCTACCCTTGAGAAAGGCACCTAACCCCGCTTTGCTCCAGATAAGGGTGTAAATAGCCTCCATGATGATATCATTCGATATCGATTTCTTAAGGCAGTGATTCGATGATTTTCGATGATTCGAAACTAAAGAATGTATCACGATACGATTAGATTTGATTAAATTAGATTTTGTCCAATAACTTTTCCACTTCTATTACGTTTCGGAGCTAGAGCATGGGGCAGGGACCAGCGATTAAATTATTTTCTGTCTTCGGTCGTGGGATCAATGCATCGATACATAGCGATCATTATTTACACCCCTGCCAGAGATTGCAACCAATCCCCTAAGAACTGTGAATCCCTTTGGATAGCAGCATCAGCTAAGTGTAATGTAATGCACTGTAATGTAATGTAATGTAATGTAATGTAATGTAATTAAGAGTGGAGTAAAGTAGAGTAGGGTAGAGTTGGAGTTCTGGCAGTCATGCTTTGAATTTTAGCGTCTGCTGAACTCTTCACTGTTCCATTTTACTGGTAAAAAAAAACATCTGCACACCATCTATGAGAATTTCATAGAGTGTATCAGTGGATTTGAGTCATTTTTCGGGGTGACATAAGTAGAACATTTATAGGGCAACCATAAACAGTTGTACACACTCTTAAAAAGTGTCTTTGTAACATAAGTGATCTTGTCATGTTGCTGTTTTCTGCAGTTGTTCACACACAGCTCACTTGCCGCTCCCCCCTAAAGTCTTCTCAGCTTTTCTGCTGGAAAAGCTAAATAAAATGTATAATTCATATATTTGGCCTAGATTTTTTTCTTATTTTTCATACCCAGAGCCCTTGACAATTGATGATTGGCGGAAATCCTTGAGTGCACGCAGTGTTTGTGCAAGCGATGGAACAGAAGAATTGACAACCCATCTAACCAACTAAATCTGATTACTTTACATTATTTAAAATGTATTTTAATAAGTGCTGTATATAATATATACATATAGTATAAAATATATAAGACGTGCATGTTACTCGGGAAACTGTTGTGGTATTCTGTTTTGCGCAGCAACAATCATTCATCTCATCAAATGATTGAGACGCCAGACGGTAATGAGGAGATAGTTTGGCATCTTGTTTGCATTTACTGCAGAGCAAAAAGGGAAAATTTATATTCCACTGTTGGTGTGAGATCACTGTTTGTTTGTGATTAGTCTGTGTGCACGCGAGTGAGTGTGTGTGTGTGTGTGTGTGTGTGTGTGTGTGTGTGTGTGTGTGTGTGTGTGCGTGTGTGTGTGTGTTGTGTGTGTGTGTGTGTGTGTGTGTGTGTGTGTGTGTGTGTGTGTGTGTGTGTGTGTGTGTGTGTGTGTGTGTGTGTGTGTGCGTGCGTGCGTGCGTGCGTGCTTGCGTGTGTGTGTGTGTGGTGTGTGTGCGTGTGTGTGTGTGTGTGGTTGTACGCGTATGTCTTTTGGGGTGGGGGTGGTGTTGTGTTGCGGGTTAGGTGTGGGTTAGGCTTGTCTCATGATAAGGGGCTGATTTTTTTTCTCTGGGCGTGCGGGAGGGATCCTGTTTGACATTCTCAGCATCTTGCCTCTGCCTGCTATAGGCTCTGCTGGCTATAGCTTGTGGCGCTCCCAGTGGAGTAGGCTCTTTCCACTAACAAAATGCAAAATACAAAATTAATAAAAACACCCTTTGAAACTGACAAATACGCCTCAGGCAAAGTATTGGCCCGCCGCCTGCTTAAAATTTAATCAGTATTTCTTTTTATTTATTTATTTATTTATTTATTATATTTTTTTTCCACGGCCATGCTGATTTTTTTTTTTTTAATAACGCATTGCACAGCCCTCCTCTGTCTGTGTACAAAGTTTTTGCCTCCATCAAGCATTACATGTTTAATAGGTCCTGACAGTTCATGGGCTCCCCTCTCCCCTGGGGTCCTAATAAAATAAACACACAGGCTTTATCTCCTAACCTTACACTAGTTTTGCAGGCCTCCTCCGATGTCTGTGGTTGGCCTGAAACGTTGTCCACCGCCTTAATTAATGAACTTCCTCTCACCGCCAACCTTCAAAACCAAAACCAAATGAGCCAGGTCAATCACAAACGATGCATTGTCGCCTCCTCTAACCGTTTTTTATTTTGAAACTAAATGAGGGGTATTTTGTTATTAAGTGCGTCGACATGGGTGTCTAAGTATAATATACGGTAATGCGTGAAAACTGGTTGTGTATTAAATCGCGGGGAGATCTGTTATGGTGTTGGGCGTTAATTAATGATCTTATGCATAATTGAATCACATTACGGCAGGCCTAATAAAATTCAAAGTGTGACAGTCAAAATCTTTTAACTGGTGTCAATCATCAGAATAATATAATCCGGTCGACTCGAAGTAAATAAGGCCAGACAGACAGAAGATGAGCACTTAACCTCTTACCGTCTGATCTGTTCCCCCCCTTCTCTCTCATCAAAAGATGCTGTCACTGCCAAATCTTGATAGGAGTAGTCAAAGAGTGCCTTTAAAGTACACAATTAATGCTGAATAGTTTAAGAGGCGGTAACGCATAATAGTCTGGCTGGTGTAGCAACATTAAGATGGCGGTCTCACTACATTGCCTGAGCCTATTTTGGATTTTAATCGGAGCTAGAGAATCACTAGGAAGGGGGCCATTGAAAACTGCTGAGGTATTTGAAAGAGCCATGCAAACACCGGCACGCATGCACGCACAGGCGCGCACGCACTCACACACGCGCATGCACAAACACACACACACACAAACACACACACACATTCACACACACACACACACACACACACACACACACACACACACACACACACACACACACACACACACACACACACACACACACACACACACACACACACACATGTGCGTGCACACAGGCACACACACGCACAGCGCAGTCAGCCTGTAGCACTGACAGAGGGAGGCGTCGGTACTGAACCGCAGTGTTCCCTCAACAATCTTCCTCTATATCCCCATCGTCATCCTCATCGCCCCATCCCCAGCCCAATACTCGCCCTCCTCTCTCTCTCTCCCTCTCTCTCTCTCTCTCGCTCTCTCGCCCTCTCTCCTTCTCTCTCTCTCTCTCTCTTCCCTACGCCCACAGCAGCCTAGGCCCTTGTTCTGAGCACATAAGTGCATTTTCCCTTCTGATAAATTCCACATGGCAGGATTTTCTCGTTGATGGAAGAGAAAGAGGAGAGTGTGGTGGGGGGGGGAGAATGAAACACAGCAGTTTTTTGTGCTACTTTCTTTCGCCCATCCCCTCCAAGTTTCGCCCTTATTAATTGAGCTCATGAGTCAAAGCTTTCAGTGAAAGAGTACGGACGCCCAAGACAAGAAAATACTCCAAGGTCCTCCTCTCTCATAAATATTCACAGCCCCAATATATTATGCATATTATTCTTAAAATACCACAGAAGATGTGTTTTTTTTGTGAGTCTGT
>NC_085878.1:10175739-10183239 GCF_034702125.1 Engraulis encrasicolus
ACAGCCAGTGAGAAAAGCAGAATTGCGAGAGTGGGCACACTCTCACTGTCTCTCTTGTGTGTGTATCACGTGTGTGTGCGTGCGTGCGTGCGTGTGTGTTGCCATCAGTGGACATGGCAGTAGGAAGTTGGGGGCTTTAGTATTTTTTCGAATCCCTTTTGTGCATGTTGTCCTGTATACTCAGTCAAAAGTTTCCTCCTTGTAGCTTAAGTGAGTTGAGTTTTGAGTCTATGAGTTTTGGGTCAATGTCACACACGTGTGTTTGGATACAGAAAAAAACATTCTCTCCTCCACTTCCCATCTCTACCGACTCATCCTCACCAGATGTAAAAGTCTGTGTGAAGATCTCCACACAACATCCACATACTAAAAAACAGGGCTCAGTTCATCATCGCTGGTTTCCCCCCTGTCATCATGTGACTGTGCACACTGTTTCAGAAGGTTTTTACCATCCCATCGCATGACGTGCATCTTCTGACAGTCCAAAAAAGCAGGCGGCGGTTTTACGTGGGGCGGATAACCAAAAAAGAAGAAAAAAAAGAAAAGACAGAGGAGCAAAAAAACAATTTCGGTGTTATTCTCGAAACTTCAAAAGTGTTGGAATCCTGGAAGCGTCCCAAAGCCAAATGATAATAGCTGTCCCAATCAAGATGATGAGAAGCTTCCTCTGGCCCCGCCGCTTGCACTCTCTCACACACACACACACACACACACACACACACACACACACACACACACACACACACACACACACACACACACACACACACACACACACACACACACACACACACACAAACTCAATGATCCTCCTTGTGTGTGACGCTCGCAAATGTGTTTAAAATGCCAGTGTTTTACAGTGAAGCTCCCCCAGTAAATCAGAGGGCCCCGGAGCCGGCATTCCTGCTCTTGCTCTCTCCCTAGTCGGTCGGTCCCAGTCGGTCCCCGTCCTCCACCACCACCACCACCGCTTGCTTGCTTGCTGTATACCGCTGGCCTCAGCCGAGGCGCCCTCCCTTTGTAGTGGCACTGTATATCTTCCAGCCCGGAGATCCATGCACTGTGAGTGACCCACGCCAGCTGACATCTTAATTAAATCTTTAGGATGCCGTTAAAACCCTTTTATTGGGCAGGAGAAATATGGGTTTGTTCTGGAGCCAGGAAGGTCACATTGTGTCACCACCCCGACATCCACCCCCCTACCCCCACCCAGCCATCCTCTGATGGCGCTCAGCATATTGTATCCATATTTATCAGGGTAGGAGGGGTGGAGGTGGGGTTCGTGATCGCGTGACGCTTGTTGTCTTGTGTGTTTTTGTAATAAACACGCAGCAAGCCCAATTCGGCACCGACACCCAGAGCGCTGAGGGGAGTATGGGGAGCATGGGGTGTTAGTGAGGGTGGTGGTGGTATGGGTCTGTGGATGATCGTTTATTCACCCCCTTATCCTCACAGGAGACCCCCCACCGTGCCCTCTGACAGCAGAGAAATGTCATTACAGACACTAATGAATAATGAAATCGGACGCTCTGTGGCCACGGTTTTTTTCTCTCTCCCCCAGCCCTGACTTTAATTAACACCACTGAAGGTCAGTTAAGCGGCCGCTAATGACATATTTTGCCCCCATATTTGTGTTTCTCTTCAGGTCTTTTCTTTAGGTCTGATTATGAGGTCTGAATATGTCATGTACCTGGTTTCCAAAAGGAAAAGGCTTTTCAGCCTTGATACAAAAGGCCAATGGAAGCAGATGAAGATGGCTGCCAGTGTGCAGCCTGTACATTAACAGATATGGCTCTCGCATGAAGCACAGGCAAAACAAAGACAGTAATAAGTCATTGAGAGCGCTTTTTGTGTGATGCACTCGCATACCTTCACACAATGTACAATCAGTAGGGGCTCATACACAGAGAGTGTGACACAGAGAGGAGATGTTGCCCATAATTTAACTCTTTTCACACACATCCATCTCTGTGTGTTTTTTTTTCTCTCTTTTAATGTCTGTGAATCAAATCTCGAGAGAATGATGAAAACGCTTTGCGGGGGAAAACAGTCACGCAAATAGCTTCTCCCCCCCCCCCCCCTTCCCCTTCTCGCACATTGCGGTGTTGCATTTTTATAGAAATTGTAAGTGATCACTATGCCTTTTAGATACAGCTGTCATCTCTCATTAATGTGCCTACAGAATGGCATCAAAGTGCAGGAGGCCTGCCGGTGATTAATTTATACAGCAGCACTTCATATACATGGGAATAGGCTTCACAGGTGCAGGAGAGGCGAATACAGCTTAAGCACAGGCACTGTTGTCAGATTTGAGAGAGGAACTCCGCCACCATCCGCAGCCTTGCTGTATTCATTCACAGCAGTCTGGCCTTCCCAACAACTTTACTCCCACAAAATGGAGACAGAGAGGCAGAGAGACAAAAGGCCAAGAAGGGGGAATCCTTTTTCAGCATCGCATGTGTTGTTTCAGACGACACTCGAGAAATCAGATGTTTCATTTACTGTCAATCACCGTCTGATTAAACCCAAACGGCAATTTACTCCATTTTAACCTTGTGTCAACACCAATCAGCCTCTGTAACCAAAATAATCAGTCCCCAGCAGTCATGCACATTTTGATCGGTACTCCATCTGCAACTGGTGCCATTTTGCAGCCTCCCCCAGCACCTTTAAGGCAGGCATAAAATTATTCAGCCGCCAGCAGCGAAGGTTTAAAAGGGGGTAGTGTGTTTTAATAAGGCTTGTTTGCAGGTAATCTTGCAATTACCTACTGGTATTAACAATATTAGCATCATATGCTCGATTCATATGTTAAATATCATCATGAAAATGTGTAATTTATTTCTTGCCACCGCTGACGCGTTGCCTTCAGGATTCAGATGTACAGTACTACACATTAAGTTGAATTTGTATGTGCCACAGTGTAAACTTTTTAATATTTTAAACATAAACACACTGATTGCATGGGCTAGCGTCTCTATCACCTCTATTATTTCTTGCAAGTCAAGTGTTAGAATGTCTTTGTTCTCCCTGGCTGCCTGAACTAAGCTTACCCATTCCATTTGTATTTGACCTTCAGAGTCTTTTGAATGGCGTTCTGACATTTTCTCTTAAGTTTCCTCATGAAGCGATCGTCATTCTCTTTTCACCTTTCTTCTTCTTTCTTCTTTCTTCATTTCAGCTCTGTCAGGAACACATTCAAAGAACTTATTCAAAGCGCAGCTAATGTTACTGTAGGCCAACTTATTAGCACTTAAAACAGCACAGTATGCACATAATTGCATGCTTCCATGTGTGAACTGTTGTAGTTCATACTGTGTGACTACGTATATATGCAAGCAAGTGTGTGCTGTTGATCTTGTTCTACCTACCAAAGCTCAACGTTGCCACCTCTTCAGATGTGTCAGTCTTACTACCATCATTTGGAGAAATATAACTCAAGGAATAAAATATCTAGGACCCTTCATAGTGATTGTTTATTTATGGCATTCCATGCATTCTATGCCTCTCTATATGTAATATAGAGTAAACCTTTGTAGGCTTTGGGGCAGCTGAGGCGTACTGTAGTTAAGGAGTTGCCGGTTCGAATTCCACCTTTACCTTCACCCAACTCCATGGCCAAGTTGCCGCCGAGAAAGTCACCTAAGTCGTTTTGGATAAAAATGTTAGCTAAGTGTTAAATAATGAAATGTAATATAATGTAATGTAATACAAACTAAACCTCCGTCCTACACAAGAAGCAAGAGGATGCAGAGCAGTGCCACCTTTGCCTTACAAAAAACTTGGGTATTTCATTTACAATCAATCATTTTGCTAATAAGCAATGGTTCCCTTCATTCACATGTCCATGGAAACTGTAGTTTATTTTCCCCTGGACAGGCCATTAAAATCCGGGACAATCAGGGAACACCGGAAGTTTTTTACCTACAGTAAATTGATAGGACATCTTCCTCCTAATCCAGACTTATGTTGATGTCGTGCCTTCCTCTTCTGCATAGTGATAAAGTGAAGTGAAAGCCCATTGGGAAACTCCAACTCCCATTGTGACACAGCACTCCACAGCACACAAGTGAACACTGCACAATGCACACAATGAAATTGCATTTATGCCTCACCCGTGCAAGGGGGCAGCCCTCAGTGGCGCCCCATGGGGAGCAGTGCGGTGGGACGGTACCATGCTCAGGGTACCTCAGTCATGGAGAAGGATGGGGGAGAGCACTGGTTGATTACTCCCCCCACCAACCTGGCGGGTTGGGAGTCGAACCGGCAACCTCTGGGATGCAAGTCTGACGCCCTAACCGCTCACCCATGACTGCCCATAGTCATGATAGTGCTGCAAGAGGTCCCCATCAGGCAATACCACCTCTAGTTTTCTCAAATGTGAACTGGGGTATCACTTTGGAATAACCTGTGCATAACAAGGATGCTGTATCAAGGATGACTCTAGCCCCCAGACAAGTTAACACTTGGAGGAGCACATACTTTTATCATTGAACTTTCCATCCTTGGGAATGGAGTGGAGGCCTATTTGTTATAAGGATGCTAATATGTTCCTGCCATTAATACTTTACCATTGGTGAGTTAGGATCAAGGGTCATTGCATATCGTGAATTTTCTATGTTCAGCTTCACAATCTATTATTCATCATGATCCCCTCAAACCTCCGTTACCTCTCCTCTGTCCATTACGAGTATGTGTCAACTGATGTTTTCAGGACAGAGCGGGTGTACGTCATCTGTAAAACCACTGTTACGATTGTAGATACACTGAGATACATAATAAGATGGCATTGGATCTGTGAGGATAATATTGCCTCTGGAGGGGCGTACAGATATGCCAAATATCTTCTCTTCTCGGACAACCGTGCTTCCAAACAGGAGTGTGGCAGTGCATGGTGTTTTGTTGTGTGAAGAAGTTTGTGTAGGTTCCTGAAAGGAAGACAGCGGTAGGGTTGAGTTTGCTTTTTGGAGGAGATGCTCATGGTTGCATTGAGTCAAGGTGTTTGTTAGCCATACAGTTTTAAATGCATGGAAGGCTGTTCTCAAGGTGCCAGCTTGAAAATTCACACCATCACTACTCATCATTTCCCAGCGGCTAGCGATGTGAAGCTTGTATTCAACCAGAAAAGCAGTATCATCATCGGCTGTTTTATTGACTAATTCTGCACTTTGGGAAAGTTGTGGGGATTGATACAAGTCAACGCATTCAGAACATTTTCAACTATAAAATGAGGACATGGCCAGTAGCCCTGCTAAAATACGCATAAAAATATCAGGTAGAAATATATCAGATTAAAAAAAACTAAAGCAGTGTTTACTGCCACACACATTCAGTTATTTAGTAAGTGGAATTCTGGATCCAAGTCAGGAGCTTTGCAGGATCTCAGACGATGGGAAAATCTGCACACCTCACTCCATTTCCTTGAGGGTTGCCAGCTGAATGAAATAGCATGGCTGTTTGTTATGAATTTGTCCATTTCAGAATTCTTCCACAATGTGTCGTTGCATGCTACGAAGCCAAACATGGACGCGGGTGTTGCCAATACTGGTACAGATTCCCATGTTTACCATGTATGTGAAAAGCCATATAATTTCTTGCCGACAATTAAACATCACCTGAAATAGGAAAAAAGAGGAGAAAAATCCCGGTATGAGCGGACATTCACACGGCCTATGGCAGCACAGTACCATAGCAGTGCTGAATGACAGAGCTGGCAGTCTAAAGTAGGTAGGATTGGCAATAAGGCATACAGGGCATTTGCTCGGTGGACTGTTGATGATTTTGGCCTGTCCCTCCCCTCAATGACATCGGTCGCCATGCCGCTACAGTAGGCCTCTCTGAAACAGTATTTATGGAGCATTTTGGTTTTTGCAGTCAAAATATTTCATAGTAGATGACTAAAAATGTCGCCACAGGCTTCATTGTCTCGCTCAATGCCTGGGTTGCCGGTTTTGGCTGAAATCGCCCCGCCGGATACTTTGACCCAGCCCAGCCCTGTGGGAGGGATTCTGTCTCCATGTCTGTAGGTTTGGCACATCCTGTGATTAAAGCCAGGGCCCCTAAATCAAACCAATTCAAATGGCCAGGGCCAACGGCTGCTTCCAACACAGACTTATTCGGCACGTGCGTAATTTGAGCGAACGTGTCAAAACCATCTCTGAGCTGAGGCCCAGCCTAGTTGCATTCAGGTACACACACACACACACACACACACACACACACACACACACACACACACACACACACACACACACACACACACACACACACACACACACACACACACACACACACACACACACACACACACACACACACAGTCTCATGTTCTGGCCAGTTTGGGTCTCGGCCCAAGTCTGTGGAAACAGTGAGGTATTGTGCTTCTGCCTGAAGCCCAGACTTAGAAAAAGACTCCCGGTGTCTGACTCTCTTTCTTTCTAACCCCTCCACCCTCCACCCCACCCCACCCCGACACCTCCTCTTCTTCTTTGCTCCCACTCTTTCCAGCCAGAGAGAAAAAGAGGGCCATTCTTGTAACATTAAAGACAAACCTGTGAATGTGCCTTTTAAGTGCCACAGAAAGTGAGATGTTTTTCACATAACATCAAGCTGCTAATGATTTTAATAAGAGCTCCTTCTAGATTCATGTTTCTCTCTCTCTCTCTCTCTCTCTCTCTCTCTCTCTCTCTCTCTCTCTCTCTCTCTCTCTCTCTCTCTCCAATTCTGCGGAAAAAAATAAAACAGAAACACATCACACTGAAACAAAAATCAATGAGTAAGTTTAATTAGGGGCCTTTTAGACAGCCTCCGGAGCATTTTTTTTTCGCTCAGAGCTGCTGCCAGTGCAAGGAGAAGCACTGGGCTTGTATTTAAAAAAGCCAGCTATTTGACATTTAGATGTAAGGGTAGGAGGGAAAAAAATAAAAGGACGGGGGGAAACAGTAACAAACACAGGGACAGTTTTTGACAGTTCTTTGTCACACAGGAGAGAAGAAAGGGGGCTGACTGTGAGATGGTACTTTGAAGCCCCGGAAATTTGTAATGAAAAATTTAAGCTACGAGAGGGAGAGGAAGAGAGACGGAGAGAGAGAGAAAGGGAGGAAGGAAGAGCGAGAAAGAGGGAGAGAGAGAGAGGAAAAGAGAGAGAGAGAGAGAGAGAGAGGGAGGGAGGGAGGGAGGAAAAAAGGGGGGAGAAGTCGAGCTATTCATTTGCCTCCGCATACATTAGCGCTTGTAATTCAAAGGTTTTGCTATGTGTTTTTGTAATTTTGCCTCTAATAAATATCTTAGAGAATTGCTTTGATATTCCAAGATTGTGTGTGTGGCTGGCCTCCATTAAGAGCTATGGCGGGGGGGTTAGTGGGGGGGTGAGCATCAGGAGCCGGGCTCTAATGAGAAGGTCATCGCTCCCCTAATTATCACTGGCGGCTCAGACTCAGCCCATCAAAGGACCCCAGGAAAACGCCTAGCTGCAGACAATGCTCTTCATTCACACACACA
>NC_085878.1:10188239-10190739 GCF_034702125.1 Engraulis encrasicolus
TGTCTATGAGTGTGATAAGTGATGTGTGTGTTTCTATGTCTGTCATGGGCCTGCCGGCGACGGCTAGAGTGTCGTGCACCGCACTGTGGCCGTTCCCCTGGGCAGGCCCCTCAGAGTGTGTTCGCTCTGACAGCCACCATTGCCTTCACAACCACACTCACACCCCCCTCTCTCTACCTCCCCCCCCATGTCCCCTATCCCCTCCTGCTTTTCCCTCCCTCTCTTTCTGCTGCGACGTGCCTATTATCATGAGGTCCCCTGAATACTGTGCATTCTGGAAAGTGGCACATAAAAGAATGATCACGCAAAGCTTTCAGACGCCCAAAGTCGGTCCCCCCCCCACGGTTGTTGGCAAGGAGGGGGGCTCTTTGTTGAACAAAATGGAAATGCACCAGTGGCGACGGCAGCGGCGTCAAGGGGGGACCCAGGCGTACCTGTTGAAAGCCCCCCCCCCCCCCCCCTCCCCCCCGGTGCCTCTCTGTACGGCAGCTCACTCATGGCATTATGTGCCTTATTATTTATATGGCCCTGTCAGCTAATATTGCATGTGTGTGTGTGTGTGGGTGTGTGTGTGCCTGAGTGTGTGTGTGTGTGTGTGTGTGTGTGTGTGTGTCTGTGCCTGTGTGTGCCTGTGTGTGTGCGTGTGTGCCTGTGTGTGTGTGTGTGTGTGTGCCTGCCTCGGCGGAGCACTTTCTACCATCCGTTAAAAGTCAGCTGCCACCACCACCCAAAAGTTACACAGACAGGGGACACTCACCGGGGACACACCAGGGACACTCTCTCTCTCTCTCTCTCTCTCTCTCTCTCTCTCACACACACACACACACACACACACACACACACACACACACACACACACACACACACACACACACACACACACACACACACACACACACACACACACACACACACCACCCCATTTCCACCATGCTCCTTTCTGTTGAAGAATTCATATGCCACTCGTGTGCCGCTATTGACATAATGCATCTTTTTTTTGCCCGGATTCGATAGGCATTCTTTTTCATCTCTCTCTCTATCTCTCTCTCTGTCTCTCTCTCTCTCTCCTCTGTTCCCTCGCCCTCATTCGCATTTTATTACGTTTCCATCTGCGGGGCCCCAACTGCACTGCATTTTTAAAGAGCACATTTGAAACAGTCACTTCACATTCTTGCATCATTTCAAATTGTTTTCATACTGTAGGGTAGCCTATATGCGTGCCAGTATCTGTCTGCAGTTTTTTTTCCCCCCACTTTCCGCGTGCGAGTGTCTACGGAGTCTGTGCCGAGACTTTATTTTCAGTCGACTGCCCGTCCGTCTGATTATGAGGTAAATTGTGGGCCAAATGCAGTCATTTCTAAAGGATGATTGTTATGGCAGTGAAAGCATCCATTCCTGCACCACTGAGCATCTCACAGTTTTTTTTTTCTTTTTTTTGTCCACCATCCCTTCGGCCGTCGTGTGATTGAATGTTTAATTGCTGTATCTAATATCACCCCAATGCATAGCTTTCTGCCACACTCACACACACAAAAATCCTACCCACACAAACCCCCCTCCCAATGTAGTGAGGAGAAAAAAAGCATGCACTGTAAAAAAAAAAAAAAAAAACGCAGTGTTAATTCAACACTTAGAGAGCACTCCGGGACCAAATTCTCCCTAGATGTTAAATCGTTGAAATGTGTTCAATTAACACTTGTATTTTTTTTTTTACTGTGTAGCTAACAGGCAGAGGAGAGATAGAGAGAAGGATAGTAAGGCTGTGGGTGTGAAAGGGTTAAGAGTATTGTTCAGTCATCTGGAGCCAGTGACATTCTTTATGCAAGAGCGAGCCCTGATTAGAGGGTGAGCTTTAATGGCAACTAATTAGCACACCTCTTTAGCCCGGGCATAATGATCAAACGAGCTGTCACCCACTACCTGATACAATGATCCGGCGCTGCTCTTGATATGATATTTTATTCCCCTGCAATTACGCGCGCCCCCATCACCATCACACCCCCCCATACCCTTACCCTGTTACCCCTTGTTCCCTGACGTACCTCCCCCTCCTCCCTCCTCCCACCTCACACCCCCACTCCCACATGGGCCAACCAGAGACACGTGTGTTTATTGCCTGGAGCACACATGTCAAATTAAAGAGCAGCTTATGCACCTGATATTTAATTATTGCCTGCTGCACTACTGTGCACAATGGGGAGAATGTCAAAGCAGGCGAGTGAGTGAGCGAGTGTGCAAGGCGAGGTGAGGATGGAGAGCAGTGCAGTACAGTACAGTGCAGTGCAGTGCAGTGCAGTGCAGTGCAGTGCAGAGCAGAGCAGGGCACTGCAATAAGCAGCTGTGCTGTACTGTGCAGTAGTCCATGCGCCACTCAGCACTATCGCATGCATGGCATGCGTCAATGAAATATGCACGAGGCAGATGAAACCATCTCCTTTTTTTCCCACTTGTCCTGATTATTAACTCACGCAGGTCTCACTTAGGATTCTTCTCTATTTTT
>NC_085878.1:10203239-10275739 GCF_034702125.1 Engraulis encrasicolus
TATTCACCCGGGCGGTTATGGGGAGTTCTCAGTGCAACAGTGTGCTGCACATTGTTTAGTGGGGGGATTGAAGTAAGTCAGGGGAGTCTGATCGTGCTCCTGTTAATGTGTCTGTAAAGGAGCCGTAATGGGGAAGAAGACAGAGGCGCGGGGCAAGTGTGCGCCCACATACACACACACACACACACACACACACACACACACAAACAAACTTGTGCATATAGAATTAGTCATAAGTACACACATGTACACACATACACACACACGCATGCACACACACTCAAACACATTCATTTGTGCATATATATGGTAGAACAATATGTACACACACGTGATCAGCACACACATCATATACACACACGCACACACATACACACACACACACACACACACACACACACACACACACACACACACACACACACACACACACACACATACACACACACACACACTGACATGCACATAACTGGCATGCACTCCATCTCCATACAATATGTTGCAATAATGTAAATATTTCAAAATTAATAGCCTGGCGAGATGAATTGCTGGTGACAGTGAAAACAGAAATGATGGGTCACTAAATGTATCTCTCCACAATTGCACAAACAACAAAACCGAGACGACTGCTGCGTGGATCACTTACGCTTGTGTTTGCACAAAAGACATGTTTTTGCGTCCATATTACCAGAGAGACAGGGTGAGGGACGAGTTTAAAGCACAGCACTTAAGATATGTTAATGTTTGCTTTTTATGTTGTCCGCCGGGTTTGTTAATAGTAAGGGGAGAAAAAAAAAATTAAAACGTTCTGATGAATTTAAGACCAACAAGGCCTCCCGGATCGGGCATTATTGATTGAACAAAGACGCAACGTGCGGTCCTGCCCCCCCCTCCTTCCTCACATGTCACCGCTCGCCTGCAGAGGACAACAGACATGAAAGGCTCTCTTGAAGAGGAGCACTCTGCGCGAAAGGCATAGGCAAGGCGCGAGGCAGGCGCGAACAGACACAGTTAGATTAAATAATTATAGCCGGCACAGCAGCATGGGTGTGAGGAGTGAGGAGAGAGGAGGACTTCGAAGAGGAGAGAGAGGAGAGAGAGAGAAAGAGAGAGAGAGCGAGGCTGAGATTGTCACCTCCTGCTGTCACAGCCTTTAATATTCACACTGCCACCACTGACATCCTGTCTTCGGGTGGTGGTGGCACACGGAGTGAGAGAGAGAGAGAGAGAGAGAGAGAAAGAGAGAGAGAGAGAAGAGTAGAGTAGAGAGAGAGAGAGAGAAGAGTAGAGAGAGAGAGACAGAGAGAGAGAAAGATGTGGATAGATACAGTGCATACATAAATAAATAAAGCGTAAAAAGACATGGCAAAGTTGACATGAATGGTGGCATTTTTCCACCACATCAAGAATCCAGAAGACAGTTGTCATAACAATGGCCAGCAGATGTACTCAGATGGGAAAGTTGATCTGAGATGCGCAAGTGCTTAAAGTGCTGCGATGTGACATGCCTGATGTGCTTACAGCCGTCTATGACTGGATGGTAATGTGGAAATTGATACGCTATCTTGGCTTAGACATGCTTTTGTGACCACCTGACGTAGTCTAAAACACTGATTTTCCTGGCCCTGCCGTGGCCAACTTGTAGGGCACTCGCCTGCCATACGGCTGGCCCTGGTCCTGTCCACCTCTCACACTGTCCTATCAAATAAAGTCAAAAAACACAAAAAAGGAAAAATCTTTAAAACACTGATTTCCCTGGCAGTTACCAAGTAAATGGAGTGACCGCTCCAGTAAAATGACAATACATTCTCTCATCTTGTCCATATTAAATAATGGTATCAGGTTTTTTTTCTCTTCCATACAATTTAAGCATGATGATCTGTCAGGTGCGTTTCCACATTGTGTGACCCCCTTGTTGACATTTGAGGCCTTCAGTCTTGGAGAACAGAGCATCCTCCTCACGGTATTGAGTGGAAGTACGTAGTGTGTAGAAGTAGAAGTACTCTTACAGATGTAATTACAACACGAGTAGTATGATACTGTATTACAAAGTTCAAATCATGTCACATCATGCCAGTAGTGTTGTAATTACATTTGTAAGAGTACTAATACTTTTACTTTAACTAACTGTGCGTCACAACTATACAGTCGACAACAGTGAAGTTGTGTCTAGAGAAGAGTGGAGTAGAGTAGAGTAGAGTAGAGTAGAGTAGAGTAGAGTAGAGTACCTCATTAGTACCAAAATCACACACACATACACACACACACACACACACACACACACACACACACACACACACACACACACACACACACACACACACACACACACACACACACACACACACCATAAGGTGCAAAGCTACGCTCCTGTTGAAGTAAATATGCACTGTAACACTAATTTCACAAATGTGCTTCCCAGAGTGCAGAAGACTTTGTAACCCAAGACTTTGTATACAGTAACCCAAGACTTTGTATACAGTAACCCAAGACTTTGTATACAGTAACCCAAGACTGTGTTACAGTAACCCAAGACTTTGTATACAGTAACCCAAGACTGTGTTACAGTAACACAATGTTGCTGTGCCGCACATAACCACAGCTGTGTACACTGTCTCCTGCTCTCTGCCTCAGTAAGAAAAAAAGCCAGAGCTTGTAACCATAAAAAAGTAATTGGTAATTTGTAAGGCGTTTAATACCTCGTGTCTCCCATAAGTTTCACAATTTACCACTCTTTTGTCTAATTACTTTTAAACGCGAGGGTGATAATGAGGCAAGGGGAGCTTTGTTCTCTGGGCTTTTGTGTATTTCCCTGGTGTTAATGGAAATGCCTTTAGACGAGAGATTTGCCAAGAACGCTGGCGCGCTAATCGCAGGAGGGTGTTTGTTGTGAATGCGCTCGGAGAATAATGATTATCACAATACCACCCACAATCCAATTTTAGCTTGTTTTACAACAACAAAGATGCGCAGTGTGAATATTTTACGAACGCACAGTCGTGGCAACACAACAAAAAAGCGAGGGGAAAAAAGAACCTTGGGTGCAGCAAGCAAGAGAGAGGGGGAAAAAATTGGAAGGTTTCATTAAAGTCCTCCATAATTTATGACTTGGATGTTATCTCCAGAGAGGCCTCAACCCCCAAATGAGTAAATAAATACTATTGTAGTTTTATACGACTAGCCCTGCCCCTCCGTTAAGTAAAATCTAATCCTTTCCATTAAGTGCAAAGTCGGCAAGTCTTTGATGATAATTAGTGAACACGCTCTGGAATGTTGGCGGGCCTTGGCAGGTGCGTTTGATCAGTGACATTAGGCAAGATGAGCGTTGACAGGGGTGGGATATTGGTGGGGTGGTGTCGTGAGGTTGGTGTGGGGTGGGGTGGGGTGTGGGGTGTTGAGGTGAGGTTGGGGTGTGGGGTGTGAGGGTTGGTGGTGGTGGTGCTGTGTGTGTGTCTGTGTCTGTGTGTGTGTCTGATAGGGTAGAGCGATAGATAGAGACTGAGAGAAAGAGTAAGGATGGGAGGGGGTTAGAGGGAAGGGTGGTATGGTAAAAGGAGGAGGGTAGCTGGTAAGATGGGAGGGGTTGAGGCTGAGTTTGACTCATCCAGTCAATTTTAGCATTTTTAACACACGCTACGAAGACAAGAGCCGAGACTCCACGGGGGGTGGCCTATGAATGGAACGAACTGCCTAAAACTATGCCGCTGAACTGGGAACTGGGAGAGTTGAAGACCTCCATTGCGTTGCTAGCACAATACAGACAGAGATGCCTCACTGTTCAGGTCTCTCAACAGCAAGACATTCAAAGAAAAGCCACCACTTATTTTTCTATGCCAAATCCATAATTCCAGTGTATAATAGAGTATATGATTTTTCCCTCACACATTTGCATTCTGTTTTGAATTAGAACAAGTCCCTTAGAAAGCTATTAAACTATTTTTGTCTCTCGCCAATTATGTGCAGGAAATAATTACTCTGTTTTCTATTCTCTTTGCATGGAGATAACATAAAGAAAGTGTAAAATAAAGCTGGTGATGTAAGCTAAAGCCCAACTCCATGGTAAGAGATCTGAACAGTGCAAAAACAGAAGCAGCAGAAAAAGAGAGCTCTAAATGTATTTAGGCCATAGATAATTTATGTCATTATTAGGGGTGCTCCAAAGGTGACACAAATGCACAATGGAGCCCAATTAAATGAGTGATTTGAGAGTTCATTTGCAGATGCCAGCAGCAGAGTTTATATATAAATGCTAATATTTGAAAGTCAAATCCAAGTAGAAAAGGGCTTGTAATAACTGTTAATTAACCCTCGTGTTATTTTTCTTCCTCCCCTCCTCCTCCTGTCCTCTCTTCTTCTGCCTACAAACTTGGCCTTAGCCAACACCATTCACAAGATTAGGTCTTTAAGATTTTTTTGGACCACAAAGCTGCAATTTTCAAAGCGCTGGCTCTCCCCGCTTTGAAGTGGGCTATTCTCTGTAGACTTAGATATTATTATAAGATCCCTTTGTTTAAAAATTCATTTTTATTATCCCTGCATGAAATGCCGTTGCAATTCCCCACTCGTCCGACCATCAGTGCAATTAACATCTTCGATCGAGAGCGTATTCCTGATAATTAATACGGACTTTGTGCCTCCCCTGTGGTAGCTCCGAGGGCTCCCTCTTCCCAAGCAGCAGCCCGTGCGTTTGCAGAATCAGTTTCATTCTAATGAAAATGGCATGAGGGTCTTAAATGAACAAGCCTTTGACAGCCGTGATAATAAAGACTTTGAAACAACACCAAGGCCGTCCCAGCACGCGGCTCGCCTGAGCTCCGTGTAGCGACATCAAACCAATTAAGCCTGATGATGATACATATTAACAGCAGTGGGGGTGTTGAAAGAATAAACAAGTGTTTTTGAAAAGGGCTGTCGTTAGAAAACTCTGTGTACCAGTGACTCACTCATATTTAGCAGAGAAAAAAATGACCAGCCTGTGCACCCAAGCAGAAGATAAATATGATATCTGTATGCAGATACATTTTGAATGTGAATAAAATGTATCAATTTCAGTGTTCATTCTCAGTTTTCGGCATGAACTAACACCTGCCTGTGACAAGCTGTATATCTGGGAAACATTTTCTTTTTCAGCTTGTGTCGCATGCTACACTCTACTTTTTTTCTCCCGACTCTAAAGCATGATTGTCAGCCTCCTGCCTCGTTTTATCTCTCAGAGGAAAGAAAAGAAACAAGGGAGGCTTTTTAAATGAAAAAAAATGCAAGCTTTCTGAATGTTGTCTCTTTATGAAACATGTTCAGTCCCAGAGGAGAAACTCAAGTGTTTTCACAACATCTTTCAATGCAGATCAGCGAAAACGAGAAGACCCCAGACATAAACCAGCTACTACCGTCCCCTATCCCCACAGTCTCAGGGCTCTCTGAGTAGCATACAATATGTTTCTCTGACTAGACCGAACAAGCACAAGGTCACTGTCAGAAGCTTTGAAAGGTTACCCCTGACTCAGAGTCTAGACTTATTTTATAGGAGAGATTCACTGAATGATAGTCCTAGACAAACTTTTATTCTGATAAAATAGCTTTTGTAAGTGATACCAATTAATAACACACCAACAGGACATAAATACACACAAACACATAGATACATACACACAAAGATAGAGACACACACGCACACGTGCACAGGTGCACACGCACACAGGCGCACACATTCACACACACACACACACACACACACACACACACACACACACACACACACACACACACACACACACACACACACACACACACACACACACACACACACACACACACACACAAAGAGATACATTTTCCTGCTACCATTTTGTTCAGCCACTGACTCCATTCGACATTTCAAAACTTCTACATTATTCCCTGACACCGCCCCTGTTATGAAATTGTTATGGCCAAAATGCTTAGTGACCAAATCGTAAAACATGAAGAAAACACGAAGAATGTGTGTAGAGTTGTGGTGTAGGTTTTTCGAAGAATATTATAATATAATATATATAACCAATACCCATATTTACTATCACACCAAGAAGCGATAGTAATTATCACTCAACATTGATTCCCAAACTGTGGGCCGGCGGGGCCCACTGGTGGGCTGTGAAGGTATTCCAAATGAGCCCTATCATTTCCTCAAAATCTAAATTACAGCATATTTGTTGCTGTGTCTCTGTTGACTATTAATTTGAGTTGTATTGTTTATTTGGCCAGAGGTGGGCCCCGAACATTTGTTAACATTTGTTTCAAGTTGGAAAAGGTTGGGAACCCCTGCTCTAAACCAGTGTTTCCCAACCTTTTTCGTCTCATTTACCCCCTAAGCCTTTTTGTTGTGCCATGAGTACCTCCTCATTCATGGTCTGAACTCTATACTGTATCTTTGCCTCTATCCCAATGTGACTATGCCCCATATATTTGCTATTATTACATTTTCCCAACTACCCCCTCCTGTGTGCTCGCGTACCCCTGGTCCACGTACCCCTGGTTGGGAAACACTGCTCTAAACCACCCTGATATTGTTCTCCTCTCTCATAAGGGGTTCTATCAGTTTCAACATCCTCTTTTCGGTTGAAAGATGTCGTCAGCAGCACCATGTTAATTTTGACCAGCTGGTTAGCTATGCTCTAATACAGAGGTGGGCAAACTAGGCCCGGGGGCCTGTCCAGCTATTTCATCTGTCCCCCAGATCCTTCACATTCGTAAAATTGCTGCCACAAATTGCCACATATGCTATCATGTAGATTTAATGCAAAAAATATTGGGCAATGACTCAAACTCCTCATGGAAGTCTTGTTTTTGTTGTTTGCAGTGATCAAAGAGATGTCAAGCTTAGGGGTGCTATATATTTTAAAAAGATAGTTCCATTGAGAAAGACATTTGATGCATTTTGGTTTTGGCTGTGATATCAATGCATTGATGTAAAGTGTAACATGGAACAAGGATGATAACTGTGATGATGGCAATGATAATGACAATAACGACGACAATGATGATGATGATGATGATGGTGATGATGATCCTAGTATAAATCCATTGATGCTTAATTACTGTCTTCATGATTACACCACCGCTCTACAGTACACTCTGTGGGTAAATAGATGAAATATAGCGGGGACTTGTTTCCGAGTTAATCTCACTTCCCTCAATTATCCAAAGAGCGTGTATCGAAAAAGTGTGGGCGTGTGGTACAGTGTGACCGGCTGCTAATAAATTTGAGGCTTAACACAAGGCCTTTAACATCAGTGGCCCTTAATGGGGTCTCCGTGTTGAATAATCTATAGGTCTCTGTGATTCAAAAAGGACCATCAAAACCCAACTTGAGAGCTCTGTCTTGTAATTGAATAATACATTACATGTGGCAATTATTTTTTGTCAGAGCCAGACGGAGAAATCAATAACCAGGGGATCAAATCAGTGACTGAGGAACCTCTGTCTCTACCCCCCTTGTGGCCAATTACATCATCACAGCCTAAACACCTGCGCGGGGCCTAGCACACGCACACACTGGACTCGAGGAGAACTAAGGACTGACTGTGCGTGTGCTCCAAGGATAAAGGAGAAAATAAGATGAAATGGTGCCTATTACAAGGGAATGTAGGGTTCTGAAGCCCCTTGCAGTGTGTGTGTATGTGTGTGTGTGTGTGTGTGTGTGAGAGAGAGAGAGAGAGAGAGAGAGAGAGAGAGAGAGAGAGAGAGAGAGAGAGAGAGAGAGAGCAAGAGAGATTGTGTGTGCGCACAGCACATGAAGGATGGGAATATTGTGTTTTGACTTTCACTGTTATGCATATCTCCTCAGCGATAACCTTGCAATGCACGCTATGTTTTATTGGGCTATATAGCCCAGCATTGTGCACTGGAATAAATCAAGATATGCTCCTAAATCCAGTGTGATGGGAGAGCAGTGTAGTATCTTTGTTGAGATAATGCGTGCCAGTTGTGCAGCCTGACCTGGAGCCATCAATTATTCAGACTCTGTATTGCTCGGGGCTGTATCTCCACGTAGCGTGTAAGGGGTTTCATGGAGAGGAATTGAAGTAGTCCTGTGAAATCGAGTTTAAGGCTGAGGACCGAAGCACAACCCACCCCCCACCACCGTCAAAACACAAAAAAATATCATGATGATAGCCCCACCACCACACACACATATGAGGATATACCATACAAAGACGTTTCTGTGTGCTTGGCAAGTGTCTCTCTACTGGCTTGTCGAAGTCATGCCGTACTTGCCAATGACTGGACACCAGCAGGCTACTTTCGTGTACATTCCAAATGCCATTTGCTTTTGTGTGAAATATTCAGGGCTATTAAAAAGGCAGAAATCAGGTCTCATTAAATGTTGATGCGGCTGGTGGGGTGAGAAAGAACACTGGTTACATCAAAGGCGCGCTGTGTCCAGCGAATACTAATCAGATTCAGACAGGCTCTGTGCTGGCTGCTTCAGTGCCCACTACCCATCTCCTCTCCAGAGCAAGGGCCAGGCCATTTTCTGGCATCCTCAGTGCCAACTCTAGTCAACCAACACCAGCGCCCTGCCCTCCCTACATACACATGAGAGAGAGAGAGAGAGAGACAGAAAAAGAGAGAAAGAGAGAGGCAGTACATCCATGTCTTATCAGGAAAGGATGAAGCCAAATAGAGTAGAGGTGACTCATAGAGTGATTCACCACAGAACTGTAATGTGCCAAATTTGAAATAGTTACAAGAAGGTGTCCAAACTGGGAACATAACATGTTGGACAGTTTTTGAGTGTTTGAGTAAGATGGGAGTACAGTGAACTGAAAAGTTAACTGAGAGGTTTCTCTTACAATTTATGTCCATAAATTCTATAGATACAGTATATCCTCAATATGCTATGGCTGACGTTATCACCTTGTTGGTGCCTACAGGTTCAAGTTAATGTTTAACTTTGATTAGGCCTGCCGTACATGATGCCTTTTCATGCTTCTCTTAAACACCAAAGCTGTAGCAGACGCATTGAGAAAAAAACGTAATTTCTTATGACTTTTGGACTACAGGCAAGATGTATCCTTTGAAGTACAGTATACTTCTGAATAACCACCAAGCAACCAACCATCTCACAAAGTTTCTTTGCTTCACTTGAAGTGTACGGTGCTAGAACTCTGGAGGCTTGTAGTAGAGTGTCACCCTCACCAGTTAAAACCTGAAGAGGTGAACCTGTGAGGAGCACTTGTTTGGTCTCAGACCTCCAGAAGGCATGGCAGTATTGTCCATGTTCACTATCACTCAACTATCAATGTCTCACCTGTAGATTAATTATCAACCGTGCCCATGGACTTATTATACAGTCTATGGCCGTACCTTGAACAGTAGGCTGTGGAATTAAATGCAGGCCAGCTCTTTTGCCATACATGAGTGGGCAATCTCACCCCCTGAGGATGTTATGTGGACAAAAACATTGAAATCATTACCAACACTGCGAGGCCCAGCCCATCCAGTTACTGAGAGCGTGGGCTAAGGTGACAAAAGGCTGAGTTTAGTAGAGGTGAAACAATCTGAAGTTGGAGTCCTGATATCGTTTATACGTATGACTGAAAGTGTTTATGAAGGCCATGACACAAGTTAACATACGAGAAAACTCGGAGCATGGATGATACTCAGACGGCCCTTCCTCCTGGATGCACCAGAAGAGAACCGCAACTTGTGGATTGTACTTCTTTTTGATGACCGCTAGTTCTCGGCCTGAAAACTTGACTGTAATCGTGAAGATCCATGGAGCACCAGAAGAGGATGAGTCATGGCATCACCAAGGTGGATGACAGCAGGTCAGTCCGGCGTGCCAGGGTGGTGAACCGGGCAGAGGCGAGACGCGGCGCCCACGAATTGAAAATCCTGGCCCGGGCTGCAGCACTGTGCCAATCAGATGTGGAGAGAGAGAGAGCCAGGCTGGAGAAGGTTTTAGAGAAGGTTAGAATGTCCACAGGCTACTTGGATGAAGACATGCACAACCAAAGGACTTAACTTCAAAAGAACCTGTAGGGTTTTTTTTTCCTGTCTTCTTTCTTTTTTTTCTTCTAGCCTTTTCTATGGTGGTGTGTTAGCTTTGCATATTTTATGACATCTGCCTTCACGTTCATGCTCCCCGTATTTTTTTTAACTGTTGATACGGGCAGGGACCTGGCCTCTCCAAAACTCTCTCTGAAGCAAATACATTTGTTTGTTGTTTTTTGCTTGTTTTTCACACTCGCCTTTGAACCTTGCGCTGGGTAGAATCTCAATTGTCTCTCTGGCCCACGTTCCTCTCAGCAAGCTTGTTTGTGTTGCCAACAAGTGGGCATCCTCGCTCACACATAGGCATGCCTCTCTCCGCACGCCCCTGCCTGAGCAGCACCACCACCAGCAACACTATACGCCAGAGGGGCAAAAAGAGAAGAAGAAAGCAGCGTTGGTTGGTGGTGTGGAAAGGCAAGGCTGGTGTGTCTAGCAACATAAAAGAATCAAAGTGACCTATAGTCCCTTCCAGCCCTTTAAAGAAATGGATGACAATCAAAAGGACAAATGTGCCGCCCATCCCGTCGTGAGGGGCGCACGGCTGAATATGAAGCAGCCCACCAGTTTCTGTGATATCTTTGACCTGCCAGTTCTAAGGCTCTGGTTGAAACCTTTTGGACCTCGCCTCGTGTGCGCACCCCCCCAAACAAAGGCTTTGTTCATAATAAACTAAAACAGGGGGCATTGTTCCTTTGAGCTGCATCAGACCTTTATCAAACAGAAAAAGAGAGAGCTCGACTCTCAAACAGCATACCTGAGGTAACCTGAGCGGACCCATGAAGAAAAAGGATGGGATGGCGGGGAGACATATAAAAAAGAAAACATCACCTTATCTGCACCGGACAAGATTCAACATGTCATCTCATATTCATCATCTGTTGAATGCAAGCCAAATTGAGCCGCTTATATTTTTCCCCTCTGTAAACCAATCTCAACTCCTTCACAGACTTATCGGCTGTGTAGGAGTTGCTTTCACGGACAAACAGCTGAGGTATTTTTTTATTTCCTTCTTTCATCCTGTGTACGCGTGATTGAAATTCTCAATCGGGTCCTTCTTTTCCATATCAGATTTGACAAGTTTTCAGTGTTGGACAAACTCCTCAGATGGAGCGACTGACAGGACGAGTTTAAGACTCGAGAGTAAAGAAGATAAATCGTCCAGATAATCAAGAGGTTCATATGCAGCTGAGTAAATCCTTGTTCCTGTTTGATCTTGCTGGTGTTGAGCATAAATATCAGAGGCGGCCTCACAACGGTGGACATTCGTCAAAATACCTGCCATAACAAAACGGACAGACTTGGGATAGTTTGGAGATACACAGACTCTCTCTCTCTCTCTCTCTCTCTCTCTCTCTCTCTCTCTCTCTCTCTCTTTCTGGTGGGCTGTAGATAATCTTCCAACAGCCCATATCCGTGCATCGAGCCACACACAGACACACACACACACACACACACACACACACACACACACACACACACACACAGACCCACGCAGACACACACGCACAAGCACACACACAAGCACACACACACATGCACACACAAATGCTCTGTCTCTTTCTTCCATACACACAAAAAGACACAGACACAGACACACACAAACACAGACATGCGCATCGCTAAAAGACATTCAAGCTCCCCGTCTGGTTAAATTCCATTCGGCCATGCAGGCCTTATAAAAATGTATAAAACGGAGCGCACATGGATGGCTGCCTGTTGCAAACATAACCTATAGCCTTCCGCTGTACCGGCCGACGGACCCCTTCTTACAAGCGCCGCTTTGTGAGGCTGCCGCACAAACACACCTCTGTGTGTTGCCACAGTGACAGGCTTGTTGTGTGGAAAGGTACCGTGGCTGACCGTGGTGGTACGCGTGAGTATGTTGTTGGATGTTGTGCTCATTCCCTCTCTCTCTCTCTCTCTCTCTCTCTCTCTCTCTCTCTCTCTCTCTCTCTCTCTCTCTCTCTCTCTCTCTCTCTCTCTCTCTCTTTCTCTTCCCCTGGTGCAGGGCCCCGATGTGTGGTGTGGTGTAGTGTGCTGTGCTGTGGTCGCGTTGTATGTGGTGCGATGTGAGGAGTGTGTGTGAGCAGTGTGTTGTCGGTGTGTGTGGATGTCTGAACCCTCCCGGTGATAGTTAAACCATGTCAAAGGAAAGTCGAGAGCAAGGAGAGACGAATCCAGGAGAGCAGGAGTGAGAGTGCGTGTCTTGTGGTGTGAGAGACTGTGGAGGAGCCTCCTCTGTTTCTCCAGAGACACTGGAGAAAGGGAGCAGCATGAGAAAGGGTGTTCTGATGTTAAAAGTGTGGCTGGGAGACAATACGGTGACCGTGTGATCATAGAGGCTCTTTGGTGTGTGTGAGTGTGTGTGTGCACGCCCGCAGAATAGAGTCCTGATAGGTAGCACACACCACTAATGGTGACTTCAGTCGTTGTGCATGGAGTTCAGTCCCTTGGCACTATGTGTGTGTGTGTGTGTGTATGTGTGTGTGTGTGTGTGTGTGTGTGTGTGTGTGTGTGTGTGTGTGTGTGTGTGTGTGTGTGTGTGTGTGTGTGTGTGTGTGTGTGTGTGTGTGTGTGTGTGTGCGCGTGTAGGCCTACGTGTACGTGTCCATGTGCATGTGTGTATTTGCGTGTTTGTTCACTCTGTGTGGTGCAACTTGTCATCAGAAGCAGAGAAGCTCAGCTCAAAACATGAGCAGGCTATTGTAACTACCTGATGCCAAATCCCCCATTGCATCATGGGTATGAAAAAAAGGCCTCTTCTCAACCCTACCGAGGGCCTGTACTGTACGGCATGGTCCACTACATGAGCGCCACTGGCATCAGGGGCGGTTCCAGACATTTATTCTTGGGGTGGCAAAGGGGTGGCGAAGTGTATTTCAGGGGGGCATGCTCCTACACTAAGGGAATTTTATAAACGCTATATAATCGACACACACACTTATGTGATACAGTGAATCCCTTAAAGTGAAACCCTGCAACCTAAAGTTCTATGTCTGAAATGATGTCAAGCATTAAGGCTATTGGTCACAATCAGGGCTCTTCATTGGGGTGGCAAATCATATTTCTGGGGGGGCAAATGCCACCCCCTGCCACCCCTTAGAACCGCCCCTTATACAGTACTTTCACGTTACATTACACTTAGCTGACGCTTGTATCCAAAACGACTTACACTTATTTAGGTTCAGGGTATTGGTTACATGTCCTAGAACAATATAGGTGCCTTGCTCAAGGGCACTTCAGCCATGGATGAAGGCACTGGTAAGGGTGGGATTTGAACCTGCAACCCTCTGATCTAAAGGCCAGCGCTCTAACCACTGAGCCATGGCTGCCCCACTTATCCACAGGCACACATTAGCAAAGACATTACCAAATCATATATAATAGCTGGTCCTACACACAACACTGCTGGAACTGCCGCCGTCATCATCATCATCATCATCATCAATGCGGGGGCTTACACTTGATCATGTCGGCCCTTTTCCGTGCCCCCTCCCACTACTGGACAAGTCAAAGCTGTATGGCTCTTTCATGGGTCGCGGGCCACGCGCTCGCTTGCTCACTTTATATCAGACCCTTAATGAGATCACTGACAGTTAGTTTGCTTGAAAACATCAATGTGACCCCTTATCAAGCACCCTGTTTGAGCCACCTCCCATCAATTACACTTAATGCAGAGCGGCCGACTTTAAATGAAATAAAATAAAGTTTAAAAAAAAAGTTAAATAAAATAAAGCTGGGCACAGTCGGGATGTATGTACATAGTTAAGCAGTCTGCTTTGCACTACAGAGTGTGCGGGAATGCACTGCAGCCAGTTTGCACACGGAGGCAAAGGGAGGCAAGGCAGAGTCTTCAGAGGGCAGCTTCGGGGACCCGTGCAGTGCCGGCCTTTCACAAGTCTGTTTAATGTTGCCCTAAGAATATCCAGTCCTGTGATAAATGGCCTCTTATGTTGATTGCTGGCGTGGGTGTGTGATGGAGCCGGCCGCGCATCTCTCTCGGCACATGGCGTGGCATGGCGGGGTTGGGGTTGGGGAGCGAGGAGGATGGGGCTGTGTTATCCACACCGACACACAGACACCTACAGTATGATGCTCACACACAAGGATGGATGCACTGTGGACACACAGGGAGACACGCTCTTAGACACTCACTCTCTCAAACACACACATGCACATACACACGCACGCACGCATGCACATACACACACACACACACTATCCCTTATGCTTTCATCTAAGAATTCACCTTCTGTTGCACTCTACACAACACAAAGAACCATCTGTTTACGGTTTCCAAGTAAGTAATTCAAATTCACAAAATATGAATTTCTATAGGTTTCCAATGTAGCTCTGATTCATTAATGGATATTTGTTGATTCTCTTCTATTATTAACTGTGATGCAGGTTGCATGAGACAACGGTCTCTCAACGGTCTCTCAACGGTCTCTATTTTTCTCTGAATTGTGAGACATTCATCAAAGAACATATCTGAGTGTGGCCAGGGTTGTTTTGAGTATAGTACTGTAAAAGAAAATGTCCTTTATAAGAAAAAACAGCTGTATTCCAAAAAGTGCCCTTTAACTATCATGGTTCAGATAGTGAAAAATATATTTGCATATGTTTAATTCCATCTGTGTTTGACAAAATATTCCAATGCTTAGCCAGCGCCAGTCAGGAGAAATTCTAAATGACAGTTTGAAACAATTAGCTAAAAGCCTCTACAACACATCAACAATTTCTTACAAATGCATGAAGAAATTAATCTAGTACTCTATGAATTATTACAGATCATAAACACTGGCTTTTTTTTTCAAAAGCGTATGTTTAATCATTGGTGGGTTCTGAAAAATCAAATAGCTAGATCTCATGGTTCTTTGATACCATCTTGTGGCCAGAAAGGGAAGTGTGTGTAATGGTGAAGAATAATGCATTTAACTTGTTACATGTACGGTATTTTACAATAGTAAAATATGTGACATAATTTGTGAAATGCAATTCAATCATAATACAAAATACTGGCAAGAATTTCAAAAAGTTTTATTATGACTGAAGAAATAAACATGTTCCTGGTTCATGATGAATTTATTTGAAATGCACATGTACTCAAATACCAGAGTGTTAGTAGTAATTTAGTGGTTCATATTCTGGAAAGCGCATTATTTCTTTTTTCTTCAGACAGAAGTGATTTTACATTATATGAAATAAATTATGACAAAAAGAAAGTTCCAAAAAGGGCCTGTTCATTTAAATTAATAAAGTTTTTCTTCAAAAACAAAGAAATATTATCATTATTATTTTATAGTGTGATCCTACTCAGCACATGCTCAAGGCTCCCATCACCTCAGTATTTTCTCAGAATTTTACTCTGAATCAAATCATCTTCTTTTATTTCAGCACAATTAAAGGCCACGGGATGTGTGTGTTCCTTTTGAAATTTAATGGCATGCACGTCACACATCTCAAAGTCGCCAGCCTTCAGTTGGAGGAGATCTAGATCAAATACAAAAGTTTCATTACCACTGGCATGGAGGAAGACAAATTAGGCACTGGAATTATGTTAAATTAAACCCAGAAGACCTCACTCAGAGTGTACTACACCATAGTCCATTATGAATATAATATGAATGTCTTTCATAATTGACTATGTTCCCTCCACTTCACTGAGCGAGGCCTCAGAGTAGAATGGAGTCTGTTCTGTCCGTAGTCTGCAGATTATTCCGTGCAGTGGAAGAGGATGATAATATGATGTTAAACTATGAAATATCTTGATTCTATCTTGAATGCAGGTTGTTAGCACAAACATGGTGAAAGTCCAACGAATTCCCACTGTAATGAGTCTCAGCAACGTTGGTCAATAAGATTGTTGATAGCTATATAAAACAAAGTGTTTTCACTCCCTAGACTAGATTGTATTTTCATACTGGTGAAAATAAAAAATAATAGTGAACTTGAAAATAATCAACAATATCATAGATATATGTGGTACAGGAAAGAAAGAAAAAAACAATTTCAACAATTTCAATAGGTGTGTGTGTGTGTGTGTGTGTGTGTGTGTGTGTGTGTGTGTGTGTGTGTGTGTGTGTGTGTGTGTGTGTGTGTGTGTGTGTGTGTGTGTGTGTGTGTGTGTGTGTGTGTGCTGCACCACTGCTATTGGAGCACACCAACAAGGTGGGGCCCAAGGTGGGGCCCTCACTCCATGTGGGGCCCAAATCCTGGACCCCACATGTTTTGACCCCTTGTGCTGAGGTAGTTTTATTGTTCCTGGTAAAAGTAAAAGTGCATTTCCTCACTGCCTCACCGACAGGTTAAGGTTAGAGATTGTTCTGGTTTGGGCACAATTCAGCATTCTTTAGCTATTGATATACCACTAGTTAATATGAATGGAAGTCAATGGGAGGGCCCCACAAAGATATTAAGGTGGAGCTGTGTGTGTGTGTGTGTGTGTGTGTGTGTGTGTGTGTGTGTGTGTGTGTGTGTGTGTGTGTGTGTGTGTGTGTGTGTGTGTGTGTGTGTGTGTGTGTGTGTGTGTGTGTGTGTGTGTGTGTGCGTGCGCGTGCGTGTGTGGGGTGTTCCTCAATGTCAACATAAAACATGCATACACCACATTCTTATTTACTGTATGCAACACGCTGACCAATTTATGATTTTAGCATGATCAATGATGCAATCTTTATCAATATGGAGTCAAAGCCCAGTCCATTCAATACATTAACTTTAGATTATAGATTTGAAATGCTATCCTTTTTTTCTTTCTCCCGTTAACGCACGGCATTATACATTTGCTGTGACCAGAATGGCAATGACCAAGTTGTAGTGCATTACTAAAGGCCCTGTTTTAAGTCATAGTATTGTAGTATTCTGGTTAACTTTTCAATGACTATTACAGCGTGTCACTGGAGGTAAGGCGTGCATTAAGGGGTTACTAAACACTATAAAAAACTCTAACTGCTAACAGTGGACTTGTTCACATGCTGACATTCATATATACACACTGACAAGTACATCAGATAAATATGGAATTTATAAAACTCCTCAAATGTTGTGGTCCATCTGATGGATAAAAAAGAAATGGCCCAGCCAACAGACTCAAGCATGCTTACAACATCAAGGCCTCTCGAGTGCATCCCGGAAAAAAATGAGCAATGTTTTGTATACATCACTCAAAGACATGTCTACGGTATGTTTTCAAGATTATTAATTGAATTGTGGTGGCTTCATGTCATTTGTATGTGTAACCGGACAGCATTTGTTTGTTTTTAAAATTAATGGAGGATGAAGGATAGTACAGGAACAGTCTCTACCACTCCTCTTGACTCTCTCTCTCTCTCTCTCTCTCTCTCTCTCTCTCTCTCTCTCTCTCTCTCTGTCTCTCTCTCTCTCTCTCTCTCTCCCTCCCACTCTGTCTCTCTCTCTCTCTCTTTCTCGCACACACACGCACACACACTCACACGCACGCACGCATGCACACACACAAATACTTCATCTAAACTTTTCACTGAGGAGTATATGCTGCATGCACCAATAACAATTCTATGATGATAACAAATAGAGTTATAATGGATCAGCAAGAGACATTGTGTGCAGTGCAACAGTCGTGCTCACAGGACCACACACTCAATCAGTGGCGTGCACAGCCATTTTGGGAGGCGGGCGCTGAAGGGACATGTGGAATTTCCAGATGCCTTAATAGTTCATAGAGGCAATATAGTGGAAGTATTTCGGGGCATTATTGTCACATGCGTTTAATCGCGAAACATTCATTATCATGTCAACATGGACCACAGTACATTGTGACAAAAAAGTTTCAAAAACTATCATTTTTGTCCAGTATTGCAAAGGGAGAACTTTTTTGTGGCAAAAAAAATCAAAAGAGAACTTTCAAAAAGAGCATTTTTGTCCAGTAGGGCAAAAGGGCAGGTGCTTTAGCACCACCTTGTCCATATCTGTGCACGCCTATGCACTCCATCTCGTCACTGTCAGACATCAAGATTGCTTACTGTAAAACTGTTTTGCCTACCCTGCACCACATGATGGCAATGTTGCCCAAAAGTGTTTGTGAAATGCAAATGTGAAATTGTCATCTCTAATCAAAGATGGTCAGATTTTTCTGATGTACAGTATGTTGAAAAACTGCTAATTTTTCTTCCTTTATTTTGCCAATACTAATACCTGTGTATATGCTTTTTATCTGAAGCAAGTTAAACAAACCATAATTTTTATGGTGAAATACTGGTCATATTAATCAGAAAATGAACAAATTACATTACATTACAAATAATAAATGCACAGTAATACAATTACTTCACTTGTTGGTTTTCACGAGGAAGTCAAAGTAATTGAACTACCGCTATGTCGGGCCAACTTTTCAGGTGACGTGAGTATCCAGTGTGCGTGTTGAACAGCCGCATCAACAAAACGTCACATACCAAAGTGCAAGCATTTCGACGTCAACCCCTTTGTCGTTGTAAATACATATAAGTGGCACACAGTCGAGTTGCAAGGTCATGGAGGGAAGGACGGAGGGAGAGAGAGAGAGAGAGAGAGAGAGAGAGAGAGAGAGGACTTTCATTTTGTTTCATTGCAAAACGGTGTATCCACCATCCACCACTATTGCATTTTATTATTGGAAATTACTTCAGAAGTCCTATCATCTATGTGTGAATTCTTGCCATTCAAATATTTTGAGAACATACTTTTTAAACCTATATAAAATGCATTTTGCAATGCAATGCAATGGAATGCCCAATACAAAAATGTCAAAAAAATGTAGTTCGGGAGGAAGCCTGTGAGTGATTGACAGCTGTCATTACTTGCTCCCTCCTGCCTTGCCAGAGATTTAATCCTTTCACCTGTCTTGTGCGGCGAAGGCGAATTGTCCCACCACCTCCCCTTCTCCTCCATTTCACTAGAGCACCCTACTACACTTCCTCTATACACACAGGGGGTACGAGCGGATCTCATCCCGCTTCCCAGGAACAAGGCCAGCTAACATGCCATACTTGCCTATTGTACACCAAGCACTCAAGGGGAACTGAAAGCCCCATAATGTGTACTGTCCTGCGAATTCAGCCCCTTCCTTTTCATTGGAAATACAAAGCTTTACTGTTATAGTGCCAGAGACAATTGATAAGGAAGCATGTTGACTATGTTTAATAGCACTACACTACTATGATAGTACAGACACAGAGTCATTGCAATTACAATACAATAAAAGGGCTTTTTGTCCCGGGCCCTGGGATAGGGGGGCCCAGAACTGGGCCTTCATTAAGTTTGTGATTAATGGTTCTAATTAATTTCAAAATAAGATGGTTTTTGAGAGAGGGAGATTGCGCTATATTTACATTAAATAAATGATGCAGATATTTTGCCTTTCCTGCCCTTAAAAAAGGATCAAGAACCCCCACCTCCCCCACCCCCAGTGCACAAATGGTTTGGTCGGTCATTACGAGAAAGAAAAAAACGGCTTCAATTTAACGCGGTTCGTGCCAATTTGCCAAGGTGTCGGAAGAAGCAGTCGTTCAGACCAGGAGGGCAGAAAATGAAATGGGAATCATTGTCATCTCTAATCAAAGATGGTCAGATTTTTTTAACAATACAATAACAATAAACGTATAACAAGGCCTGTGTCTTAACACGTAGCCTCTTTGTTCCAATGGGCTCGCATTCATTGCTGAACAGGCTCAACTACATCAAAACAACAGTGCAATGGCATTACTGTGCACCAGAGTAACAGATTAAGACTAAGATTAACAGATAACCGAGTAACAGATTAGGCCTTTGTCATTGAGCACCTTTTTGATGGCAATAAGGTTACAAGAGAAGCTCTGAGCAAAGGAGATTTAAGGACACCACTGTGACACTACAGTCACTGCACTCCACTCCAGTCCTACAAGTTGGATTCCTCCAGAGACCAATTAGACAGGACTGGTGCCTGTCCAGCTATGCCGTCATAGCAGAGTGCCGCTGTGAGAGAGGTCTGATGTCTGGTGCCCACGCCAGTGCGCTCTCAACAAGCGTCTTCGATATTGATCACTGCATCGAAACAATAAACGCTACTTTCCACCCATCTTTATATAGTCCTAATCAATTGGGGCTTTTTGAGCAGTCAAATGTGCACAAAAGGCGAAGGCAGTATGGGTTCTGTGTATAGGAATTCTTTTTCAACACAGACACACACGCACACACGCACACGCACGCGCGCGCACGCACACACACACACACACACACACACACACACACACACACACACACACACACACTGACTTGCCTATTGGAATAAGACCAGGCCCTTTTGGCAACATCAAACTTTTTTATCAGAAAATAAGATATTGTTTTAAAGTGCAATACATTGCAGGAATTTGACAAATGTATTTGTTTTCGGGGCTAAGTCAGACATTTGAGAGATGGATTTTAAGACAGATTTTTTCCATAGACAATTTGTGAATAGAAGAATTGATTCATCAAATCAATTAAAAATCCAAAACATTGGACTGGATATAGATGTCTGTTATGTCATGATGGTCCATGTGGTCCTTTGATTATCTGTGTGTGTAGGATGCCATTTTCTATTACCCAAACTGAATATCATGGGGATATTCTCTTTTGTCCCAACATTTTCAATTGGTACACTATTATCTGTTGCACCATAGTGATTCCGTATTTAAATTTGGCTTACGTAAGCATTCTGTGGAATTTTGTCATCACTGCTTTAGTTTAGGAAGTGGTAGGCCTATTTTCTGTGGCCTACTTTCTAATTAGCCATAGATTCCATAACAAGGTTTTTGTGCATAGGGAACCAGCAACTGTGGTAGGCTGCATTATCATACAACCTGATTTAGTGTTGAACTATAACTGACATGACTATTCTGTCTGTCTTTATCCATGGGTACAACCAGAGACTTGATAGCTCTATCTGAAGAGTGGGATTTCCCTCTCTAATAGACATGGTCAATATTGATCCACAGGAGTCATGCACAGGTTCAGTAAGTGTATAGGAAGGCTGTTATGAAACTATGGTCCAAAGATGTCTATGTGAGTGCAACCACTGGTGCAAACTCATTGAATTTATTGATGACATAAATGAGTTTCAATTTTTTAAACGTGCCTAGTTACGTAACTAGGTTGTCTAGTATAACAGTAGTTGACGTAACTATTTTTTACCACTTAGCTGCATTTTGTCTGCACAGTCTTTAACAATCTTCAAACCCTGAACAGACTATCAATTTAAGCAGTTACCGATCCTGCTGATATGAGCAGATTACAATAGCATTGTTTAAGACATTAATTACCTATCTGCAGACAAATAGCATGTCATTTAACATGATGTCAGAGTTGCTAGTGCAATAGGGACGTCACAACCATGTCATTGCAGTTAGTTATTTTAAAACTTTTAAGATCCTTCACGCCCACGCGACATCACAACCCAGGCGGAATTACAGAAAGCAATGGTTTCTCATTTAAAGCTTGGCCGACTTAGCATGTAAAACCAATGTGACATGGCTGCAACACATCATAAAATTTCAAATTGTGAATGAATGAGGATAATGTTTCAGTGAAAGACAATCTGACCCCATCACGAGCACAGATACTACATGCAAGTCCTCTATTCTGTGCTTTATGAGCGTTTCAATAGGAAATGACTGAATGACTCATTGTGCAAATAGTGAATCACTCTCCTTTTAATGAGAGACATATCTGCTGGGATGAGCTGCAAGGGAAGCTCGTGATTTGAATGTGTGTGATCTGCAAATGGAGTGGGTGTTCAATCACAGAGCCATAGGACTGGGATTACATCCATCAGACAGACCCAGAAAGAATGAACCTTTGTTGAAAAAAGTATTCACCAGCACAACCAGACTACTGATTTTAACAAAACCAAGAGAGAAACACACACCATCCTTTCAAGACTTTCCATTGTAGAACGTGATAGGCTATTGTAAGAGCGTGCAGTAACATGCAATTCAATTTCTTAATAAGGGTCAACAAAATACAGTAGGCTATTTCAATTTTTCAATGGAACTGCATAATGAGGATGACTGTATGCCAGTCCCACTTAAACACAAGATGTATTGATTGTTCCATGGATTCATTGGTCAATTCAAACCCCTGTTGTAAAATTAGCTGTTAGAGGTGCACTGTGTAATATTTTTAGTAGTTTAATTCCAGAATTCATGATGCCCATTCACAAATGTTACCTTTTTCGTGAATACTTACCACCACCATCAAGTATTCATTAGGACTTTGAAAGCTGCACTTTTCATACATGAAAAGTGGGACCTTCTTCGTTGTATGACATTTTGAATTTCCAGAAATAGACATTTTAGCTGCAAAACGTGCTGTACTGTGGTCATACTAGTAAATATTGGTTCACTATTTAGCAAATATTCATGAAAAGATCAAATTTGGCAGTAGACAGCAGCCTCAATGAACAGCATAATTGCTATGTGTACTTAGGCCATCATCCTACACAATGTACCTTTAAGCTCCTTGCGACAGAGCATCCTTTAAAAAAAAACAAAAAAACATATACATGTATTTTGAAAAAGTCTTGAAGTGCTGAACCGTGGGTCACATGTATGTGGTTCATGATGTCAAAATTGTCTCCTCGGTTACCTGTTACTGAACGTAAGGTACCTGAGCATCTGGCATACCACACAACACGCTGATTGGGCGATCGTCTCTTGTGAATCATACACTCTGCAGTGCTTTGCTGTCATTCGTTTGTTGATATTTGGTGGTGTAATCTAGCAATGCCCCCGTTTGGCTAGGCTGAAGGGTCATTGGGTTCCTTGGGTAATGACAAGTCCAGGGTAGCCGAGCAGAAGAACTTAATCATAAAATGTTTTAAGGAACACCTCATGGGAAAAGGTTGTTTGAGGTACTCTTTGGATGAGAACATCACAGATGGAGAACAAGCAGGAAACAGCTGCATGTTGAAGTCTCCTGTAACGTGAAAGTGAACTTGAACTTGCAAGTGTTACATAGGGCTTGAGGGTCACAGCTTTGAGTCAAAACTGTCTAATGTCACTATCTCATTCGCATCATAACACGTGTCCCAAGCAAAATGTGTTGAGTGCAAAGTAATTCAAACATCTAAAATTGGCCACTTCACATCTGTGAATTCTATAAGAACTACATCACCCTGCATAGAGAGTTGTCATGTGCAGAAAAGGTTTATGGAGGCATCAATTTAATCAAGTGTAAACACGATGACAATAAGATCAAGCCCTGCATATTTTTCAGTCAGATTGAAATTTTGCGTTTTTGTCATTACGACTGTCTTGAAGATACAGTATTTCATTCCAATGACTCTTTAATCAAAATGGAAAGTGTCCATACAAACGCCTCTGTTTATCTTTACCCCGATAACACTGACTGTGACCGTGATGCAGCCTGTGAGCCCTCTGAATGGGAGCAAAAGCGTCGTTTTAGGCCCACCGTGGCTAAATGGTTGGGCACTCGTATGCTATGCGGCCGACCCGGATTCAATTCCGGCACGGGTCCTTTGCCGTCCCTTCCCCGTCTCTCTCTCCCAAACATTTCCTGTCTCTCTCTCAAACTATCCTGTCAAGAATAAAGTCTAAAAGACCAAAAAATATATTTTTTAAAAAGCGTCATATTATCCAACAGTTTTACGATCATGGTAGACAGAGACAGGGCCATGTTAGAGGTTATTCACCTCAGGGCAGAGAGGAATCAGAACAGCTGCTGAAGGTGTAACCAACAACTCATAAAGCCTGCATCATTTAGCCTGCAGAAAAAATAGGCGAGATTGCAGTGCAATAATTGTACTAACAAGAGTCCTTTACTTAGACAGCACGTCAACAGTATTATGCCTTGAAAGTTAGAAACAGCCTAATAAAGTACTAATAAACAAACTATATGGCCCTGACAAACAGTTTTATCCCATATAGACTAGGCCCCAAAAGACCCAAACTGTATACACCGCATTCTACCTTAGTGTCAGGGTCAAGCATACCAATTAATTATTATTTTGCCTTCAAGCCAAAACACGCCAATGGTATCAATATAGTTCTGTACACATGTTGAATGTTAGTGAGCACTGCGTACTGTATGTGTCCTATGAACCTTCATCCCTGCTACATTTCGCTGCACAGTAAACAGAGTGTTAATTCAACACTAAGATAGTACTCTGGGACCAAATACACTCCTTTAAATCAACTTGTTAAATTAACACTGCATGCTGTGGACTTGTGGCTAAATCTGGTATGGTCATCTCCTCAGTCCTTGCCATGAGTGCCATTGAATATCTTCCTATCCACTCAGTCAAATGAAGTTTAGCAACTTAGCACAAATCATAGCATAACATCTTTTTTGCAGAAAAAATATGGGTGCACAGGGGTTGTGGTAATTATAGCATTTAGCTACATATACCACAGAAGAATAACCACTTTCAGAAAGTTCAAGATACAAGATATTTATTATCATGTACTCAAGAATTCAAGAATGTGTAAGCAATGGGTAGCCTTGAGCTCAAAAACATCCCCCAACAATGTTGTGATGCAAATGATGCCTGATGCAAATGATGAATGATGTTGTTCTGTACCACTCGTAATCTGCTGCATTCTATGACATACGCAAGTCAATACAAACAGTTCCCATTTGCATTGATGTCTCTACAGTTATTGCTTAAGAAGTATTGAGTTATTGCAAAACTCTTTGACAAATATTGACACGCGTCTGACACTGTCTAAAGAGCAAGTCAGTTTCAAGAATGACAATATACAAAGTTGGCCTTCTCAATCTTAACAAGGCCTGTTGCGGGGGGTGGCGGGCTGGAGCAGCAGTCAGGTGTGTGTTTCTCAAAAGCGTAGTTGTTAGCCAGTTAGCAACTTTGTAATGGGAAATTGCACTGTAAACAATAAAGTAGCTGACGTAGTTAGCAACTATGGCTATGATAAGTGCACCCCAGATGTGTTGTCAGTCAGAGGGATAATGCTACTTCATCTCCAGTCATTACTCCTGCCACAGCACATGAGCTAAGACGCACAATCTAGCGGCCCTTCACTTCTGGAATGCAGCATTAATCGACTTTAAAGTCAACCCTCTCCATCATCCCTGATCATCCCTCCACCATCGTCTCTGTCTCCCACGCACAGTGCACTGATGACTATGCTACTTTAATCACAGTAAATTTCCAACCAGTGATTACCCTCCTTAGACCATTAATGCATACGTCGCTTTGTGTGCATTACATGTAGCAGCGGTCTGTGGTCTACTTCACTTATGGTTTTAGCTCAGCAACATAGCAAAGTGTATTGCTAGCGAAGTGTATAGTGTATATGTAAGTTTTAAAATCCATTCCACTGATAATGATTTATTTCAAATTAGGGCCTATTGTATGAATAGAACTGCTGTACACTGGGCTAATATTGCAGTCCATTGGACTTTCCTTTTGAGGCCATCATCATTCCTTTTGACGTCATTCTTCATGCAGTAATATTACCATGTAGTAATGGTGGTGGTAAAGCAGTTATGGATATAGATTTGTTTAATGTGCCCTTTTCATGTGCATGCCCATTTTTTTCCATGATATAACAAGTGATGCAATTGCAGTTCTTTGAAGCTCAGAGAGAGATGTGAAAAAAGTTTCAGCACCACATTGTATTTACAAAATGCAGCATCACCATGCCATCGGTGCAGTAAAGTGTAAAGCATCATGTTTATTCTTCATCTTCACAGTCATAAGTTCATTTCTGGTAAGCAGTCATGTGCCACCAAGTGCTGTATTTATCTTTTGATTGACGTTTTAGGCTTTTTTGTTGAGGCCGTAACCACCAATAACCATACTGTGACCCTGACATACAAAATGCAAAATGAAAGCAGCTTTAGTTAAACATTGGCTTCAAATGAAAAGAAAGACATCCTTTATTTTTTCCTGTATTTGTCACTACTCTTTGTGTCCGCTGTTGTATTTTGCCATAGAAGACATCACACTAATCCATGTCCAATACAAATGTTGTGCAAATTTGTATGCAGCGTTTATGTACAAGCCCAAATTGTAGTGCCTCTCACCGACTGATGCTCTCCCACTGTTGTCTCATAACCGTAACTAGAAGAACATGTTCAATTCAATCAGACCCATTAGCTCACACTTTGGCTCGATGTCATCCAGTGACCACATGCATACAGTATGGAGTGGCAGAAGGAAGTCATCAATGAGTCAGCCCAACACTTTGAGAACCTGCAGTCTTTCTTTTTAATGTAGCGTCCTTGTTTGATGCTTTCCATTTGGAGAAGATTTCCCATATTTATTGCGTTAACTTTTGTACATGGTTGGTGGGCTGGGATTTTTGTTTTCTGAAGTACTGTCATTGGGCTTTAATGAGGAAGAGTGTCAGTGACATTCACTGTAAATTGTCCAATTAGTGTCATTCTGTTCTCCATTATCCAAAATGATGGAGTAAGCACTTTTACACAATGATCATGGGTTTCTTGCTTATTTCTGTTCATTTCAGACAGCTGAAAACAGTTTGAGGAGCATCTTTGTCCAGATTTAATGTGACTGTTGCAGTATGTAGTCTAGTTTACCGTATAAGGTAAAGTGCAGTATCTACGGTACATATTTTGTCTGTGTCAAAAATTGAGTTAAGACGGTCTTCATAACACCTCCTTTATCTTATGACAAAGCCTTATGGTCCAAATGTGTCCCATTTTAGAGACATCACTACTGTATGTCAAATTTGTAGTGGCAATATCCAATCCAATATCCAATATCCAATATCCAATATCCAATATCCAATATCCAATATCCAACCAATACTTTGAAGGCCCTTTTTTCTCAGTTTCAATGTTGGCGTGGTTACTGCACTGCACAGATTCATACTATATCATATATGTTCAGTCTTTGCACTCATCAGTTAAACAGAATGACATTCCACTTTTATGAGATAAATCATGCCACCGCCATGTTACGCAAAATTATACTTGTCTGGAAATAAACTGACTACGGTATAATCATATAGATAGACCTATATGACATACAATAACTGTTAACAACTGTTAGGCAATAGATTGTTGAAGTCTGTGAAATGTTACTAGAACAGCTATAGTAGCATAAAAGATGTCTGGGTCAGGCTGTATAGCCCATTTGGCGACCCATACTTCTAGTGTTTTCGTGTATTGCTCACTTCAATGTCAAGCAGACATTGCAACCATTTACACAGACGCAAATATGGACGGCTAGGTCTCGTCAGTGGAAAAGAAAAAAATATTTATTGTCTTGGCTTGTAAAACGGCTTGTTTTACTCATAAGACCTTGAAAATGACATTGGATGAATTTGCAGGGAGTAAACCCTGTGAAAGGTAGGCCTAGATTCTGCTTTTACCACAAAAATATGAGCCACATTTTGAATTTACAGGCAGATGCACAATAATCTTGTTCTGGTGCAAAATGTTAGATTTCAATGGCTACGTTTACATGAGACATTTAATTCAGAATTAACTCACTTTAATTCTGAATAAAGCTTAATTCCGTCAAACGTCATGTCAACGCTTCACATTTCGGAATTAAACTTATGTAAAATTAAGCAATAAGCCACTTGAGTCAGTGGGTTATGCTCTATTGATAACGGGCAAGGGGACGTTTACGGCACTCGGCTTCGCGTTGTGCCCCACTCCCCTTGTCCGTTATCAATAGAGCATAACCCACAGACTCAAGTGGCTCATTGCTTATCTGATACTGTAACACTTAATCGCTGACCAAATTTCTTTATAACAATTAATTTGATCCGCAACGTTCAGCTGACAAGTTGAGGAAGTGATTGTGGTTACCCCGGCAACGTTACTCAGCGTGCGTGCGTTCGTCGCACTGTCAGACACACACGTCGCTACAAAAGCTCAGCAAGGGGGGATAAACACCGCAGGAATTAAATGTCTTTGCAATCATACTGATACCCCAACCACAGATGGCGCAAAGATGTGCTCTTCTTGTAGACTCCCTACCCCAAATACAACATATTCTCATTACCGACGTAGATGCGTTGGGTCTAATTTAGACGCGCATAGAATCTTCAGATCGAAGGTGTAGGTTTTCGCTCGATTGAACACGGCTATCATCCAATCAGAATCGAGAACCGGACTGAATTATTAAATCTGAATTAAAAACGTCATGTAAACGTAGCCATTGATACAGAGTGCGTAGTGGTAGTGCATAGTGCGTAGTATTTTTCATGTGGTGTCAGACACCTTCAAACACTTCAATGCATTTGACGAAGGTAAGTTGGATCTGGTAGCATAGACATACTGTATACATAGTCTGGTTTTTTTACATGAAATGGAGTGTCTGTGTCTAAGATGTGTATGCCTCTAAATGTGTAATGTGCCTTTTACATGGTGAAATTGAAGACAAGCTTCCACACTTGTGGACAGCGATTCATTCATTCATAGTCTCAAACAGGTAGTCATACAGTACCTGCTCCGCTTCTAACACTGACAAAATGGACACATTTTCTGAAGGTTTGTCAGTTCCATCTCGGCCTGATCTAAGTTTTCTGTCTGTTTAAGTCCAATTTCTATGAAAAGTAGGCCATACGCCACCTACAGATAGTGGGAATACTCATGTGGCTGTGACCTGCTAGCACTAATACTGACATAACACACATGGACTTACATGAGACATTGAGGAACAGCCCATCTGTTCTGTTAACATTTGTGAGGAATTCAATTATTGACAGGCACAATATGGGAAAAAAGTATTGGATGTACCTCGCTCAGCCTATTTGGAAAACGTATTGGATTTTCTGCATGGACACTTTCAAACAAAAACACGAATGATGTTTAACCCTTGTTTGGGTCTTTTTGACCTGTTTTCAGTTTGCTTGAGAAAAACAGTTTCAGTTATGATTCTTTCACAATGAGATTCACTGGCTATTGCTTATTCCTTCCACCAAGGAAGTTATGTTTTCGGTCACGTTGGTTTGTTTGTCTGTTTGTTTGTCTGTCAGCAGGATAACTCAAAAAAGTTGCAAAGTTCTTGGAACTAAGAAAAGGAACAAGTGATTCAGTTTTGGCGGTGACAGCTGAAGCTTGTTTTTGTTATATTATTATATGCATATAGGCATATGATTCCACAGCATGTAGTACTGTAAATGTTATGGCATCAGTGACCCCATGGCCTTGGCAGAGGTTTGCACTCTCTGAGTGCTTCTAGTTTTCTCTGAGGAACAAGAGGACTAGGGCTGCAGCGATAATCAACTATAAAAATTTGTCAACAAGAATTTTCATTGTCGACTAGTCATCTCATTTAATTTCATGCATGCCTTAAATATAATTACTTTATTGAAACCTTAAATTGCCCAGCACATACAGTATGAATTGGGTGTAAGAATTGTCTGGTGATGTCATTATTTTCATATGATGTCATACAAATGTATTCATAAGAGACAAGCTTTTGTCGGAGGTTGGAACAAGTTTTTTTTCTCTTGTGATTAATCGTCACTGGATCTATAGAATATAAAATAATTGTTAGTTGCAGCCCTAATGAGGACCCATGTTGCAACCTTGCAGGAAAACAGCACTAGTGTCTCAATCCGAGAGCTTGGATGGAGTTTACTGACTTTTTTTTACCTTGTCTTTCACTCTATGTATATCTCACTTTCAAAACATGTATACACAGAAATTAACAAGCAGGGTGAAGGGAACATGAGGGGTGAAGGATTTCTTGTATCTGTTTTTGTGTGTCAATGGCACATTGTAACGTCGACCTGATGGAAGTAGTTAGAAGGAGTGATGGGAGGGGTGAGATGGGGTCCTCTTAAGATATGCTTGGCTCTCCTGATCACTGTGCTGCAGTACAGCTCAGGTAGGGAGGGTTGAGGGGATCCAATAATTTTGTAGCCTGATTAACGTGGAAGTTTTTACATGGGCATAACTTTTTGGATTGTGCAGTGAAGTGCATAGACCTCAATGGCAACCATTAACCAGAACTAGCTGACGGAAAATTCTGTGTGAGTATGGAATAATACACAATACGATACGATAAGATAACACTGTTACTTTTCACTCAAAGTCATTTTGCATCCTTGAACAAGAGTCAATATGAGATGGGTGGGACTTGATAAGGTGGATACGCTAAAATGGAAAGCTTCCACCTGGCATAGGTAACAACGCACCTTTGACAAACAGATGTCACTGAATTAGTGCCACCAAATGAAACAGTACCACTCAATGGAATAACACCAATGTAACAAAGAACCTTGAGATCAGAGCCAATAGACAGACCAGGCCATCGCCTAGGACAGTGTTTCCCAACCAGGGGTACGTGTACCACTAGGGGTACGCGAGCACACCACAGGGGGTACTTGGAAAAATGTTATTATTGTAACAAATGTATGGAGCAGTCACATCAGGACAGAGAAACGATATAGAACATGAATTAGGGGGTACTCAGGGCACAACTAAGATACTTAGGGGGTACGCAAGACAAAAAAGGTTGGGAAACACTGGCCTAGGACCCCACCAAATCTGCCCTCTACAGGGGCCCCCAACAGCCATGGTATGTACCAGCAAAAATAATTCAAGCAGGCCCCATGTCTATATTTTGGGACCCCAAATGAGTAGGGCAGGATCTCTCCTGGAGCATCTCTGTGAGACAGTTAGCAAGACTGTATTTCTCACCGAGACAGCAGCCAAGCACAAGAAGTGTGGCTGGGAGACAGCGAAATGGAAAACGAAGACTTATGACAAGCATCTGTTATGTAATTCAGATAGGTTACTATGGAACAGAGGGAGTGCAGAAACAGCTGTGGAATTGGCAAGTTACAGCGGTTTGTTCCAGGGTAACCTGGCCTCCTGCAAAATGAATTAGAGATGTTGCTGGACTTCTTAGAAAGGCAATGGAAACGAACATTTCTCAAAAATCCATATGACGTAGTTACATTACATGTCAGTGAATAAAAACCTGCTGCAGGGTTCTGTACCCCTTATATGCAGCCATGTCATTGATTGAGTGCAAAAAATATATACACGCTCTAAACACATTGGTGCTTTTTCGGTTAGTCCTTGTAATGCCTCATCTATAACATTCATTTTAGGCAGCATTTTATCAAGGTCAGTGATTGTACCTAAAAGCAACCGGATTCTGCCTTCTTATTTGGAACACAATATTGTAACCGCTATCGGTACACATTGGCCTGTGCTAGCCTATCTAATCAATCCATTAGAACAAAAAAAATCAAAGTACTCTAAATTCAGCTCCAAGCCAAATGGTGTTTTTGATATTAAAACCTATTGGACCAGTTGCTTCATAACTAGACATTGTTAAGGGTCAGCTGTTTTATGGCCAGCCATCGTTAAGAACGGCAACAGCCAATTACCTCTACAGACAACAGCCATGACGTCACATCTGACATGCAATTCTGGCCCCCATAAGACTTTAAATGAGCTGTTAAAACCAGGTGACTGCACACTGGACGGCACTTTGATGAATCCTGCAATCTCTGGTTTAGAATAATTATCTTCTTGTTAAGCTAGAAGAGTTATTTGAAAAAAATAAAAATAATTCAGCAGCAGACTATACCATTTTATGGTTTGCTAGATCAGTGTATGAAATTGTAATAAGGACTTTGAAAATGCTGACAACATTCATCATGAGAGATTTTATAAGTAGGTTGACACTGTTCAGTAATTGTTGTATGGTCATCATCATGCTCTCATACTCAATGCAAAAGTGTGCAAATTGGTTGCAGCCATAACTTGTGTGGTACCATGGCATTATGATATTTTATAGCATATTGTCACGGCCCATAAAGTTTTATCAGTAACACTTTATTTTAGGGATACATCTATAAGCACTCATACATACAATGTTAATGCCTGCATAAGTAACTTGTAAGGCATGTACTAAGCAAACGCTAAGGCCTACTAGGTCCTTACTAATGTTAAATTGGTAATAAATCACTTATTGTGCATGAACAAGACATTTGCGAATACATGCCTAACAAATGTTTGATTTTGCTTTGTACATGCCTTACAAGTTACTTATACAGGAACATTGTATGTATAAGTGCAAGATGTATCCCTAAAATAAAGTGTTACCGTTTTATCCCATTGTGATTAGCTGGGACGACAAGACACAACTCATACACAAATGACATTTGCACGAGTCCCCAGAACAGGGGAAGAAAAACAGAAACAATGTAGCAACCCTTATGTATCTAAAATACAATTTTAATCTTGCTTCAATTCACAATTCTTACAATATGAATCTCTCTTATGGCTCGCCACGACTTCTTCTTTCCTCCTCTTCATCCTCCTCGTAATCATCGTCTTTGAAACGTACTGTACAGTAATGATTTTTTTTTACTTATGTAAAGTGGTTTTACATCAAGGCACAAGACACAGCCAAGACCAGCCTCTTGCGTGTGGAACAAACGGTGTCCCTGAAAGTAATGTGCAGGACGCTGTGGGAACGGCCACAGCAGCATGAGTTTACAGTTTACACACCAAATACTGTATGTGCTCTAGGCTGGGCTGAGAAAGACCGAGCTCTTCCTCTCCCTCCCTCCCTCTATCTCTCTCTCCTCTAGTCAAATGAACGGGACTTTCTGATTATCTGTTAATGTATATAACAGTAGTGCTTTATTTAGTGATCATTCTTTATTTTTTTTTGTTTTGTTTTTTAAGTAGATTTCTTCTCCTTCTTTGTTCTTCTAAAAGCGAAAAAAATATTTTTTTCTCTTTGATTTGTTCTGTTTTGTTTTGGACATGGATTGGATGCAAGAGATCAGTGCTGTTGTTCCAGAGGCCATTCTGGTGGGGGGTGACGACTTCACGTTCACTTAACATCTTGCATTCGATCCTCTCACAGTTGGTATCTGTGTAGAGAAAAAAAGACACAGAGAGGCAACAGGGAGATGGTGAGCCACTCACAGAGATGTCTGTATTCAGCCACTAAGTCACAATAGCATTCTGCTCCTCTTAGTCCAACACACTGTTCATCTTTGCAGACAGTGGCCAATGTGAGTGGTGGAGAAAACACTAATATAGATTACATTATAAAATAGGATTGTTCTGTATAGTGCTGCTCTAAGAAACTGAAGCTTCTCAACAATTATCATTATACAAATGGGGCCAATCGCAGAAGGAAATGACAATAGATATTATACATTCATAGTTGATCCAAAGCATGTGTAGTGGCCAGTAGTAAAGGACAGGAGGATATAGTTATCTTGCATCTCACCAGTGCCTCTGGGCCCCTCTCTCTGGTTGGTCGGTCGGTGACTACTGACTGCTCCTCTTTCGCCGCCCAAACGCCTGAGCGCCCACGTCAGTGGGCACGAAGTTGCTGTTGCCCATGCCCCCTGACCGGCTGAGGAAGTCTGCCAGACGATGGGTGACGCAGGTGGCTGTGTTGCATGCCCGCTTCTGTGCTGTGATGCTGAAATGAGAAAAGAGGCTGTGTTTTTTAGACCTTCGTTTTGTTCGAGACGGGATGTGTATTCAATTGAAATAAGCATACGAGAGATATAGACATTTCACTGCACTTAAGTCTCCTCCTTACCTTTTTTATACTTATGCCATCAGACTAATGTGTTTTAGTGTGTGGTGTGAGGGTTTTAATTAATGTTAAAACTCGCAAACCATGTATTGGCAAAAAATATTTTTTATTAAGCCACAAATGCGTCCTTGTGCAGCCAGTGATCTACATTAAATCAAGAAAATAATCGCCTCTAACTGTGTTACACATTCTAGAACACTAACATCCATTCTATAAATTTTGATTGTCACTCAGTTTTATGTGTTACTCTGTCTTGCCAAGGGATGAGGGCAGGCAGGATCCACATGCATTGCTATTTTTAGTTATTGCGGCACGAACATCAAGCTGCGGTTGCATTTTTTTTCTTTGGCGTTAAAAGATGGGTGGGGGGGGGCACGAGGTCTCAGTTGTTGTGGCTATATTGCTCTCCGTAGCTGGCAAAGACTTCAGCCTCTGCCAGACTGCGTCTCTTCTTCCCGGGCGCGTCTGCGCCCACGTTGGTGCGGGGATAGGTCTGGAGCTGGTGCAGCTCCTGGGAGAGCTTCCCCAGAGCACAGGTGCTCAGGCTGGAGCATCGCTTACTCAGGGCTCTGTCGCCACTGTTATGGAGAACAAACAACATGCAGACAAGACAAGACAAGACAAGACACAAGGCACATTCTCAAAGTAATTCACGCACATGCAATGTTCACGGCAACAGCACATAAACCAGTTTATGGTGTGAACGTTTTTTTTTCTCCTCCATCGTCATGCACTTTCCACGATGACACACACATTTTAATTGTTGTCATAAAAATGAAGTTTTTCACAATGGCACCTAACTATCCATGCAATTGATGATAAGACAATTATAGTCTGAAATGGGTACAGTATCATTACAATGTTCAGGCACAAGCATTTATCATGCTTTTGTCACTCAGTCATATGTAACATGCTGACTTAAGGTTGGTTGTCTATCATGCAAACCGCTGCTCTGGATGACAGATATTATCATGCGTGTACAGTCCAGTAGTTCTTCATTCTCGACCTCATGCAGTCCACAATTATCCAAAGAAACTCGCCAGTATTGTGTTTTTCATGCAGTACGTCACTTCAGCAAAGACAGAGGACACTTTGACATCACTACATTTTTTTTTTTTTGCTGATAACAGTAAATGATTTGCTATGTTGCTGCCAGACATACCTTTACACTTTAAATGATCACTGGAGCTGACATGTGTGCAAAGTGAGACACAACATCCTTTGTTGTTGAAGTCAATTTCTGAACACCCCTCACAAACACACAATGCATTATGATAATCTAACAAAATGTGAAATTGGTCATGTGATACGTGTGATACGGTTTCAGATAGTAGTGGGCACAATATACTGCACCTGTTTTCATCATTTGCTTGCTGTTCTAGGTCCTCCGCAGTCATCTGGACAAATTCTTTGACGATGGCATTCAGTAACCTCCGGGCTTCGTAGTCGGTGAGTGTCACTCGATTAGAGTCCAAATCAGGCCTGCAAAAATCGAAAGATTACGCTGTATTATTACATTATTGCAATAGCACATGATAGTGAATTCATCAGGAGGATAGTGAGTGCCGTGCCTGTACGTGGAAAAGCCTCTATCATCTGCCTGAGTGAACAGAAACCCCACTATTAAAACAATCTCCTCAGAGTGCTTCAGTTAAGAGTTGAACGCGAGCCAAGTTTAAATTGATGACAAAATCAATACTGTTAAAAAGGGGATGTTGGCAGGGGTTCATCTAATACATCTTTTAATTCCTTCATCGGAATTATGGATATTTTATAACACTGGATAGTGTAATGCAATCTTCCCGTATCCCTCCCCGTACATGATGCATGATGATACAAAAAGAGGGTAAATTAAATTAAATGTTTATGTGCTCAGTTTATTTCAGCAAATACATTTACATCCACTACAAACTGTCTAAAACCACTACCCAAAAGCATGTTGTTTAATTTTTAACAATTAGCCACATTTGTTCAGTAACATAATTTACAGTAGGATCTTAAATTAACTTCTTAAATCATATTCAATCTAATTAACTGATTCAATCTAATTAACTTACTAAATCTTAATAAGTTCTAGGTCCAGTTGCAAGAAGAAAGCCTCACCTTGCTGGGGCGGCTTGTGAGTAGTACATCTGGCAAATGATCAGGGTATAGGCGAGAAGGAAAGCAGAGATCTTCAACATAACCATGGTCCCTGCAGCAAACACACAGATGTTAGACTTCAATTAGGCTTTCCATCAATTAAAAGTAAATAAATAGATAAGTAAAACATTCATAACATTTTTACAACTAATATTATTAGTTCAAACCAACATCAGCCCTCCAGAAAAAAGCCACTCGAATACCTCACATCTACGATTCTTCTCTTCACAGTCCTCCTAAATCCATTTCACTTATCCCACAAATCCACACATGAAGTTCAACTACCTTTGTATCTATCTGAATAGGATGCTAGCTGGACCTCTGGAGGCATTGGTGGTACAGTCGGAGGTGTATTGGAGCCAGGCAGGGGACTGGACTGGTACCTCAGCTCATCCTCCTCCTCCTCCTCCAGTGCCCAGCATCTTCACCTCAGAGCTGCGTCTCTGCCTCCTGTCTCTCCCTCTCTCTCTGCTGCCTCTCCGGCTGGCTCACCCTGACTGGCCGCTGATGCCATCCCAGGAGTGATTTTATGAAGATTAGGAGCTGCTGACAGCCGCTCCAGCGGGACCCGGTGCATTAGCGTAATGAGCTGCGGTCCACCCTGGCCATCTCCCCATCTCCCCATAACCCCTGCTGGCACTGCCACTGGCCAGCCACTGCTGCTCCTCTGTCTCCTTGGGAAGATGCTCTCAAGACTGCCGCACTTAGAATAACAACCCCCCGCCACAACCGTGGCTGGAATGGGACAGCAACACAGAAAGCACTGTTGCACGCTTCTCAATTCTCATCCCTTGCCTTTCTTCTGCGCTGACTATGCCATTGAGCAACAAGAATTAGAAGATGAGTTCAGGCTGGAGGAACCCATTGGCTTCGGTGATCTGAAAGAAGAAGGCAAAAAGGTCTGTACTCTTACCTTGAGTGTTAGAGCTCTTTGCAAATGAAATGGAATAAGTTGGGTTAGTTCGGCTTGTCAACCAACTTGTTAGTCTGTTCTGTCTGGCTACTACAGGGGCTCCTTATATATTTAGCCACTGCTTCACCTATTGACTGAGTAGGTGTTTAATTGTTGAATGTGAACCAATCACGTAGCTCCGCCGTCTGCGTCGTCCAATGTCTGGACGCATCGGGTCAATGAAAAAATGTGCTACTCAAATGACGTCATGCCTGTGCCGAAGTGCTCCATTCACAAAAATTTCCAGTCACCTACTCTGCAGCGTACATCATTTGGGTCAATGAATGAAGACTGTTCCTCCATTCAGCTGTTGATTTTTTTAATTTAATTTTGATAGTAAAGAAAGGAAGTGTGTGTAGTCTGGACTGCATTTGCACTTTGTGATATTTGCTCATTTTAATTTTAGAATATATCATACTACACTTCTTTTAAGTGCAGAGCAATAAATAGTACAAAGGGAGATCGTGAACATTAATTGCAGTAATGAATTATAAGAAACTGTGTAGTAGTAGTATTAAAAAATGTTTCTGAATGGGTTTATACAGTTTGAAATGTTGTCTGTGTTTATGTAAAGCTATGTTTGCTATATCCTGCCAATTAAAGGATGGATTTTACTCCAGACTTTCTGTTGAACAACGTTGTTTGCGATGTTCAATGATCCCCGGCCCCCTCAGCAGCGGAAGATACAATATTTAAAAATGTCAGCCACCAGAGTAACTAAGTGCCGGCGGAAAAACAACTCCCCGCATGTCATGACCAGCTCAATCAATTCAAGTAGTCCCATGTCCCCTTCCCCTCTCTCCGTACTTCTTGCCCCCTCGCTGAAGTGACCCTTAGTGGAAATCAAAGCAGCAGCTGCCATTAATGTGTTTGGTTTTTCAAACCCAATTACAAACCTGTTTGTCATGAGGTATCATTTGATTCCCCTTACTTTTCATTATTGGGCAAGGCCCCATAAAGCATTTGGAGCAAGAGCTGCTCTTTTGCGTCACTACGGAGCCCCATTAGTGCGGATGAGCCTTTTAAGGCTATTGAACTGAGCACAGGGCCCATGACGGCTACAGTAAATCAGGGGAATTGGAGAGCATCGGGGTCCCCCCCCCCCCTCCTCCCAGCACCCTCCACCACCCACCCTGGCCTCCTCCTTCCTCCTCTTCCTCCGCCTCTTACCCACGGCTGAATGCTGCATGAAAACTGCAGTCGTGTACACGAATGCCTCCCGCGCCCATAATGAATTACCACTTCCGGCCAGGATATCCACAAAAGGAAAGGAACGGCAAAAAAAGGGAAAAAACCTCATGCCCAAGTCCATAGATCAGAGAATTGTTTAACTGATGAGCAATTTTTGCCTCATTCACTTTTTTAGGAGGATACGAAAAAGTTTTCAATCAATACAGTAACCTTTTTTGAAAGGCTCTCATCCAGTGATCCAGCATCTTTATGTATAATAGGCATCAGACTGGGAGTGATTCTGTGGAGGGGGTTGGTGGGGGGGGGGGGGGGGGGGGGACTGGGGGCGTTATGGGAGAGGGGGCAGATCATCATTTTGGGAGCCAAAAAGGAAGCAGAAGAGACAAGGCCCAAAGGAGAGCTTCGTTAATACAACAACTAATTTGGAATCTGAATCGGCGTCGGGCAAAAAAAACCATTTCCCAGAAGCCGTCTTGGACACAATTGGGGTTATTCATCTATGTCCGTGCTCCACTGCTTAAATCCTTTAAAACGACAACATAAGTGGTTCAGCGTAGGGCCTTATGCTTACAGAAACTATCAGCTATGGGTTGATCACTCAAATTTGCAAACAAAGCTGGCAAAGCTGGGGGGAGGGGGGGTCATCTGTCTGCCAAACAGGCTGTTTAACCACCTGGGAACCCAAAAGCGAGCACGCATTAGTGGACTCTTTTGTCAGTGCTGCCAGGGCCCCAACACTTCAGGCAGACAGAGCAAAGTTTGCAGACAGACGCTGCGGACATTAAGGAAATGAAACGAAATTAGTGAGTGCGCTCCATCAATCAGACTCTCACTGAAGGAGCAAACTAAGGCCACTAGCTACCGCCTACGCCTCTGCCTCCCATCCTACACCCCTCCATCCCCACGCCCTGCATCCCATACACACACACACACACACACACACGCCCCTACCCTCCTCCTCAACCTCAGTCTGGTCAGATGATCCTTCATCACTCTTTCCCACAATCTCTCTAATTGTTTTGTAAGTGCATTAAGTCCAATGGAATAAATACAGATTTGTCAATTCTTTTTTTTCCCTTTTCTGCTCCACTCGCAACGAAATACATATAAACTTTTAACACGTTCATTAATTTTTCAACCATAATCTGATTTCAAACCACTTTCCCCCCTCTTTCTCTCTCTCGAACATTGTGGAGAGAATTTGGCCTGTGTGTCATACACGTCTGTACAGTAATCTATATGCAGTGGACTAAGGTAATCCATACAGTAAGGAACAGGGAGCACTAAGTCATACAGTCAGGGTCTGCAGGAATTCTCCCTATGAAACGGCCCTACATGATGTGATTTCATAACCATATTCGGACCAGGACCACCACCACCACCACCACCATGTGAGTGCACTGGCGGCCCCTGTGAGAATACAATAAGTTGGAGGTGGGATGACGGGGTGACGGGATGGAGGGTGGGAGAGGAGAGGAGAGGAGAGGCTCAATGGTCTGCTCAGAGCTGCAAGCTTGCTCATTAAGGGCCAGTGACAAACGGTAATCTTAGAGAAGGGTGCCCACTGAGGCCTGCTCATAGCAGCGTGCGGAAACAAAGTGGTTCTATATCATACTGTAGCATGGCTGCTAATGAGAGAGGAGTCACTAGGGACCTGCTTATGTGGAGGAGGGGGGGGGTGTATTGAGCTGGGGGATGGGTAGAGAGGGAGGGTGACAGAAGTCAACCCAGACAGACAACACAACACAACACAACACTTGAGGCACCCTCAAGGGGCGCTTCAAGCTGACAATAGAAAAAATCCCCCTGCTAACAAAAGGCTTGTTTTGTTTACATCTTTGTGCACATCTGACAAGAGACGTCTGACACACCAATCCATGCGCTGTGGTAGCATGCCAGACTCGCCTGTGGAGGTTGCCAGCTTCTTCATTGTTGTTGTCCGATGATGATGATGGGCTGTGGTGTCCGCTGACGACTATGCTGATGACTGGTGGTGACTAGCAAACATGGCAGACGCTCCCTGTCTAGCAATTAGTGTCATGGGGACGCTTGTCTTTCAGGATGGCAGCTCTTGCGGACGGCTGCCTAAAACTGTGGGAGGCTTACTTTCATCCTATAGGCCTCCTGTGAATTACATAATATTACGATGGTTGCCGGGAACAATTGTGAATGAATGCCTGCACTGCATGTCATACAATTGCCAGAACACTATGCCTCAATATAGCCTATATATAAATTCCTAATAAATGCACAAAAATGCTATTTCTTACACTGGGTTGGCAACCCACACCGTCAGTTAAGCTTTCAGCACATATTTTAATTTTGATCAAGCTACGTGTATTTTAACTAAGTATTGGAAATATAAACGTGAACAACAGCCATGAATTTGCAAGAGAGGCAAAAAGACCTCTCCTCTGGAGAACTTTTGTTTCTGGCTGTAAAATAGTTCAGATGATGGGGGATGGGGGATGCGACCTGAAAGGGGTATTGCCTCTCACTCGGTCAAAGTTCAGACACGCAGACACCACAGGGCAAGAAAAAAATGTGCCTGTTTGACCAGCCTTGACCTCTCAACTCCCAGAGCTAAGCTGGGAGAGACTGCAACAATGGTGTGCACCAGTTCATAAAAGGGTTATACAGTTGCAACAGCACAATTGTGTGTAGGGCCTACATGACTCAACATATGACAAAATAAGTGAAATAAAGATTAAAATGAGATTCTTTTTCATTATTGCATAGCTTGTATTTCATGAGTCATTGTTCCCAATTCTGCTGTGGCAACATTACAATAAGGTCGAATTGAAGGTTTCTGAAAAAAATGTTAATTCATTTATCTAATTTTCTCCTTTAAATTAGGATGTCATCATTTTTGCAATAGAGTTATTATGATAATTCAAATGGGCGTGTCTTAAAGCCTTATCAGGTTGTTGTGATATGATAACTTTTGTCAACAGCGTTAACTCATCCACTGTACGCAGCGCTCAGACTAGCGGAGGCGTTCTTGATAAGAGAGGAAAGAAAAATCAAAGCTGATCAATAATGGTGCCGGCTCATCGGCTGGCCAATCTTAGCTCTGTAGAGGCGGGGGATAGAACGTGTGCAAGGTGATATACTAGTCTAGTGAGGGGGCACGTAGTTAGTCTCCTCTGAATGCAATAGTGTTATTTCATTATGTCAATTTTTAGACTACCAACCCCGTTGACCGTCAGCTGCGGCCAGTCGGTGTTGGGTTTTTGCAGTTTAGCGCTTACTGTTTTATTACTGCTTGTGGTCAGACAGCTGCTCAAGCAGCGGAGACCCAGAGGCTTTCCTCCCGGACCCAAACCTATCCCAATGATAGGCAACATTTTTTCCCTTGCAACGGAGCCGCACGTTTTTATGAAGAGACAAAGTGAAATCTACGGACAGGTACTATTCTTCATTTTAGACAAATTATTAATGAAAGACATGGTGCAGAAACGATGGCAAAGGGATAGTTTATCATTTATTTAATTTAGCTGCATAAAACGTTTTGCAAGTCTTTTTTGCTGCCAATGCCAAAGATAGGCTGTGTGCATTCGTGAAATAGATTCGTTTATGAGTTTCTGCAAAATAACTGCAGTTCTTGGTTATAGTCCAGCCTACAGCTGGTTTAGCCTATTTAATCGTCATGTGTACGGCTTGCATTCCAAAGTCGGCTGCAAGTCATAGGCTACACTTTTCAGGCAACTGAATTGTGTAATTTTAAACGGTGTCAATGTGTGGATACATGTGTAGACTCGCACATCCATAACATGAGGCAGATGGATGCAATGAGCAGAAAAGTGGAATCTCACATTTGGCTGCTTGCGGCGCTCTGAAGAATACCCAGGAAGCGCTGAGTCAGCGCGTAATAATTGCTGAGCTTTCTGAGAAACTTTCCAGCGCGCATGAAGTTCACTCTCTGAATTACGTCAAAGCACTGACATAATTATTGCATTTTTGCATCCTTCTCAGATTTTCAGCCTTGACCTTGGCGGCATTTCAACTGTTGTCCTAAATGGCTATGACACCATCAAAGAATGCCTCTCACACCAGAGCGAAGTGTTTGCAGATCGACCTTCTTTGCCCTTATTCCAGAAAATGACAAAAATGGGAGGTAGGTACTGGCATAGCCCATAGCCTACTTGACCTTCTGGGTCAAAGTGAAAGTTTATTTTGTACCATATAACGTAGTCACAGGGCTAATACAATATAATATTTGTTATGAAAATGTATTAACTTCTCCTCAATTAATTGCACCTGTTGTGACGACCATGGATGCGAATGAGTAGCCTAGTTGAAGAGTAGCCAAGTTTCTGTGAAACTTTGCAACAGAATATACTGTAAGTAGAATAGTGTGTGTGGATGATGTAGCAGCAGGCTACAAATGTATCACACCCACCAACGTGAGCTTGCCCTGATATAGGTCAAATGAAAACTGCAGCAATACTACAGAATCAAACACTCAATAGTTCAATCTGCGTAGGCCTACTGCATGTACAGTAGACCTAATAGCCTACTTGAAATTCAAACTTCATTTAATATAGCCTAATATAGCCTTTCATGTTCTTTCTTCAGATTAGCAAATTAAAGTCCAGAGTAAGACAGGTAGGCTAGACCACAATTAAAGCACATTATACAACCCCAGAAATCAATTTGTGTTATAACCTCTAAGTAAACACAAGTCAGAGATAAGGGGTATAGATTTCGGGTCAGACAAGGGCCATGGGATCACGTCCACAGTAAAAAAAAAAAAAAACCAAGTGCATGGTTAATTCAACACTTAGATAGGGATCAAATACACTCTAGAGGGTGTTAAATTGACTCTGTGTTAAATCAACACTGCATTGTTTACTGTGTAGCAGACAGTGGTGACCTGCTTCTGTCAAGCATGCCTGTAAATGGGGCAAGTGTTTGCCATTGTAATGCTTAGACATCGAAGTATATGTACGTAAAGACCATCATCCAAATTTCAGGCAATAGTCTGGCATATGATTGGAGTTGATTGACTTCAAAAAGACTGTACTGTCATTACAGTATATTGTGCAGTGTTAACACTATTAAATTCCGCACTTAGTTTTGAATTTACACAGCACAAATTTGCTGAGTCTATTCATGCCACTAGATTAACCTATTACTCTGGAGGCACTCACTAAGTCGTGTAAATTGGGGATTCATTTCTACCAATGAGAATTAACTCACATATCAACTGCTATGTAAGAAAGTTTATCACTTTCACTCCACTATTGATGTTAATTCATCTGGCACTTGATTGCTGTCACATTATTGGCCCATATTAACCATATTTGTGAAAAAATGCAGAGTAGTGATTTAGGTTACTGCATGTGATCCATTGCTGCCATGTTATGTAATCTCAGTCCATCATGTGACTACAGTGAGAAAAGAAATTCTTCTGACTATGCACTTTCTGTGTCCGCATGTCAGGGCTTGAATTTATCTTTAGACCAGCTAAATTTGATGTAGCTCCTGCTCTTAGTCTATGGAGCCAATGCTAAAGGATAATTCCGGCCAATTTCAACAGGCCGTTGCACTGCTTACTCCGTTCTTCACTTGAAATGACAGCACTAACTTTTGGGATGATATTTGGAGTATTGTAGTCTCTTACTGCACATGGGGTTGTCTGCGGGCCTATTCACTATTTGCTGAAAATACTCAATTACATTACTATGGTAGTACAGAGAGCCTTAAGCAACAGATTAAGACATGGCCATTACAATTTTGATGACAGTAAAGTTATAACATGGGCTCTGCGCTAAGCGATTAAGACGCTTCAAACAATCTGTAAACAAACCCTTGCCCCAATTCACTGGTCAGGATCTTGGAAAGGGCTGAATAAAAAATGAAGCGTCTCTGGGTACTGACAAGTCACGGGGAGAGTGAGCAATACAACTGCATATTGGCCCAAACTCTCCTTTAAAGTCAGCTGTGTCTCTATCTACAAACTCCCACATATCATTTTCTCTCGTCCCACAGGCCTCCTGAACAGCAAGTATGGCCGAGGCTGGATCGAACACCGCAAGCTGGCTGTCAACAGCTTCCGCTACTTTGGCAGCGGCCAGAAGCTGTTTGAGAGGAAGATCTCAGAGGAATGCATGTTCTTCGTGGACGCCATCGATGAGCAGAAGGGGCGACCTCTGAACCCCAAGCACCTGGTGACCAACGCCGTGTCCAACATCACCAACCTCATCATCTTCGGTGAGCGCTTTACCTACGATGACAAGGACTTCCAGCACATGATCGAGATCTTCAGCGAGAACGTGGAGCTGGCTGTCAGCGGATGGGCCTTCCTCTACAACGCCTTCCCCTGGATCGAGTACCTGCCCTTTGGCAAGCACCACAAGCTCTTCCAGAACGCTGCCGAGGTCTACACGTTTCTCCTGCAGATCATCGAGCGCTTCGCCCAGGGCAGAGTGCGCCAGTCGCCGCGCCACTTCATCGACGCCTACCTGGATGAGATCGAACAGAACGCCAGCGACAAGAGTACTACCTACTCCAAGGAGAACCTCATCTACTCGGTCGGGGAGCTGATCATCGCCGGGACGGAGACCACCACTAACGCTCTGCGTTGGGCCATTCTCTTCATGGCCCTTTACCCCAACATTCAAGGTCCGTCCATATTCTGAGAAACACAGCTCATCACTGTGTAAACAAGTAGCAGTCACGTGTGGTCTGAAATGAAGCTCAGTCAGACTGTAAAGATTTCCTATTCATCCAGGTCACGTTCAGTAAAAAAAATAAGTCAGCCATTGAAACTTCAAGTTCCAATTTCTTTAAAGGTGCACTGTGTAGAATGTGGCCAGAATGGGTACTATAACTATGCTGGTCATTGAAATGGTGCTGCCTATTACCAAATTTGATCTTTTCATGAATATTTGCTAAATAATAAACCAATATTTACTAGTATAACCAAAGTACAGTTCATTTTGCAGCTAAAAATGTCTATTTCTGGAAATTCAAAATGGTGGACCATGGAGAACATTCCCCTTTTCATTTATGAGTCATAATGAATACTTAGAATTTGGTGGTGGTGGTAAGTATTCATGAAAAAGGTAACATCTGTGAATAGGCAGCATGAGTTCTGGAAATAAACTACAAACATATTACACGGTGCACCTTTAAATAGGCAATTTTACTTTTTAATTCAAGTTTATGTTACAGTAACTTACAATAAGGTCAAAACTTGTGCAAATGCTCTGTCAAGGGGCAGGACAAAAGCTGATTCAAGTTCTGAGTGACAGACATCAGCACTTTTGAAAATCCAATGAGAGAACAGTGTTTCGGTTGAAACGTTCTTCCATTGAATACAGAGTCTACAGTACCTTTAAAACGAGACATGTATTCCATCATGGTACTCATCCTGCTATTCCACTGTCCTCACAGAGAGAGTTCACAAGGAGATTGACAGCGTACTACTGAACGGACGAGCCCCCACCTTAGAGGACAAACAGAGGATGCCCTTTGTGGAGGCTGTGCTCCACGAGGTCCTGCGTTTCTGCAACATCGTACCCCTGGGCATCTTCCGTGCCACGTCCCAGGATGCCCTGGTGAGCGGGTACACCATCCCCAGGGGCACCATGGTCATCACCAACCTGTACTCAGTGCACTTTGACGAGAAGTACTGGGGGAACCCGGATGTCTTCTCCCCTGAGAGGTTCTTGGACAGCAACGGCAATTTCGTCCGGAGGGAGGCCTTTCTGCCCTTCTCATTAGGCAAGTTGCAGCCTCCTGTAACCAAGCAGTGTCACTCAGTATTAAAAAATGCAGTGTTAATCCAACACTTTGAGAGTACTCTGGGACCAAATACACTCCAGACAATAAAAACTCCACTGTAAGTGTTGAATTAACACTGCATAATTTACTGTGTCGCATTAGTGTGAGAAAGGAATAGTGCCACTTACAGAAAGCAGTAGGTGTGTGTTTTCTGCATTGGAAGTCACTACCCTGCAGAAATTCTCACAAACAAAGTTGCTTAGCATTAAAGGGTAAGAACACGTTTGCTTCACATAAAAGTGTAAGTGCACTGTAATAATGCGACATTGATAACATTGTTACAACGGTGGATATGCCAACCTCATCATGATTATTTGATTCCTGCTTTTTTTTCAGGTCGAAGGCATTGCCTGGGCGAACAACTGGCTAGGATGGAAATGTTCCTGTTCTTCAGCACCCTGCTCCAGAGGTTCCACCTGCAGTTTCCTCAGGGATTTGTCCCCAGCCTCACCCCTAAACTGGGCATGACTCTGCAGCCTCTCCCCTACTCCATATGCGCTGTCCGGAGACAGCCATAAAGCCCCAGCCATAAATGACTTTAGTGCTTTCACCTCAGGGGATCTTACTCGGAAAACTCCAACCTGTATAATGTTTTACGCAGGGAAAGGGGGTGGGTTGGTGGGAGGAGGAGGAGGAGGAGGATGATGTGATGGTGGTGGGGAGAGTTGACCTCTCCGCTTGTCTACCATTGAATTTCACATTCTGTGAAACCACCCTTTGAACTGTTTCAGAAAAAAATGCCATGGTTGTACTTGACTTGATAGCTTTTTTTTTGTTTTTCGTGTCAGGAGGTTGGGCAATGTAGCAAGTTGCGTGAAGCACATTGTAGTAATATTTGCACATTATATCTGAGATAGAGGGAAGTGTTTGGTGCCTCAAAAACAAACGTGACAGTGTTAGACAAGACTTATGTCAATAATTGACAAATTTACCTTCAAAGTTTACAGTCAACTTTGTCCGTCTCTTGCATTCCTTGAAAAAGAGGACATACGGTCCGTTTTTTTTTTCTCCTTTTCCAGCTGTCTTTTTTTCCTAGAACTCTGTGAGCAGACTGTATGCCATCTGCTGGTCTTATGCCATATATTATCGGGCTGAACCAACACCAGCAAGCAGGGCCACTGACAACTTTGTTCGGACCCAGGACGAGGTCATTTGAAAGGGCCTCCCCTCACAGTACATACTGCACAAAGTAATGAGGAACCAATTCTGGGCCTTCCTTCTCCCTGGGCCCGGGAAAACGGACACCTTTTGTACACCCTGTCAACTGCCTTGCTAACAAGCCATGAGAGGCTTGCTCTGCATTTATACTTGATTATTAAACTCTAGGTGCTATGGACTTTTGACTGTTATATACTACAGAGCTGAGATGGTACAAACTTGATAAAGTGTCCTATATAGAAAAAGCACTTCTGCTTATTGGTTGTCAATCTCTGTAATGCACATGATTACTTTTTTTTAAGAAAAAAAAACATTAAAATGTACTTTCTATACTTTTGTACTATCTATACCAACAGTGTATGGTTGCTTATGAAAAAAAGGAATACCCCTAATAAATGAATGAATATCTTTCTGTAACTTGAGTATGGTCTTGCCTTGTTCTTTTATAACATCTCGCACATTGATAGCAGAGAGTAGACTGCGGTCACAGATGTCTCCTCAAATGCCCTTACGTTTTCCTTAGAAAAAAATGAAATGTGAATTGTGCACGTATACACACACACACACACACACACACTCAGTAACTGGAATATGGTCATGCCTTGCTCATTTATACCAGACATCTAGCACGCTGAAAGCAGAGAGCAGACACTGCTATCACAGATGTCTCCTCAAATGCCCTTATGTTTTGGCCTGCGAACAACGCAAGCTAGATCGAATTAATGAATTACAGTGCAGTGAATTTTCCCAAGACAGAAAATGCTAAGAAGTGCACACACACACACACACACACACACACACACACACACACACACACACACACACACACACACACACACACACACACACAGGGGAGAATAAGCAGAAGTCTTATGTCAATAGTTGGCTGTGTATCTTTGAAAAATAAATGTCCACAGTGACTTTGTAGGAACACTCCCCCCATCAGTGAAATACCAATATCAACTCACGGAACGCCATGTCTGCAAAAGTTTTCACTGGATATTCATCTCTAAACCTGTGGGTTTGTGATGGGTAGGGGGCACGTGTGGCATCTTTCACTCATCTTTTGGGAAAAGCAGTACCTTGTAGCAACAACAGTTCTCAGATTCAGACAGATACTGAGGGACTGATGTTTTCCAATAACTGTCAAGATGATTTGCACAGGTGTAAACTCCATTGAGTCCCCATAGAGATGTCGCATGCGTGGGTGGACTCGTCTGTCTGTGGAGGACATTGTTTTTCTGAGGGCTGGCTTTGCCTCAGGAGACCCAGGAAAGGGAGTGGAGAGAGACTTCTTCTCCACTGGGAGCGGAAGCATAAGAGATAAGAACCACACAGACGGTCAAGGGCTTTTAAAAAAACAGATGACCATAACTATGGGAAAACATGTTGCATCACAATCAGTAGGGAGAAAAATATTTGGTTAGGAATTGTGCTTCAGGTGAGGTGTCAAGAGGCTCAAAATGACATTCACTGCAGTCCCGCCATGCAGCAACATGTTGTAATATGTAGTATGTTTCCCCTGGTCACATTGTCTCCAAAAACACCTTCATAATCATGTTTTCAATATCAGTAGCCTACCTCAAATACTTGTAACATAGTGTCATGTTATAACTTATTACATTTTTTATCCAAAGCAATTTACAGATATTACAGGGTATTGGTTACACTCCCTGGAGCAGCGTGGGGTTAGGTGCCTTGCTCAAGGGCACTTTAGTCATAAACTCACAATTCATAGATAATTTTCTCATTTGCAATCGGGATGTTGAACAGGAAAAAGCCCCCAAAACTTGTGCCGGTACTGAAGTCAAGGACAGGGGTTTGGATAATGGAATAAGCCCAAGTGACTGCCTGACAGTTCCTCACAAGACAATTCCCCTGCCAACCTCTAGGGCGACCGGAGATAAAAAATGACAATCATATTTTCCCCTTCAACACACTGAATATTTACTTGAGGAATTATTGTCCTTGCATGATTAGGCCTCACTGAAAAATAAAATGCTGATTTTATACATCATGTTATCAATGATATGAGCTCATGATCTGAGTTAAGGGCTCTAGTATATTTTTCCAGCAGCTCTAAAAACTGGAGTCATAAAACCTCTCCTGAAAAACAGTGATTTTTAATCCTGTGTGCTTAAAAACAATAGGTCCATTACAAATCTTCCTTAATACGGCAGGTAATGTTATTTTAGTATTAAACCAGATTGATTACCACTTAAATTTGAATGGTCTCTATGACAAATTTCAGTCAGGTTTTTGACAGAAACATCCTACTGAAACGGCTTTAATAAAGTTCTTAAATGGCATACGAATCATTACAGACAAGGGGAAAAGTACAGTCCTTGTATTACTAGATCTAAGTGCTGCATTTCATGCAGTTGATCTTAACATTCTAATAAATAGACTAGAATTATATTGGACTCCTGGGACTGGGGAAATTACTTTGTTTCTATTGATAGGCTACCTATGTCTCAGCCAAAAACACTATGAATTATGGGGTGCCTCAAGGATCGATCATGGGACCTCTTTTATTCAACCTGTACATGCTACTTCTTGGTCAGATCTTGAAACAGCACAAGGTGTCTTCTCATATGCTGATGACACTCAATTTTACATTGCTGTCCCTCGAAACGACTGTAGCCCCATTGAGCCATTGTGCTTATGTGACCGAGGTCTTCCACAGAATTTTGGCAAAATCCGTGCTCCTGGACACGGATTTTGTGTCCTTAACATCCGTGTCCAGGAGCACGGAATTTTTGGAGATCATGTTGCAGCGGTAGAGTAATTTCAACCTAATAGATGTCTTAGGTCTCCTGTGTCTCCACTGGTTGTGCCTATAAAATCCAGACAGGGCGAAATGGCATTTAATCATTATGCTGCCAAATGCTGGAACCAGCTTCCTGTCCAAATTAGAACTACCCCAACAGTATCATGATTTCAAAATAAATCAAAGAGCTTTATTTTCATCTGCTTTTGGTGATAGCTACGGTTAGGGCCAGAAATATTTGGACGGCAAGACGATTTTCATAATTTGGAGTCTACATCCCACCACAATGCATAAATAAAACAACAAGCTTTGCATTAACTGTAGACTCTCAGCGTTAATTTGAGGGTGTTTACATCCAAATAGCATGAGCAGGATGGAAATTGCAATAGTTTTTGTATGTACTGCCCACTTTAAGAGGGATCAAAAGTAATTGGACAGTAGGCTGCTCAGCTATCTCCCTGTCAGGTGTGTGTTATTCCTTTACTATTCCATCAATAAGATGTAAAGATGTCAACAAAAGGTCTTAGAGTTCATTTTAAGTGTCTCATTTGCATTTCCATATATTGTTACGCTATCTCCACAAGATCCAAAGTCCACCAGTCATGATGCAACATGCAAGCCATTAGGTTGAAAAATCAAAACAAACCCATTTGAGGGAAGGAGAAACACTGAATGTGATTAAAGTGTTAAGAATAATTAACAATTTGCAATAATTTGTTAGTTTGTACGGAACATCTTTGAGTTTCCAAAGGCAGATGTCAACACGGCTATTTTTTTAACATAACATTTCTCCCCTTTTTATGAAATACTATGAGAAATACTCTTTCCATTTTTTTTGCTTTGAAATAGAATGTGCAGTGCAGTACAGTGTCCCTAAATAATTTTTGGGTTTTATTTGAAGAATTTCGACATTAACTCATCTTTGTGAAGGCACGGCTATTTTTATGAGCACAACTGTAAGTACCCTTATATTAAAGCTGAAAGTCTAGTACATCTTGCTTGTTTCGTTTCAAATCCATGGGGATAGTGTAAAGAACCAAAAAGATGAAAATTGTGCCAATGTCCAAATATTTATGGCCCTAACTGTAGTTATCTATTATCAATAGTGCTTTCTACAATATAGTTTTTCCTCTCTCTTTTCTTTCTTTTCTCTTTAGCAGATCGAATGACAGTCATGTACAAGAATGTGCTATATAAATAGTACTATTGCTATTGCTAATATTATCAAATGCTATCAAATCCTAAGCCTTAGATATCAGTCTGTTGCTACGGTGTGCGTGATGGAAAGCCTGTTACACAAAGACAACATCTGTAATCCTCAGCAAAATAACTCACTAAATGTACATACAGTCAACAAGACAAAAAAAACACCCAGGAGAGTCTGGAGGCATTTCAGGGATGGTGTTTTATGACAGCTATAAATAACAACAAACGCAATTTTTCTTTCCCCCACATTTGTTGGAAAAAAAGCTGACCGGTTACACACATTGATACCTATTGTATAAATGCTACATAAAAGGTGACAGCTGTTGTGTAATGTTTTGATGACAAGGGCTTTTGAAGGACATTGCAACAGGCACACAGGTCTACACACCGAGAAGCCAACAAACAATCTGCATTCACAAGAAAACGAACAGGGGGAAACTGTGTACAAATATATGTTTGTGTGGGTGTGTGTGTTGGATTGTAATGAGTGTGTGCACTGGGGATGGAGAGTGGGCGGGTGGGTGTGTGAGGATGGCGGTTTTAGGCTGTTTGAAAGCCACATCACTGCCTTTGATTGACATATGACAATACAGACAACAGCACAATCTGACAGCGTCACACAAGGTCGGGTTGAGGTTCCATCGGTGGACAGATGGGCAATGGAGTACACTATGCTTAGATGAACAGGCAACAGGCTTCACTCCAATCCTGCTCATTCCCATTGGCAGAGGGGATGGGGTGGTGGGCATTTCACTTTACCAGGTAGCATGGCCAGTCACGGTTGTGTTGTGGGCACAGATAAAAGAGTGGATTTTTTCACCTCTACCACAGTACTGGATTCACTTGGGGAATCTCAGGACTGGGCTAACAGATAGGGGTTGCATCCCAATATGTGACCTTGCCTCCTCCACTTGCCTCGTCATGATGACATCACTGACAACAGCATTATATTTCAATATCTTGCAAAAGCTCAATTGTAAAGTCTTTTTCTCATTTGCAATTGGGATGGTGAATGAAAAACAGTCCCTCAAAAGTTGTTGTGGCGAGGCTGACAGCTGGGAAACTTTATCGTTTTCTCCACGGAGGAGGGGCCAGGAGGAGGGACGAGGAGACAAGCACAAGTGGAGGAGGCAAGGACACATATTGGGATGCACCCAGGGTAGACGGGTTATGGAACACGGCTCTACTTGTAGCCTATAGGTGCCTGTGACTCCCTCCCACAGGCACACTCGACAGGACTCGCTATTTTCACGCCACTACATGTAAGGGGGTTGTACTTGCGTCTTACGTCATTTAGTATGAGTGTGCATGTTGCCCTGGCCCATGTTTGACCATCTCGCTGCAAAAACAGCTGCACGCACTATGATGCAGAGGATAGCTGGTACTGTAGCATGTAGTCGGTAGGCCACGTGTTTTCAGTTGAAGTACACCATCACCAATTGTAGTATTGTTTAAGCAACACTTTATAATCAGTGATATAGCAAACGATACCCCGATGCAACTGCATGAACAGTATGACACTAATTAATTACACCGTTATCAATTACATCCACACTCGTCATACGTACAGAACACTTCCTGGACAAGGGCAAAAGTGCATTATTGGTCTGTGGATGATGAGGGGGTGGAGTCTAAGTTGGCAACTCTGGAGCTGTTCTCACATTGCTGGACTGACTGAAGGTGTGTTTTTGTGACTGGGGTTGGGTGAGATGGGAGCAGGGGTAGAGAGTGGTTATGGTTAGGAACACAAAGAAACAGTGTACTCGAAAGAAAAAAAGGAAAAAGAAAACACCACACCCTACAATTCCACATAATGTAAATAGCATTAGATAGAAACTCTGGAAACAGATGATAATCACAGGTTCTCAATGTACAATATATGTCAGCCTTATGTAGAAAACAGATGCATTCAGTTGATTAATTAAAAAATATAATATATATGTATTATATATATGCATCATATATATATATATATATATATATATATATATATATATATATATATATATATATATATATATATATATATATATATATATATATATATATATATGCAGATACTCTTTCTGTGCAGAGGTTAAACACTTGTTTGGTAGTAAAATGTGCACATTTATTTATTTTTTTATGTACTAGCTTTGATTTACACTGACTTGAGAACTTACCTCTTTTGAAAAACAAAAATGATTTTTCTTTTCTTACATTTTTTTCCTCGATATTTAAACAGCAGTGATGGAACCATGGCTTTTTTTTTTTTTTTTTAGAATCGCCACATTCCTCACTCCCCAATGCTTTAGCTTCTAGTGGAATGCCTAGAGTTCTTGCTTCAGACAAAAAATATAGAACTATCAGTATTAAACCTGCCTCATGGTGAAGAATAAGAAAATATCAAAAAAGTGTACAGCTTTTTGAGGTGAAACCCTGGGTCACATCAAGCTCACATCCACTGGCCTTTGCTTTTGTGTCATTTTGATTTTCTCTTCTTTGATTTTGTGTGGAACATCAGTGTGTGTGGAAAAAAACAAATTACAAAAATCAACAAAAAACAGATGTGTGTGTGTGTGTGTGTGTGTATGTCTGTGTGTGTGTCTGCGTCTGCGTCTGCGTCTGTGTGTGTGTGTGTGTGTGTGTGTCTGCGTCTACGTCTGCGTCTGTGTCTGTGTCTGTGTCTGTGTCTGTGTGTGTGTGTGTGTGTGTGTGTGCGCGCAAATACATGTAGTGAGATTTATTACAATGCCAAATGCAACCTAATGCAGCAAAAAAGGAAACCAATTTGGCTAGTGCGTGTGCACAACCTAGCAAATTCATAGAGCTTTCCTCTGTCACTTTTCTTATTGGCCTGTGGAACAAAAAAGACATTTCATTCAGCCTTCAAAAGAGTTGCATTTTAGCACTCAATCATTAATCAGGTTAGGCCCCTTTAATCGATTACTGGATTCTGTTTTTTTTTAAATTATTTCACCCTCTTCCTTCTTTGATTTTTTTGTTGTTGAAACATACGCTACTAGATCATCCTGCTAGAATGTGAATAATTAGTCATATTTGTGTGAATCCTGAGTAACTGCGAAAAAAAGAGACATCAAATTCAAACTTACAAAGGAAAACAAAAAAACAAAAACATCCCTTCATGACAACAACAGCTTTTGTGTCTTTTTGAACAGAGGTGCACTGAAAACCAGCAAGAGAGAGACAGAGAGAGAGAGAGAGAGAGAGGGACGAATGATGATTGGCATTCCTAAAAAAAAGGAATACACACACACACACACACACACACACACACACACGCACACACGCACACAGAAGGACACCTGCACACATGGGCATTACACTCACACCCACACGCACCCACAGAATTACACATACCTTGAAACATACGAAGATAGGTCGACAGAAGACGAAAGAGAGTCAAATGAAAGGCAGGTGGTACAACATGAATAAAAAAGCATCCAAAATGATGCCGTTTTTTTTTCCTTTTCACTTTAACGTTCAAATCTTTTCTTTTCTTTTTCAGTCAAAACGTCAGTGTGTCCCCGTGACTGGGTTTGATACAGTGTTTTGTGTCGCCAGCATGAGGAGGGATCTCTGCACCTGGGTAAGTGCGGAGTTACAGTAGTCCATCTCTTGGACCACTTTCTAAAAAAAAGACAATAAAGGTTCAGACAGGCACATTTGATTTCATGTTTTTTTTTTCTCTCTAGAATATTCCCGACTCGGAGCCTGAAGGAAAGTCTCAGTCTCAAGTCTGTTGTGTGTGTGTGTGTGTGTGTGTGTGTGTGTGTGTGTGTGTGTGTGTGTGTGTGTGTGTGTGTGTGTGTGTGTGTGTGTGTGTGTGTGTGTGTGTGTGTGGTGTCGTTTTTCCATGTTTTTGAACTGTTCGCTTTGGTAACATGTGTCTTATCACATTTTTGTTTTATGTGTTGATGTTGTATCTGTTTACCTACTGTTTTTTGTCTTTTTAAATAGATCTATATTTCTTTCTTTTTTTAAGTACCTATAGGAGAGTTAAGAGTTTTTTTGGAGTTCAAGGCAGCATCACAGCCCGTTTTCACCAAGGAGGTGACGTCTCTGGGCACCTCTGGGTAAAATCCACCCCCTTCGTCATTTTGTTTTTCTGTTGTTTTTTCTATGCGCGGAGGGCGGAGGGGACGATTAGGTGGGTTCAGCGGGGTGCTGTGTTCCTTCCTTTCTTTCTCTTAAAGATTTCTCCATGGGGTTGAAAGTGCATAGTAGTGGGGCTCCCACCATTGCAGCAAGGATCCTCTCACAGTAGTAAGGCCTTTTTTATACGTATATCTCAACAGAACAGAACGGGGAAACTGCATCAGCATCGTCTGTGTGTCGACACAGTGACCATTATGCAGCGTGTGGAGGTCTAGCGGGAGAAAGGAGGGAGTGTGGGGGGTACAGGGGCGGTGGTGAGGGGGTGAGGCGCTGGGGGGAGTAGGGCAGGGAGGTGGTATCATCTTGTGACTTGAGCATCATGGTGTGTGTGTGTGTGTGTGTGTGTGTGTGTGTGTGTGTGTGTGTGTGTGTGTGTGTGTGTGTGTGTGTGTGTGTGTGTGTCAGATGAATTGTTAATTCCCAGACAGGTCCAGAGGGGAGCGCCGCACACTGATGTGTTGTGCTTTCCCTCCACCTATTTCCACCAGGCCTCCCTGATATCCCCAGCCTCCCCCTTAACCCTCAGAGGGGAGTCGTCCACATCCACATCCAGCATCCTCTTCCTCTTACTGGGCTACTGGCGCTCCTCCTCCTCGGCCTCCTCCTGGATGACTTGGATGTCGTCGGAGGGTGAGGAGGGCAGGCCTGAAGAAGGCAGGCCCGGGGAGGGCAGCTCTGCTTGGTTCTGCTGGCCCCCCTGGGCCCCCTGGGGCTGCTGCTGCTGCTCCTGCTCTGCTTTGCTCTTGTCCTCCTCCTCGATGGTCTTCTTCCACTTCTTGTGGTTCTCCGTCAGCTGCTGCATGATGTTGCAGAAGAGCCGGCGTCTGTTCTTTCTCCTTTCTGTTGGCAGAATTGGTGATCAAAACCCCTCAGTGGATGAAGATTGGCAGTACATTCTACAATCTATAATCTCATTCACAAGTAACATTAATTCGTGATTTACTTGTCCTGAATAAAGTGTAATAATAATTCACATTAGTATTCATTATTTGCTAGCTTTATGACCAAGCAATGCTGAATATCACTATGTCATAGCATTATAATGCCTTAGAATAGACTTCTTTAATCTTTAGAATGGAATTGAAAACATTATCTTTTTACATTTTAGTTCCCATGGTTATGTAATTTTGAGGCAAAATAGTTGATTGGTGGAAATTGTGTGCTGTGTATGTGTTATAAACAGAATGGAGATCTTTCGATGGCCAGAGAAAGACGCCTATCAATGCAGGTGCGATGGTGATTACGTACTTGGTTCAAGCTCCTCATCCAACTCGTCGTCCTCATCCGACTCGGTCTCCTCCTCGGCGTCCTCCTCTTCCTCCGAGCCCTCTCCCTCTCCGTCTCCGTCGATCCAGTAGCCCGGCAGCAGGCCGGCTGCGTCGTACGAGTTGCAGAGCGGCCCCACGATGTGCGTGATGAAGGACTCCTGCAGTTTGGCCAGCTGTGGCGAGGAGCGGTCCATGAAGGGGCTGATGGGTAGTCCCAGGCTGGTCTCCTCGTCACCCTGACGTCAGCGCAAAGCATGTCGTTAGCATTAACCTAGCCGTAGACCCACATCAAGTAGAGACGCAATAGCATGGCAAAACAACCAATCGGTGCTGCTAACTACTGCAGAGCTGGTCTCCTCGTCACCCTGACGTCAGCGCAAAGCATGTCGTTAGCATTAACCTAGCCGTAGACCCACATCAAGTAGAGACGCAATAGCATGGCAAAACAACCAATCGGTGCTGCTAACTACTGCAGAGCTGGTCTCCTCGTCACCCTGACGTCAGCGCAAAGCATGTCGTTAGCATTAACCTAGCCGTAGACCCACATCAAGTAGAGACGCAATAGCATGGCAAAACAACCAATCGGTGCTGCTAACTACTGCAGAGCTGGTCTCCTCGTCACCCTGACGGCAGCACAAAGCATGTTGTTAATGAACAACACCTTTCACCCACTGCTTTATCAAGTTCAAAGAGTGAACCTTATGATGCACGGGGTGAAATGCGATGTTCGCTACAAAAAAATAAAATAAGAAAAAAAGAGCAGTAAGCAGTGTACGGTGTCTTCTGAACTTTCATCTTTGATCACCTTTTCCTGCCTCACACCTGAACCTGTATTGCTGAAGGCTTGTGCACAAGGACTCTCTTGAACTCATGCCGTTAGCTATGTTAGACTCGCATCAACATGAGGGGGGATGCTATTACGCTATACATGGATTTCAAACATTGGCTGCGTGCACAGACAGGGATTCCAAAATGCTACGAGGCTAGATGTGATTGGAGGTCCCATTGGAGCCCTGCACAGTGTATGACAAGAACCTGTTGTCTTGTCAGCTGGCGGTTTTATCCACCTGCTTGAATTTTGTACTCTTGTACACATTTTCGTGTCGCTCATAATTCTTTAATGTGCTCCTTAAAAAGCGGTATATTGTGTCACAAAGCAGTAGCCACAAGACAGGGTTTCGGAATTTGAGAAAGCCTCTGATTGTTTGGAAGTTGATGTCACTCAAATGCAGGGCTTTGAACCGGTTCAAGGAACGAAAACGAAAACCGGGAACTTTTTGTATTTTACAGGGAACAGAAACAAAACCGGAAACTTAATTATTTTTTATGTTCTGGAGCGGGAACACTTATTTAAAAATGATGGTAACCGGTTAAAACCGGTTAATACCGTTCCTCAAATTAAAAAAAAGACAGTAACTATTTTCCTGCGCACGTTACCATGACGGCTGAGATTGACGTCCTGTGTGACATCAGACATTCTCTGACTGAAGGGAGAGAGAGCTGTGGATTACAAAGTCTCCACTCCGCATCTTAAATAAGACAAACCACTGTCATACATTTCCATTGCATCATTGTAAGACATTGCAGAGAAGCGTGTGCAAAGAGCACCGAGAATGTTCTACATTATTGGGCATCCATGGCCGCTTCAAATATGCACAAACTCACAATGTCCATCGTAGCGCTCCCTGTGACAGTCAGAAAGTCAGCGTGAAGCGTGCATTTTCATCATTGAGGTTTATTCTCCGCTTCTCCGCTTAGGTCGTCCCTGAATGACAAAATTCTGGAGGATATTCTTTTCATCCACTTGAATAAACAGTTTGGAATGTAGGCTGACTCATTTGCACTTCCGTCTTTCTTGGTTAATTAACGTCAGTTAGGCCTATGGGGAGTAATCAGCTGACAGGAACGAAATTAACCGTTCCGGGAACAATATTTTTCATTCTAACCGGTTCGGGAACGTCAATTTATTGGTGGAACTCATAACCGGAAACGTTATAATTCCGTTTCTGTTCGGAACGGAACGTTTGGAAAAAAATAATGGTTCAAAGCCCTGCTCAAATGTTGCACTCACATGTGATTGGCGTGATACATCAATGGGACTTAACCTAGCCAGGTAGCATTTTGGGATTCCTGTCTGCGCAAGCAGCGGCCCGTTTGTCAACATTGAAAACCCACTTATATGGACATCATTGTCTATGGCACCAGTGTTGCCAGATTGGGCTGTTTCCTGCTGCTTAGATTGACTGTCTGCAGGTTTAAAAAAAAAGGATAAAAAGGGTGTTTGGTCAGGTTTTTTGCAGATTTATGGTCATAGGAATCAATAGAATTTGGTTCAAATTGGATGGGATTTAGTGCTTCCATGCAGGTCTTGAGCATTTTTTGGGCTGGAAATCATTGGTCTCATCAGGCAGAACTGACGGGGACCCAGGTTTGAATGCGGCCAGGAGTAATCACCACAATGTATGGCGGACTTAAGATTTGCTGCATGGCTTATTTTCATTCTGCAAATTAAAGTCCACCAGTGTGTGGTGACTTTTCCCATTTATCTGGGCTATTTTTTGTGTCTTTGTCTCTTGTGAATGTGTTCTACTTTTACTGCCATTTCTCCTTGGGATGATTCTAGTCATGTTTTATTGCTCATCTTACAGTTTTTTTTAGCTAGCCACTGTACCACTCTTTGTTAGCATTCAACTGGTCAGAGATTCAACTTTGCCAAGAAATATAAACTCCTCGTTCACACATCAGGACAGAACTTTTTCGCTAAAGACCCAGACCCTTGGAAGACCCTTTACTTAGAAACACAAATGCTCAAGTTGTTAGGGCATAATGACGACTGACACACTTTTCACAGAAATATTTTACATGTTTTAAGAGAAACCCAGTTTCAAAGAACAGTATATCAAATGGTTCTTGGCTTAGCCCAGACACCGTAGTCACGCAGAGTGGTGTTGCAAAGCCTCTGATCCAAACCAGATGGCTAGGAAATCGGTCTCAAGTGCAGCCCAGTTGCACTGCTGTCACCAGGATGCATGGGTGAATGTAACGGACAGTGTGTGTGTGTGTGTGTGTGTGTGTGTGTGTGTGTGTGTGTGTGTGTGTGTGTGTGTGTGTGTGTGTGTGACATAAAGAGAGAGAGAGAGAGAGAGAGAGAGAGAGAGAGAGAGAGAGAGACAGACAGACAGACAGTCAGACAGACAATACAAGACAAGACAAATTATATGAATTTTACGTCTGTCTGTCTGTCTGTCTGTGTGTGTGTGTGCGTGTGTGCGTGTGTGCGTGTGTGTGTGTGTGTGTGTGTGTGTGTGTGTGTGTGTGTGTGTGTGTGTGTGTGTGTGTCTTTTGTAATGTAAATGTGCAATCTTACCTGGACTCCGAGGCTATTACATAAAGGGTATTATTATTATTTAAATTATGTGTGTGTGTTCCTGTGTGTGTGTGTGTGTGTGTGTGTGTGTGTGTGTGTGTGTGTGTGTGTGTGTGTGTGTGTGTGTGTAAGTGTTCTTGCTTGTATGCATGTGTGTGTGTGTGTGGGTGTGTGTGTGTGTGTGTGTGTGTGTGTGGGTGTGTGTGTGTGTGTGTATGTTTCAGTTGGTGGCATTATGGCAGAAGGCATATTTGTGACGGCTATTCTGGAAAAGCTGGGCGAGGTCCCACGTACTTGCTCATAAAACTCGTTGACGATGCCTTCGGTCCACTGGAGGTGGATGTCCCGGCCCTTGGCTGGCCCGTTGATGTCTGCCAGCTTAATGCACACCTGGCACACCAGTAGCCGGTCGTTCTCATTAGTCCAATCAATCCCTGGACTGTTCACATCGTTCACCTATTTTTAGCAAAAAGAAAGTGGTAAAAAAATAAGGGGGAGTGCAAAATTTTCATTTGAGCCAATAAGGGTGATGTCATGAAAAGAAAAAGAACTTGCATTTTTTTTTACTTAAAAACTTGCACACTGGTTGTTTTTTTATTAAGTCAATGCCATTTTACCAAAGAGTACAGATACTGAGAGGGTAGTATGTCCACTGACGGCATTTTGAGACCGTTTTAGGGGTCAGTTTCAGCCACTTTTCCGTCTTTTGTCGCATGCGCATCTCGCCTTTTGTCGCCTCATTATGTTGTAAATCCCTTTCCTACACATGTGTGACTCACATCCTCAGGACTCAAAACATACGTTCTGCTAAAATGGCGCCACCCATGGACCAGTAATTCCGGACTTCATCATTGCCAATGTATTTTCCCGCCAGCAACCTCTCATAAAGCCCTTTCCCACTACCCATTTCCTACCCGGTACAGCTCGACATGGCATGTCACAGACGCCGTTTATTGCTTTTCGATTAGCAAAGGCACGGCACAGCTCGAAAACCAGCTCTCCTTTTTTCGGCTCGCCGAACTTAGGTGAGCACAGGCACTGTCTACTGCCTACTATCCAGAATGCTGTGCGCTAACCCTCCCACCATGGTGAATCAAAAAGCAATCATGGCAGCCACCAGATCAACTACCTTAGAATTCTCTTTACTTTGACCGTTTATTACTTTGATATTAAAATCGAAGCTAAAAATCCACACTGTAGTATCCAAATATGATGACGCTTAAACCATTTATAACCTACTTCGATAGAGAAGATATCTGTCAGCCTTACAAAATCAACCTAGCCTAGAAATACTACATGACAACGTCAAAAACGTAACACCACGGGGTGAGTTTCTGAAAAGAGAAGTTGTTAGCCTGTTAGCAACTTCGGTAGTTGCCAATGGGAAAATGCATTGAAAACAGCAAAGTAGCTAATGTAATTAGCAACTTTGGTTTTGAGAAATTCACCCCAGACTGACTGAACACCACCACTCAGCTCAACACGACCGGTTTGTATGTGGAAAAGAGCCTTCAGTACTGTATCTACTGTCTTTGATTTTACTGACCTTGGTGTTAAACTCGGCCAGGAAGTCAAAGTGTTTCTTCAGGTCGGTGGCAAGGATGGCCTCGATGACCAGGAAGCGGAAACGCTTGAACTCCACGTGGTCAAGGCTGGACAGGAAGTTGAACTCCGGACGCGACAGGAAGAGGCTCCACGCTGAGGCGGCATGGTGGTTCTCCAGCACCGAGCGGTCGTTGTACAGCACCGCCTAGAGGGATGGAGTAGAAAAGGAGCTGAAGTCACAAACAGTAACAATAGAACCTGTTTACTTAGAGTCCCAAAAGTCCTCTAAACTACAGCATTATCTTTGAGTCAGTTAAGCAAAGCGCCACCAAACGGTTGTTGTACAGCACCACCTGCAGGAAGAGAGGATGTAATAAGCTGACTTAACATACAGCAACAATCCAGAAACCTAAAACATCTAAAGTGATTGATTTCATGTCAGTGGATGAGGGGTAAAAAAGCTTGAATCTTTAAATACAATGCATGTAAACTCATGGTTTCAATTGTATGTGAAGCAGTGAATGGGAAATGTGATCATAGCAGACACATAGCTGGTGATGGGTGAAAGAGAGGATCTTACCTGAGGGGCGTTGGTGGCTACGAGGAATGCGTTGGTGCGCCCCGGGTGGTCATAGTCGTGCATCGCGGCGGCCACGTACAAAGCCATGATCTCCAGGGCGGGCACGTTCCAGGCCAGGCAGCCGTAGCTGTCGTCAGAGATAGAGCAGCACTTGGAGCTGGCATAGGGCACACGGCCTGGAGAGATCCCACTGTCCGAGTCTGTGGAGAGAGAGGCAGAGCAGTGCAAAAATCAGTTGCTATAGCTAACGACTAGCTACAGTTTGTTTTACTGTTTGGCACCACCAGGGGCCTCATGTACGAAGCTCACAAAAAAGCTACTTAAGTTGTTTTCCACGGCCACGGTCAGATGTACTAAAACAAACTAGACGTGGAAAACTGCGGATCTCCACGCGAATTTCAGAGCTGCTGTGGAAGTTTCCGTAAGCGTGGAAGTTGCCGTAAGTGTTGCATTGCGTCTTTTTGGCGGCACACAGAGGCATGCAGCACAACTACATGTGTTGTACGTGGTCAGAAATATTGCAGAGATGCTGCCAGTTAAACGTGGATTTTAATGTTGAGGCGCGTGATTTAAAAAAAGAAGAAGAAGAAAACCACCTCAACCATATTATTGTTGAGGCATCTGGTTAAAATGAAGCGGACTCATGAAACTATCCTGGAATTACAACGATATTGGATGCCCAGTAGCAGTATTATTTCAAGTAGGCTATTTGGCAGCTATTAAACATTGAATATTTTCTGGATCTGCAATGTGTCTTCTCGCATTTGTTGGGAATGTCCTCACCGCAGTGCATGTCTTTCTCTTTTAATAAGGCTACTACAAAATTAGTCCATCAATTAACAGGTGACTTTATAGGCTTACTGAGTATTGGCTGCAAGTTATTCATACATAACATGTGGTGTAGCCTATGTGTAGACTACATGTGTCATCTTTCATAGCCTATATATAGCCAACATACATTTTTATTTCTCGGAAGCCTTGTTCCCTTTCAACCAATGAATGCACATGAATGGGTCTGCCATACTAATTAGAATATTCATGTAGAATATTTAAGGGAGGAGGCAAGGCGGAGACTTGGGCCCGCGTGTGCTCGTGCATGTGTGCAAGATTTCACGGCAAAACCTGGTTACGCACTTATTGATACATCCAGATTTTTTTGTCCGTAAGTAACTTTCAAGATTTTCGCGCCCGCACTTTCTTGGTAGGAAATCCACGCACTTCTTTGTACATGAGGCCCCAGGACTGGACTGGGATGAAAAATCAGGCCGGGCATTTTTAGCCGTTACCGGTCCACCATGCATTGTGAGACAATTTTAGTCTTCTAATACGAGCTAAATGCTTTAGCAATATCTGACTATCTCAAAGAGCAAAGAGGCTTGCTGTAGAAGCATGAGGACTGATTCCATTGAGGGGAGGGCCAGGCATCAACAGGAAAGCGGGCAAATGCCCTGTATGCCATATGACCAATCCAACCGTGGGCACCACCCTAAAGCCATATGGTTCATCAAACTCCTGAGTGACAAGCTCCTCTGAGATTCATAGCCTGTGCATGTACACGGATAAGTCGAGAACAATAAACTAGATTCTAGATTAATACATCAAGTCAACTATATTACGCTGTATATGTACAGTACTCTTGTGTTGAGCAACATTTACTGTGATTCTTGCAGTGTGATGACAGGCCGCCTTGCTGTGAGAACAGTGTGATGGCCAGAGAATGCAAGATGCTGCAGGTGACGCGAGACGAGGGAGCGAGCGAGGAGGCGAGCGAGCGAGTGACTCAGACTGGGTTCCATTTGAAAAATTAAAAGGTCCATCAGCAGAGTTAAAATAAGCCGTAAAGCTGCTGATGTCAGCATCCGCGGCATCAGCATCACGACTCAATCACAATGCATGCTCACTCGCACACTTGCTCTCCATCTCTCTTTCGTGCACGGTACTCTCGCTATATCATATTGTACTATATATCTCTCTATCTCTCTCTTACTTGTTCCCTGCATCCACCATTCTCAAACTCTCTTGATGTCTCTCTCTCTCTCCCTCTCTCACACCTGCAACTCTTGTCACTTTCTTGTATTGTTTTGATCTCCCTTGTTCTGTCTTTCTCCCCTCTCCCTTACAACCTCTCTAGCTCTTCATCAGAGATTCTTTAAGTATATAGAGATATGCCAATGTAATAAGGTTGCTATGGGCACCTAACATGACCAGGTTCCGGTCTGCCTAAAGGGGCGTGTCATAATACTCCTAGCATTGAATAGAACAGTCCTTAGGTCTGCCTAAAGGGGGATTCGCCCCCGCTCCCCCTTGCAATAATAGAACCCGGAAACAATGGCCCAATGGAACCTCTCTCTCTCTCTACTCTCTCTGTCTTCATCCTTCCCTTTTTCTTTCTATCGCACCGCTTCATCAGAGAGAGTAGAGAGAGAGAGGTTCCATTGGCCCATTGTTTCCTGGTTCTATTATGGCCCCCCTTAGGCAGACCTAGGCAGACCTAAGGACTGTTCTATTCATTGTAGGAGCATTATGACACGCCCCTTAGGCAAACCGGAACCTGGTCGCGTTAGGTGCCCATAGAAACCTATTATGTTGGCATATCTCTATAGAATATCTCTGGCTTGATCTCTGCATCCTTCTTCCTATCGCACAGAGGAGAAGGAGACAGGATCCTACTCATTTCTCTTCTATGACTATTGTGGGATGGAGAGAACAGAGGAGGAGAGAGAAAGAGATGGCAGAAAGATAGAATAGTGGAAGGAGAGAGAGGGGGAGGATGGCTGTGAAATATCACTGGCAGAAATGGAGTCCAGATGGAGAGAGCAAGTGTGGTGTTGGACAAAACATCTGGCAAGAGCTCCAGAAGATGTTCTGTGGTTGGTGAGAGTATAAAGTATGGACCTCTAATTGAGAGTCCTAATGACTTTGGAAAGAGATAAAGAGAGAGAGAGAGAGAGCCAGAGAGAGAGAGAGAGAGAGAGAGAGAGAGAGAGAGAGAGAGAGAGAGAGAGAGAGAGAGAGAGAGAGAGAGAGAGCTTTAAGTGTCTACAATGCTGTTGAATTATTAAAATGAGAGAGATAGAGAGAGAGAGACAGAGAGAGATAATGCGAGAAAGAGAGAATGAGAGAGAGAGAGAGAGAGAGAGAGAGAGAGAGAGAGAGAGAGAGAGAGAGAGAGAGAGAGATGTTGGTCTCACCTGTGTCACTTCCGGTCACATGCTCGTTGTGTATCTGCTGGAACCCAGGGATGGGCTTGGTGGTGAGGAACCACACTGCATGGAGCACGTCAGCAGCATGGACACGGTTGTGATCTACCAAAGCACAGCGTCCAATCAAAAACATTAGTACAGAAAGAGAAGCATGCTCACAGACACTTACCAAGTGTTACCAAGGATAACCTGTCTAAGTACAGTAAGTAATACATGAAGCAACGAAAGAGAATTAACAGACTTGCACATTTAAGAAGCAACCAAGCTGATTTATTTTGCCGCCATGTACTACCTTCTTAATTTCCCCCTGGGGATCAATAAAGTTACTCTGCTCAAGTCTAGTGTTTGGCAAAAGATTCTACAGACATTGGTTATGTACTGTGTCTAATAACTGTAGTCATTTCACAGAAACATCTCCCAATGACTAGGATTATAAACATGTTGCCTGGCTTGTGAAGATTTTACACTCCATCAAAGTCACTGATTTGACAGGGGCAGCCACAGTTTTTTTCTTTCAATCAAAGTTCATCTAACATTCCAATTAATTACAAAGACGCATCCATTGTTGCTACACATGGAGAGCTCTACAGCATTTGCCCTCTACTGAGAACGCTGCTCTGAGAGACTCACAGGGGATATCCCGGTAGCCGTTCTCCAGAGCACAGAAGTACGTCATGAATTCCCGCACAGGGATTTTGAAGATTTCAAACAGCCCTGTGTCCTGGAACAGAGAGTAGGCCACCTGGGAGAGTCCAAAACAACAGACAGTGAGAACACAACAGCAAACAAAACAACAAGGCCCTTAATTATGAGAACGACGCGTCCACGAGACTCCCATTGCCCCTTGGTGGCAGCGGCACAGCCAAGCATAACACCAGCACCAGCACCAGCACCAGCAGCAGTGAAGGAATGCCAAGGGGCCAAGGGTCTGGAAGCGCATCCCAACCAAAACAACACAATATGTGTCAGAGCCCGGTCATGCATCAGTTGCCTGCAGTGTCTGGTAACCCTGTCACATCAAACTTATCAGCAAGTTTTGGATCTATGTGTACATTATCTACTTGTCTAACTATTGCCTGCTGATGTGTATCTTTTTTTGCCACAAGATGTTCTCCTTTCATTTATTTTCTCTTGGGTTGTTTTGAAAATTGATGCCCAGTTAAAGCTACTGTGTTTGTGCTCAAGCGAAGATTTACTGAATCCTGATAATCTGTGCATGGAGGCTTGCAACAGCTACTGGCAGTATTATCAGTATATGTAGCAAATGGACTCTGGTCTTGCTAGTGAAGTACCAAGGTAATACTGTGGTGGTAACCCCGGTCCCAATTGATATGATGTTAATATAAAAAAACCGTCCCCAACATTATGTGAGACCCTGGTGACGACGACATACATAGCTGAGGATCCTGCCCGTCTTGCCGCCTGTTCGGTCCATGAGGTCGAAGATCTGGAAGTTCCAGGTGTTGATCTTCTCCATGATCTCATCATGCTCCTCCAGCATGGGGTCCAGCTTGAAGTCCTGCTCGCCCTGAAGGAGAGAGGATCACAGATGATCAACACACGCAAAGTCAGATGAAGGGCAGGAGAGTGGTGATGAATAATTGAGCAGTGGGTGACTGACGGCGTAGAGATAAACATTGTGGATGGTATTCTTCTTGATGTTGGTCAGAGTGGGATTCAAACCTGCAACTCCAACCTGTTTGAAATTAGAAGTTAAAAGTAGGGTTACTAGGGTAGCAGGGCTCCATGTTGAATTTTGCTCTTCTCAGCAAGTGAATATTGAGCCAAATATTCGACACGAGGACAGTAATGAATGCTTTGTATGAATGTATGTATGTTTACATGTAGCCAATAGCCAATTGTGCCAGATTCATTCAGACAAACTTCAAGCTTCCGTTTGTCAAGAAGTGCACATCATTGCCTTCCCCCCACCCCTGTCTTATTGGCTCCCTAATATAAGACACCATTATTGGAGGACAGCCATGCTGTCTTTCTGATCAGAATGATCATGTTAAGTAGCATGAAATTTCCCAGCCGAGGGGGTGGTATCCCATGAACATGGTTAATAACCCTGGCTAAGTTAAGTTTAAGTTAGGTAGTGGTAAACCTGCCAATAGATAGCCAACAGTGTAATTTAGTATTAGATGATTTACCACTTCGTCATCGTCAACTTAAGTTTACTACAGAAACATCTTGTTGGAATACCCCTTACCTAGGCAGTGGGCAGTATCAGCCTATCGAATTTCGGTACGTACCGGTGTAGCTGATCTAAAAGAAGTAGCTCAACTCGACATGAGTACACAAGCATAAGTCAGAAAGTGACATACAACAGCATGGACAATCTTAATGTGGAAGCATTAAACAGACTTCACCCATGAGTAATGAAGGCTGACGTATGGTTTCAATCAAAACTTTCAAAATGCACACTCAACACAAACACACAAACACATGCACACGCACACGCACAGGACATGAGCTAAGAAATAAGAAAAAAAAAGAAAGAAGAAGAAGAAAAAAAGTCATTAAATTTAATTGTTCCAAGAACAAAACGGGGCCAGCTGAGCTGTCAAAAATCTTGACGAGCGTTTGAAATCAGGAGCACTGGAAGAGTCAGAGCTGTAACAGTCAGGGTGGAGTGGAGTGGAGTGAAGTGGGGTTTCCCTGGCAAGCAAGCCGAGAAATCACCCCCTGAGAGAGCAGTGTTGTTCAACACGGCCTGCAGTATCCAATAAACAGAGGAGCGAACAGAGCAATGGCAACCATCGGGGGCGTTTCAGGTCACGCACAGTCCACTGTGGGGAGCTAGCTGCAAGATGCAGACTCAGGGCACTTCAGTACTACAGTGACCAGACGTCCGTCTTTAGGATGGACCCTCCGTCTTTTCAGTGCCTTGTCCGGTGTCCGGCACAGCATAAAGCCGGACACCTGGTTGATTTAAAAACATCAAAATGCATGAAATTGCATCTAAGATACACACATTTTCTTAGGGGAGGACCCAAAAACCCCCGTCCAAAAATATGTCTGGCGTTTTACTGTCACGGAGAACGTCACCCTATTCAGTACTGCAACAGGAAGATTAAATCTGCAGTAGTGCTATTGGGAGCAAATATTACATAATGTTACATCACATTACATAAGATGTACCTGATGCTTTTATCCAGAGTGAATTACAGTTATTTACAGGGTATTGGTTGAGGGTGAGGATTTTCCTGGGAATGTTTCCGGGTTTCCTGGAAAAACGTTGGGGGGGCATTGGTTGGGAGGCATTAGTGTATTTCTTTTTCTAATATGAAGGAGGCCATTGACAGCCTTATGATGAGATCAAGGCGTTGTTGGGAAGCTTGTAATGAGATCAAGGGGGCCATTTGTTCCAAAAAGGTTGCGACCCACTACTCCATAGTATAGAGTCTCTGAATGCGACTAAAAATACATACATCAGCCACTAAAAGTAGATATCAGCCACACTTGACCCGGCATTCAGATTAGTGACTGACTGGCAAAGCAATATTTTGCAACACAGCTCATTTTGTCTACTGAGAGGTTATGCCGCACAGCAGTACAGGACTATGGCACCACTATGTCCCCAACATACTGCTCCCATTAAGCAGAACAGAATGTCCCCAACAAACTGTTCCTATTGAGCAGAACACTAACAGGAAATCCACTGGTCCTGGTTTAAGTGCCAGTGTACAGCATATGTACAGTATGTACACAGTATATGTATGTACAGTATATGTTCCAATGTACAGTACATTCAATTAAGGAATGATAATCTGGTGTAAATTCTTTTACACACAGAGCTACTTAACGGCTCTGATTAACAACTGTGATAACCTGTGACCTGAGTTGATTTGTGAAGGGGACTGCGTTGAACAGCTCGAACATGTCTATGAGTCTGGGTGTTAACTGTGTGGTTTAGGGATGGGAATCTTCATCATCAAAGCGATCTCGATACACATACGCATCTCGATACACATGACAACGATTTGATACAGTCACCATTCATGAAATTACCAGTGATAAAATATGAAACGATTCTCCTACCTACTGTGGTGCAGTGCGATGTGGTACAATTCGATTATTATACCATGTGATGCAGTATGATTCAATATGAGAACAGAATTAAATAATATTAAATTGATATTGAAGTCTATTACTTTTGAAATACTGAGCTACAGAGAGCATGGAGAACTCATTTTTGAATCACTGCTATGAGCAGTGATTTTTAAAACAAATATCTCGATTCTCTGGACATCATGCAAATTAATATGCAGTATCTCTTAAACAAAAATGCGAAAAAGTACAGAGCCTCTGCTCATACTCGAATATTGTAGACCCACATTTATTTAGTCATTGGACATGCAAGAAGTACATTTACAGGTTAGTATGAGCTCTGAACAATTGATCCGCAATTGATCCAAATTAGAGCAATTTAGTAGTTAATAGGAATGGTGTTACTAAAACCAGAAGGGGGGAATAAAATGCTTTCTAGACGGAAGTGTTGGAACAGTCTACCAACATGACTTGTTTTTACTGTATGGACAGCCTGTACACAAGCTTATGTCCTGCACGAGAGAGAGAAATATAACACGCTCCTAAACAACTTGCCAACTTAGCGCGGGTCATTTCAACTGAAATAGTGAAGCTGAAGTACCCTCCACACGTCTTCCAAATGCTTAGAAAAAGGTCACTAGAAGCTTTCATTTAGAAAGTCACTTGAGGGTCAGAACATTTGCTGTACTGTATGCTGTACACTGCTGTATGCTGTACACTGCTGGTTGCCCACTTTTCTGATTCAAAGCAAGTCTGCTGTTTGGTCTGAGCCAGCGGATGTCTGCTGTACACGAGAACAGAAATAGAACTGAAACAGAACAGTTTCTAAAAAGTTACAAGACATATGCTTCGGTTTGTATCAATCCACACAGTTTACGATTATGTGCGATTTTTACCTATGCAGATGTTTGCAAATTGATGGAACTACATTGCACAAGTCGTATCGATTTTCCGATGCGTATCAGTGAATATTCCCAAACCTAGTGTGGTTGTTAGCTCTCGATGTGTGTGCATACTTCTTTGTATGCATGTAGCAGCAGAGACACCTCACTAATTCTGTAGAAAATGAAGGTGCCCAGCAACATATAAATCATACAAACATACACACACATATGGTAACAGTACACTTATGTAATGCAATTATAATGTGTGTGTGTGTGTGTGTGTGTGTGTGTGTGTGTGTGTGTGTGTGTGTGTGTGTGTGTGTGTGTGTGTGTGTGTGTGTGTGTGTGTGTGTGTGTGTGTGTGTGTGTGTGTGTGTGTGTGTGTGTGTGTGTCAATATTACGGACCTCCGGTTCCTGTGTCTGCGCCTCTTCAGCTGGGCTGGCTTCCTCCTCGTCTGACTGGCCGTCTCTGCTGCTCTCCGAGCTCTTCTCTCCTGGTGCCTCTGCCTCCATGCTCTCCTCGCGGATCAGGCCCTCACCACCGTAACCCGGACCCTCGCCTGCTGTGGCCAACATGCACACATACATACACGCACGCACAGACAGACAGACAGAGAGACAGACAGACAGACAGACAGACAGAGAGACAGACAGACAGACAGACAGAGGTACAGACACAGAAACACAGACAGACAGACAGACAGACACAGAGGTACACATACAGAGGTACACACACACACACACACACACACACACACACGTAAACAAAAAAAAATCCAACCTGTTCATTCTCCAGACCACATTCTCCTACCCTCATCTCAGAGTTACAACTACTATAACTCAATAGCTTCCCAAATACTCTATATAGTAATAATCTCATTTGTCTCATAATTACATTTTTAAAACTAGAAACAATGAACAATAATCCAATTAATCGCACAATTACATTTTTAAAACTAGAAACAATGAACAATAATCCAATTAATCGCACAATTACATTTTTAAAACTAGAAACAATATATTGGCCATAAAACGGTTATTTGCTGCAGGCTTTGTCCAACGGAGCGTAATGGTGTGTGTCCCTTACCTGAGCGTCTGCGCTGGGCCTCGGTGACCAAGGGTGGCTGGCTCTCCCCCATCTCCCCCGTACTTGGCATGCTCTTCAGCATCTGACGGCCGCAGCTGACGGGGCAACAGAACAGAGGGGCACTTCATGTCACGTCAAGTCAAGAGCACGGGGCTTTGTTATTGTCATTTCAATCGTAGCTTGTTCCAACCTGAACATAACTGCCCCATAAATGTTTGCATGTGTTTACACAGTATTCTGAATAGACTTAAATTAATTCTGAATTAAAAGAAAGGAACAGCTTGCAAATGCGTCTGTTTTTCCAAAATTTACAATAAATCGTTCATGAACCTATAGCAGGGTGAAAAGCCATTCTGAATTTTGCTGCTTTGCTGCTCTCTCCAAGGGCTATTAACACAGCATCAAGTAAGTTTTCATGCAGTGTTAAATAATGAAAGATTAATGACAGATTAATGTCTAATTCTTTGCAGATTAACCCGTTGATGCCTAAAGCACCTGCAAAATAGGCTGCCTAATGCCTAATGCCCAAGCCCAAGTTGCCCTCAGCCTATAAAAACGTAAATATCTCAGCCTCTGACGCACATAAAAAGGTGCAACAAGTTGCATTTAAGTGCTAAAACCCTCATCTTACATTAGCTCTAACATACCAAGATTTTTAATAAAATTGTCTCAGATCTCATGAGCCTGAATGTTGCGTCATGCAGCTCCAGGCGCCAGGGCCAATGACGCGCAGCGCAACATCCAGCATCTGTGGGTTAAGTACAGGTACTTGGCCAATTTGGCCAAGCTGATTTTGATGCTATCCAATTCTGATGACAGATTAATCTGCTTCCAACATGTAGGGTGACCAGAGAAGCAAAAAACACATTGTTTTGAAGTTTAGATGCTTTAAGTACGTGTAGTTTGAGCAACCACTTCACAAATTCCACCTGCATGAGGGAGCCATAAAGTAACCGTACTTCTTACAGGTACCTGCACGTGTCCTTGTAATTTAGTCACACAGGTGACTTGAATAAAAAAAACTGTTTCTAAACCTTTTTTGTCCTGCATACCCCGTAAGCCATTTTTCCATATGACCAGTACCCCCCTCACTCATGCTCTATATCAATTCCTCTATTCCAATGTGACTACGCTCCATATATTTGTTATTATTTCATTTTTCCAAGTACCCCCCTAAGGTGTGCTCGTGTACCCCGAGTGGTACACATGCCCCTGGTTGGGAAACTCTCTTAGATCATCATGCATCATGACATGAGGGGTTCCTTCCAACATCCAGACTACCGACCTCCCTTGCTCACTTGCCTCCTCGTGGCCTTGTGATGACGTCACTGACAACAGCATTGTATTTCAATATCTCAAGCTCAATTCTAATGCCATTTTCCCATTTGCAAACAGGATGGTGAAAATTGTTGTGGCTAGACTGACAGCGGGGAAACTTAATTGTTTTCTCCACGGAGGCGGGGCGTCAGAAAAATGCGAGGCTACAAGCACAGACCGAGGAGAGATTCTGCATATTAGTGCACTAAGAGAACCTAGATACAGTCAATCCGGAACGTATTCACAGCGCTTCACTTTTTTCACATTTTAT
>NC_085878.1:10280739-10290739 GCF_034702125.1 Engraulis encrasicolus
CTGGAATAGCCCAGTCAAAGCCCTGAAAAAAAACAATTGAGATCATATGGCATGAAGTCAAGAAAGCTATGCACTCCAGACATCCCACAAACCTTGCTGACGAGAGGCAGTTCTCTAAAGAAGAGGGAGACAAGATACAAACAGATTGTTTTTTAAATCTGATCTGCAACTACAGGACAAGTCTGGTTGATGATATTGCCACTAACTGAGGGTTAAAACCTACTTAATGCAAGGGTGTACTTACTTATGCCCTGCTCTCCTGTGAATGTTATGGCCTTATGACCAATAAAAATATGATAACATGTAAATGTTTGGGTGCAATTAATTAAAGCAGATTCTGATTGTTCCTTCTTGAGATTTCCGGGAAGATCAGACCATGTTTTATGACCAATTTTGACAGAAATGTAAGAAATTTCAAAGGGTGTACAAACTTTTTCCTGGGACTGTACTTGTATATATGTTTGGGCTTTTCTGGCTTCTATTGGATAGGTCAGTTTGAGCGGAGACAGGGAGGTAGAGGGAGAGAGAGAAGGGATCGGGAAACAACCTCGGTCCAGAATCGAACCTGAGCCGTATGATGACTTAGCCATTTCAGCGAGACTTTTTTAATGAGGGCACCAGTTATTTCCCTCATGTTGACTCACTTTAAACATTATTCCTGTATCGACAGGGAGCGGAATAGCGAGTTGCACGTGGGGTGTTATGGTAGGGAAGTGTGTGTGCCAGCTACGATGCTCGTCACTCATTCTAGGCAATCGATGCGGGACAGAAGCGTCAGCCCACTGCTGCGTACTGCGTGATGACATGAGTCATCTGAAACTGCACAATGCCAGGAAAAGCTTGATCAGAATGCACAAGTATATTTTTGGACTTCTGGTCTCTTCTGTTCAACAGTGCCACCTGGTGGACTTGGAGGCAAACTACAAGTGTAACAGGTTCATGTCCACAAGTGTCAAGCCAGGTGGCTTGTAAAATGTAGTAGACCTTTGTATAGAACAAGGTGCTTACAATGCAGGACCCAGTGAGTGGAGAGGCTGAGGTGTGTGTGCGCGTGCGCGTGTGTGTGCACGTGTGTGTGTGTGCACAGATTTGTGGTGTGAATGTACTTCAAAATGCATGCATATTGCATACATATAAGTTGCATGCAAATGTTCTTGTGTTCTGTGTGTGTGTGTGTGTGTGTGTGTGTGTGTGTGTGTGTGTGTGTGTGTGTGTGTGTGTGTGTGTGTGTGTGTGTGTGTGTGTGTGTGTGTGTGTGCGTGCGTGCGTGCGTGCGCACGTCTCCTCCTCACCCGCCGCTGGTGTAGTCCTGGAGGCTTCTCTTGCCGCTGCTGCGCTCCCAGCGCGCGGCGGGCGACTCCAGCTGGGGAGGGAGGGTGGAGGAGGTAGAGCTGCGTCTCAGCTGAGGGGTGGGCAGGCTGTTCCTGCTGCTCAGGCCCTAAACAACACAGCACAGGGAAAGGGCACACCTTTTTAGCCTCAACTAATGCATTGCAATGCGGTAGCCTATAAAACCATCAGATTTTGCTTCAATTATGCAAAATTGAAACTTGTAGAAAACGTGTCGAAGTGTTTTAATCATGTTATGCCCATTAAAATAAAGGCATTTTAAGGCAAGGCAAGGCAAGGCAAGTTTATTTGTATAGCGCATGTCATACACAGGTGCAACTCAATGTGCTTTACAAAACTAACAAATGCAAGAAGAAAGGAAACAGGGAAGAAAGAAGGAGATACATTTTAACTACAAAGAAGACGAGTGCCTTGGTATTCTACAAGTTTTAAAAGGAACTAAGCCGGTCACCAAAGAGCAACATCTTCACAAAGAACTAGTAGTTCCAGGGAAGCACTACAACTGGACTTAACTCTGAAATGCAAAATGAAACCTGTCTAGAATGATGGGAACAGCAACGTTGCCAGGTGTTTTATCACCTATGGAACACACGCTCAAAAAATATCGTTTTGGGGTACCCAAAACGCTGGTGCCATGTGGACATGAGTCCCAAACAATTCAAAATGTATAATCAGATTTACTCGAAAACGTTGCCGTGCGGACTAGGCCTGAGGCTAGTAGTAGTAGTGTAGTATTGTAGTATGATGGGTAGTATGTGGGTAGGGCGTTCCTATTTCTCAGGCTCTAAAGATGAGATGACAAGTAGTAGAGAAGTTGTGGTTGACTAGCAGCAGACTAGTATGGTGGGATGCACATGGGCAGCTGTGGCCTAGGGGTCATGGAGTCGGCCTCTCAGCTTGCAGGTTTGAGTCTCATACCAGTGCCCTTGAGAAGAGCACCCTCTTCTACATTGCTTCAGGGACTATAACCTATACCCTGTCCCTAAATATGTGTACTGTAAGTTACTACTGCACTAAACCCAAACATACACACACTGACACACACTGACACACACACACACACACACACAGACACACGAACACACACACAGACGCACACCGCACCTTCTACCTGCACTAAACACATACACACACACACACACACACACACACACACACACACACACACACACACACACACACACACACACACACACACACACACACACACACACACACACACACACACACACACACACACACACACACACACTGCTGCCGGTGTACTTGACAGACCTTTTTTAATATTTATTTTTCTTCAAAATGCTACTATTACCATGTCAGAACGCTATAAAGGATTTTTTTAGGAAAAGCACAAAAGCACAACAATACCTCTTAATGTATGTCCTCTACAAGTCTTCTGTTGTCCAGTCTTGTATAAGTACTGTCTATGTCTATACTGTCTATGTCCTTACCTAGATTAGTCTATGTCTGTATGGAAAAGCAAGAAATGTAATTTCAAATTCTTTGTATGACCAGTGCATGTAAAGAAATTGACAATAAAACCTACTTGACTTTGGATAAAAGTATCAACTACAGAGAAAGTGTAATGCAATGTATGTATTCTTGTATGTCACCCTACCCCGTAGCCCCGCAATTTGTATATTGATGTTTATGTCCTCTTCTGTTGGTCACACAGGATAAAAGAGTCTGCTTAATGTAATGAAATAATAATATGATACAATAAAGACATAGCCCATCACACACACACACACACACTTCAGTCCAATGCCTTATGACGGTTTTACAAGGATGCGGACAATTCTCGCTCTCGAACTGCTTTCCCGTCTCAGGCAGGCGTGGGATGGTGTCGAGGAACATTGCCATTGTTATATTCATGCTGCCTTCAGCTAGCCTCGCGAGCCATCCTACATACTTCCGCCAAAGGATTGGCTCCACTACTGTAGTCTGGCCGTGCTTCTCTGTGTAGTGCCTGGAGCAGTAGAATTTTGATCGCAACGCCCCCCCCCAGAAAACAGCCAATAATCGAATACGCCCCCCACGTGGGGGCGAAAGGGGGAGGATGCTCGTGACAACGACGTACACATCTGAGCCAGAGCCATTGGTCTGCGCTATGTTGTTGTTGAGTAACTGCCAGCGATTGGGTGAGAGGTGTCCAATAATTTCAAACCATAACTGAGTGCAAACTTCCTGCTTCCTACAATCGCTTCAGAGCAAACAAATGCCAGACCATAAATACGAAATGAAATGATAGTATTATGGGATGGTCAGGACCAGGCTAGCGTTCAGCTGGGACTGATGAAACAACTGACAAAGTTACTGACAAAACTACTGGCGACTGACTGTCTGAACGTGGGCTCGTGTCACTACCTCGAAACAGTGCGCCAAAACCAATGACTGTGCTAACAGCCTCTTCGTGCTACTGTTATTATTTATTGTTACCAACATAGGGCTGAAATTGTTATCAAATCGCTATTGTTACTAACATAGGACTCAAAACCTGCTGGGAAGCACAAAATCCCGCCCAATTTGAACTAAATTCCATTGCAGAAAACCCCCCCAATGTGCCCTTTTTACCCGCAGACGGTAATCCTAAATGGCCGAATTGGAGGGGAAAAACTGCTCAATCTGGCAACCGTGGTGCTGCTCAGAGCCGACCTTACCTTGAGGGGCTAAAAAAAATCAACTGTTCACTGGGGAATGTTGATCATGGAGGAAATTAAGTTTCTTAAATGTATGGTCAGACTTAGCTCCAGTTGTGGCTGTTGATAAGGTCTGCCAAAGATTCCTTACCTTGGGGGGCTTCCTCTCGCCGCGCTCCCCGGGGTCCTCTATCTCGGAGCAGGAGTAGAAGCCGGGGAAGGGCGTGAAGGGGTTGACGCGGGGCCGGCAGGAGCCTGAGAAGGTGCCCATGAGGCTGCTGACGCTGCGCAGGGACGAGCTGACGTGCGGGGACAGCGACGAGTCCGTCAGCAGCTCGGCCACCACGTTGCGCGCCTCGTTGATGACCGAGAGGTCCACGCCGCTCCCGCTCACCGCCCCCTAGAGGGATACACACGCGCACACGCGCACACGGGCGCACACACACACACACACACAGGAGAGTTTAACATTCAAGCTCCCCGTTGATGACCAACAGGTCCACATCACTCCCACACACTGCCCGCAACATGCATGCATTTTGAAGTACATTCACACCACAAATCTATGCGCACACACACACACACGCACACGCACACACACGCACACGCACACACGCCCACACACACACACACACGCACGCACAGACGCACACGCATGCACACACGCACCCACACAAGCACACACACGCACGGATAGACGCACACGCACACACACACACACGCACACGCACACACACGCACACGCACACACGCCCACACACACACAGGTGAGGTTAACATCCAACCACCATCCTCTACACGACACACACTGGGATGACATACAGAACAGTCTCAACATCCACTCACTCACTCACTTACTCAAGCAAACCAATGAAGGACACAGAGTGGCACAGATCAACTCAGTCAATCAATCAATCAACCAACCTAGTTTGTTATTTTCAATCTATGAATCAAGATTTCCTACATTGGGGTGTTTGCATGTTTCAGGACACATAAACGAGTGACACAAAGATTGAAGTTCAATTTTGCTGTTTTCAGCGCAATGTCAGTCAGAAAACCTCTTGGAAACTACTGGGAAACCAAATGATAAGCAGTGACGAAAGAGAACACAGAAAACTACGTCCTTTCAAAGTTTACTATACAGGCAATGGCAAACTAATCCATGCTGAGATTTTCCAGCAGATTGTTGTGTCCTGTGCCAATGATGCCACAGCGCAGACAGAGATTCTTTAAGTATAGAGATATGCCAACATAATAGGTTTCTATGGGCACCTAACATGACCAGGTTCCGGTCTGCCTAAAGGGGGGTGTCATAATGCTCCTAGCATTGAATAGAACAGTCCTCAGGTCTGCCTAGGTCTGCCTAAAGGGGGATTTCCCCCCCAATAATAGAACCCGGAAACAATGGGCCAATGGAACCTCTCTCTCTCTACTCTCTCTGGCGCAGATGTAGGTAGTAGCAGCATGCAGGTGCAGGGCTGATCTGGGGTGCAATAGGGCCAGGGCACTTTTGGCTTAAAAGGGCCCCTCATAATTAGCGCCGCAGAACTGACTCACCGGTGGGCCCCGTACCATCGTGGGCCCCTATTTTCAGAAATTGACAAAAAAAACTGAACATAGCGGCTCACGAAGGTGCAGGGCACACCGATAAATGCCCGCTATGCCAGATGGCCAGTCCAGCCCTGTGCAGATGCCACAACATTTGCTACATGATCAGAGTCCAGATGTGGAACATTCAAATAAAAAACAACCACTGAAAATAAAATATAATCTTCTTACTGAGCAGGCAATTTTTACAGGATTTCATTTATTTATTCCAAATCCCGTTCTGTGTTACCGTGGACGCACAGTACAGCAGGATGTTCCTGGATGTGTTGTGGTGGTTATGAATGAACCGATTCTTTTGAACTGCTCCTAAACATGAATGATTTGAATAGAATCACAACCTGGTAGGCACTGTTTTCCATCTTTTTTTTGGTTAGATTTTTGTTTGTTTTTTGGTTATTTGTGAATTCTTTAAATTGAGGAAAACACAAGTCTCTCTGTTCTCCTCCACTCTGCCACTCTCTGAGACAGTCAATTGTTGTTTGGAGAAAATGAGCCAGATGTGGGTTCTTAAATGTTATATTACCTTCTTAACACTGAATAACATTTTTTTAAAACCTGGCAAAGCCAGTTTTTGAACGGTTCTTTGAAAGGAATGAGCCACTATGATCCGGATGCGGTCCCAAAGACCCATAAATCCCATCTACTGGACAGAATGGCTGAGTGACTTCTATCGCCCTCTTGTGGTACATTTGCAGAACTGGTCAAATCCCTTAAGTTTTTTTTTCTCTCTCTCTCTTCAGTTCCTTCTCACAACACCATGCCTCTAGCATGCGGCTAACAATAAACAAACTTTATGGGGTGATGGAACACAAACTGCTGCCCGAGTGACGGGGCTTGACAATTTTGCAGCAAGCAAGCCTCCCAGCTCATAGCAAAAAAAAAAACCTGTCATATGAAAAATCTCTGTTAAGACTTTAACTTAAAGAAAAGGACGCACCCCACTTGATAAATGGCACTTAATTGCATTATTAAGGAAGCTAAGGGAGTCGGGGATGGATGCAGGTGGGCCGTGCCTAATCCATTTTCCGCGTTAGTACGTACGTTAGTACGCACATGCTGAGCTCATTGTATCGATTGCATATCATTTAAGCGAGCCAGAGCCTTTTTTGGGGGAGCTTGCTCAGGCAAGTAATAAAGTAGAGTGGCGCTATGGCTCTGTCCTGAGCGAGGGAAGAGGGAAAAAAAGAGGGGGAACAGAGGAGAAAAGGAGGGAAGAAAAGGGGGAAGGAGGGAGGGAAGGAGGGGAGAAGAAAGAATGAAAAAAAGTGCCCTGGCGAGCACTCCCCCCCCCCCTCTGCTGTGACGTCAGCATGCCCAGTCAAGCGGCCCGTTTGGCAGCCTCTTATGTAATGCCTGCTGACAGTGGCACTTCCACACACACACACACACACACACACACACACACACACACACACACACACACACACACACACACACACACACACACACACACACACACACACACACACACACACACACACACACACACACACTCTACAAAGGCAGGAACAGACGTGCACACCCACACACACATATGGTACAGCACGCACACACACACCGACACACACAGACACACACACGCACACAATCACACAGACACACACACACACACGCCTGTGCAGATTTATCAGCGTCCCGCAGATGGGTGGCCTAACTGGCGCTGGCACACCACTGTGGCGTTCACGTCACTTGTAGCTGGAGCGCGCGAGAGTGTGTGCGTGTGTGTATGCGCCAACAAGAGTTAGCAGGACATAGTTTTACTGAGAGGAGTTCAAAGAAACTCACAAGTTGAAAGAAACTTACAAAATGTATAGAACAGTATGCACACGTGCGTGCGATTGTGTGTGTGTGTGTATCTGTGTGTGCCTCAGTAGAACAGAGTGTGCTATTCCACCTGTGACAGACTGCACACACACGTACACACACACACACACACACACGGGGTGTAAATAATAATCGATTTGAATTGATACATCAATCTTACAGCCGGCGATTCAATTAATCGATTCGTCCACATGAGAATCGATTGATTGTGTATTTTTCGTGAGGCATTTTTTTTTTGGCTTATGCCGTAATAATATTGACTGCAAAGATATTCCTCAAATAAAATGCATGCAGCTTTTGTTAATTTAGAGCAACATGTCTACGCCTAAGCCTACCCTGTAAGATAAAAAAAATATGAACCATTGATTTGAATCGAATCGTGGAGCATTCTGAAGTATTGAAAATAATCAAATTGTTGGCCGAAGAAATCAGTATCGAATCGAATCACTATGAAGGCTTTGATTTACACCCTCAACACACACACGCACGCACGCACGCACGCGCACACACACACACACACACACACACACACACACACACACACACACACACACACACACACACACACACACACACACACACACACACACACACACTTCCTGTAAAACAAATAGGTCTAAACTACAGAGAGAGAGAGAGAGAGAGAGAGAGGGGGGGGGAGAGAGAGAGGGGGGGGGGGGGGGAGAGAGAGAGAGAGAGAGAGAGAGAGAGAGAGAGAGAGAGAGGGGGGGGGAGAGAGAGAAAGAATGACAAATAGACAAGAAGGGCCACAATCACAAAATAAAAGTTCAAATAAGAGTTCAGTTACACACTGAGAAGAATGTGTTGCACAGAAATTACAGAGTGCTGGGATATAGCCCATATGAGAAAGAAATGCATGAAACTTATATAAAATAGTGTAGCCTTTGGATCACTTTATGAGTAAGCACACATATAGTTAATGGCTGCTTATAAAGTTGTTTTGTAATGTTCCCGTGCCATTGGTTTGATGTTAAGGCTAGAAATTGTCCCCACAACACCATATATTTGGCTAGCATGACAGGCAGCGCAAACAGTGTACAGGGAGTGCCGATTTGTACCAATTTTTGGCTACTATCATTATTCGACTACCTCTAGCAATGGGGCTTCGCTTCAAATGTCCCGGGGGTACGCTTTAACATACAATGTTTACATGTTGCAATATACTATAAGCATTACGGATGGAATATTTATACCTCACTCATACTGTATATGGGAGAAATAAGAAATGATTCAATTTTGCACTATGTGATATTAGTCTTTGTCTATCAGACTTAGCTGTAATTTACAGTATGCATATTGTTTTGTGTGTTTAAATTGCAATTTATTTTGTTGTTACATTTTAGTGATTGTACCTTCCCGTTTTGGTGAGGACTAGATGTGAACAGTGTAAGAACAGAATGTACTAAAATACATTGTAAAATGAAGTGTAGGCTACTGTAAGTTTCATCCATTTCTTTGTGCCATGGACAAGGAGCAGTGGGCTACCCTACCTGATACTGTGGCTTGTACCATTGCTTCAGATCCCAGTCCCACAGGATCATCTGAGGAGGGAGAGAGAGAGAACAGAGACAGCAGGGTCAGGTGAGTCAGAGGGCAAAGGGCAGGGGTCAGCAGCCTTTACGTCATCTCTATCAACTACTACATGCGCTCTACGCACGCTGCAACTCTCTTGCACACACGCGCATGCACATTAACACGAACGCACACACACACACACAAACACACACACACATTAACACGGACGCACGCGCACACACGCGCACACACACGCACTTAATAATGCCGGAGGCTCACCATCACAAGCACACACACACACACACATCACCAGGTAATGATCAGGTATCAGGTATTCAATAATGTACATTCACTACATAAAACCCACAATAACAAAACTCACCTATTTAATACAGTGTAATACAGGACCCCCAACTGTGCGTGCGCACGCGCACACACACACACACACACACACACACACACACACACACACACACACACACACACACACACACACACACACACACACACACACACACACACACACACACACACACACACACACACACACTACTGTATCTGAAGGTTACATGTGTTGGGTGATGCCGACGCTCCCACAGAGACAATGGCAAGACAAGAGAGGGAGGCGAAGGGAGGCTATACCTCTGGGGGCACGAGTAAGAAGTGGGCCCTGCTACAGAGCAACACATGCGCACACACACACACACACACACACACACACACACACACACACACACACACACACACACACACACACACACACACACACACACACACACACACACACACACACACACACACACACACACACACACACACACACACACAAATTCATGCAAACCACACTGTGCAACATGAGGAAAGTTATTAATTGAAAAAAGTACAGAAAGATGGCGAGAAGAGAAGAGAAGAGAAGAGAAGAGAAGAGAAGAGAAGAGAAGAGAAGAGAAGAGAAGAGAAGAGAAGAGAAGAGAAGAGAAGAGAAGAGAAGAGAAGAGAAGAGAAGAGAAGAGAAGAGAAGAGAAGAGAAGAGAAGAGAA
>NC_085878.1:10295739-10303239 GCF_034702125.1 Engraulis encrasicolus
TTCTGAATTTCTCTCCTGAAGAGACAATAAAGGATAATCTAATCTAATCTATTCAGAATTAAAGTGAGTGAATTCTGAATTAAATGTCTCATGTAAACGTAGCCACTGTGAGACAATAGCTTTGTCTGGAAAAGATGAAAATGTGATGAAGGAAATGTAGAGTGGGTTTTGGTTGGGCATCTTCATATTGACCATGCTAGAATACTCCTAAACACACTGACTTGACCTCACGCTGCACCCAGCAAAGAGAGCCAGAGGCCAACACATTCTATCTCAGTATCACACATTTAGTCTCCTCATCACTACAAAATGAGCACCAGTGCTACTGTACGATTGACTCATTTCCAAACGTTATTTGATGGTTTTATGTGATATCGTGTTTTTACTCACAGCTTTATATGTGTTTTACTCATCCACTAATCCTGACTGGTACTGTACAGAATAAGCACATTATGTTACATAAAGTGAAAACACAGTGTTCCACTGTATCTAATTGATATAACATGGGCGGCCATATCAAGCTTAACGCAGACGGACACAATTTCAAACAAACACACCCGTACTTTACAGCCACAAAACACATCTCAAGACACACATCACATACAGTACACACACGAGGCAGAAACTATTCAGTCTAACAGCCATGATGCAATGGTGCTAAAGGAAATAACATTTCCCCAATTCCCTCCATATGTTGCAACTCTCCAGCAGTTACAACATGATTCTGCGTACTCTGTCTATTCTTAAACAGTTTATAATACTTTCCTGTAAAGGACCAAAGTGCTTACATAAGTGAATGAGTGCTATCCGCATCATCGGGGTCATTTTGCTATATATCACCCTGATAAAGCCTTTACGGCACAGGTCCGTTGGAATAAAGGAGTGTTACGGCGGTTCACCAGTGTGATATAAAAGCAGATAAGAGCCCTATTTTCAGTAAAACAAACACTCGGGTGCGATTGTATATTTCAGTGTACGGCTTTAAATAAACTGTGCTAAAGTCAAAGGCCACCACTGGGAGCTTCGCAATTCAGAAGAATGTATTGATCCTTGTGGCAAATCATTACTAAAGATGGTATTAGTTGTCCTTGTAGTCGGGGGGAGGGTCACTCGATATGCACATGACAAGCAGTTGCCTTCAACTTTGACACCAAGTAACTCGTCGACGAAGCATGCGATGTGAGTGAACAACACCTCAGGTGTCAATGTGTTCCAGACGGTGAACGGAAGTCATGTCCTGCCGCTGTCAAAACATTTGCGAACATTATCTTATCTTAATGAACGAGAAACGTTTATTGTCACCTATCTAGGGTTGGCGGAGCGCCCTCTTGTACAGTCGGCTCTCCCTTTCAGAGGACACGGCGGCCTAGTCGGACAGCCAGAGCTCTGAGAAATACTACAGCACCATTGCTAATCAGCTTGGCCAGATAAACTAGCCAGTGTCGTGTCGATCTGAGCTACCTGTCGAGCTACCAAGCCATTACAATAGTGCCTCTAGGGTTAAAGGTTAGGAGGAGGGTTTTGGTCAAGGCTATGTAAAAAGCCTATTGGTAGCTCATCTTGATGCAGTAGCCCATATCAACAGAACACCAGCCTGGAGCAATCACTTCCCGATTCAGGACATTAATTTGGCCTTCAGGAAAACAGAGTGGACCATCTGTGACATCAGAGTTAAAGTTACACCACCCAGGGCTGTTTTTCCAACTAACTCCTATATTAAACCGGGAGGTATACTAAGAAGCTGGTTCACTACACCAAGTTAAGTTTACCTTGAGGTAGAGCGAAATCATCTACAGAAGAGCCTGTTAACCTTTTCTTCACTTAATGATACCTGCAGGTATATCTATTAGCAGGTCTACCACTTCCTGTAGGTTAACTAATCCTGGTTCATCACTTAACCATGCTCTTAAGGGCCGTACACACACGTCGCTGCTAGTTACTCGCTCAGCGAATGAACTCAATAGAATGTCAATGTGTCCCAGCGAGACTCGCAGGCGAGTACTGTACAAGCGATGCGATATGGGCGGATTCCGAGTTGAACATATTTTATCTTTGAGCGAGGCGAGTAAGCGAGTAACCAATTGGAATGCAGAGTTCGGTACTTCTCGCCTGTTCATTGGCAGTTAAAGCCGCGGGAACTTTCAGCGAACGTTCCATGAAAGAGTGGCGAGTAGGCGAGCAAGCGAAAAGCTAGCTTTGTGTGTGTACGCCGCTTTATATACCCCCCAGGCTGGCTCCCATCACTTGCTGTTGGTGCTTGTGTGCATGTGCATACCAGCCATGGAGTGGAACTGTATGGCACAGTCCACACAACCTACTTAGCTTACTTGTTCGGGATAAACCCAGATTTACAGTTGTCAGTAACAGAACAGTAGACATGCTAGGCCCTCATACTCAGCCCCTTGTGTTGTTGTATGCACCTTGTAAGATTTGTAGCTATCAGTGACCAATGGCTCAAGTCAAAGATTAGTCTGTTAAATACATTATTTCCGCAATCTTACTGCAGTTGGACAAGATCTTCCAGACCAATCAATCACACAAGGTAACACACACACACATTTGAACAAATATGAGAAATTGTAGTGTTTTTTTATCTAGCTATTAAACACATTGAGCTGCATGTCTTCTATGAATTGTACTATACAAATAAAAAATATTATTATATTCAGATGGTTCCACGAATGTGTACAGTAGCTGTAGTGAAATGTTGAGTATATATTTTTTTTGCCACAGAAGTCAATGTGGTGCTTGAAAGGGTGGAGAGTGGGTGGAATGACTTGAATGCTGATTTAAGGCGTTTGGCCAGCCAGACTGCTGGGAGAGGTCATGAAAAACAAGTTTGATCAGCATTCCTCATCTCGGAGGTGAAGTCATACAGTTTATATGCGTAGTAGTAAAAGAGAGTTAATGAAACGATTAATACCCATCAGTCACACGAGACAACAGTTGGTAGGCCACAACAACAGCCCGAAAGCTCATTCATGGCACTCTCGGTTTATGAGTTAAGGTTAATGGTGCGCAACATCCTTCCTTAATTCTTGCTCCATATTTGAACTCCATTTCTACCCATTTTCACTGCTTGAAAAGTCACATCTCAACAGCTGTATGTAGGCCTAACTGTACAGTATTTCTGATCATGATTTTAAAGTACAAACTCTGGTAGAGTTACATTTTTCAAAATAAGAGGAACGTAAAAAAAAAAATTGTATCAACGACACAGTGTGCAGACCACCGGTTTTAAAGTTTTCCCTTTAACCTTAAAAATACAAAACATCTAACTACCAGTAAGTCCACAGCACAGGCAGTGAATGCAGTCTTGGGCCAAAACTTTGGGGAGTTTTACAGGAGGGGTTTTAGGAGAGCACCGCCCGTGGAGCAACTATGCCCCGGACCATACCACTGTGGAGCGTACCATGATCCAGTCTCACTTCGGAGCCAGAGCTGAGTAGAGGGAACTATTGATGGGAGTTTAGTGTACGTGTGTATGATGTGTCTTTGTGGATGTCTAAGTATGCCTGCTGTGCATGACCATGTGAATTAGTGTATGGTACGCGGTAAATTTTAAAGGGTTGATTCAATATTTAAGGAGTCAAATGTAACACTCCTATACTTGGTCTTACTTTTTAAGTGTTGATTTAACACTGTAAAACCCTACAGGTGTTGATTTAAAAAAAAAACGCTGTGTATAGGTGTATATGTATAATGTGTGTATGGGTGTATATGAGTGTATGCGTCTTTGAGAGTATGTATGTGTTGTGGAAGAGTGTGTTGTTTCGAGTGGGGTTGGTGATGGTGGTGGTGTGGTGGTGTCACCAAGGGTAGCTGGCAGGGCCGTGGAAAATTCTTGAGCCGGGGGAGAGGGGCAGCAGCGACGGCAGTGGCAGTGGCAGCAGCATCATCCTGTGCTTTTGACACCCAGCTGTCACTTCTCCCTGCAGGTGTTGTTCTGGGACGGGCTCTGTGATTGGCCCAAACGACGCGGGCTACTCACCTCCTCACTCACTCACCACTCGCCGCTATCGCCAAAACAGAAATAAGCCATTGGATAAGCCAAATGTCGAGTGATGGTACTCGCTCCAGGGGGCTGCCAATATGCCAAATGAACAGTTGCGACGTGCAACTGTTATAACACAGAGAGACAGAGGAGTGGTGTTCAGGGAAGCTAACAGGGTGGACAAAGGGGTCAGCTGTTTTGGGCCCAGGAAAAAGGGGGGTTTAGAAATAGGTCCACATTACTTTCTACGTATTGGGTGGGGGGGCCTTCCAGATGACGTTGTTCTGGGCCCAGCCAAAGCTGTCAGGAGCCCTGGTGGTGTTATTATAGGTTTGTCAATGGGCTTCCACAGTAGCCGTGGCACCACAAGCGTCTGTTATGGTCAAGTCCACCAGGCCCCAAGAGAAATGTCCACATGAAGGAACGACAGCCCTGATATGACATTCATGATATCCACTCAGAGGTCAAGCTGTCAACTCAAGTAGATGTCGTGCTAACAGATGGCCTTAGAAAACCCCACACAAACAGTACGAACTGTACTTCGTTGTCAAGATTTGCTTCTCGTACCACCTTGTTGGTGAATTAAAAATATTACTTGGATTACAGGACAAACAATCTAATTAAAGTCTACAGCTGCAACAATGTGTACAAAGTAAGGCATGTAATATAATGACATATAATAATATTCCTGTGCTATTCATTTTTTCCCCTCAAAGCAGATCCAAAGATGGGCAGACAGAGGTGGCAAGCTAGCCTGGATGTACTGTGCTCTGACAACTAGCACAAGCATTTAGCCCCCAGTCCAGAATTCTTGGAAGCCCTGAAACTATATCCATATAGCAAATCACCCATCATAGTTCAGTGGATAAAACCATGGTTGAGATTTGAACTTAGCTGTAAGAGTTCTTACAATACCATATGATACGTTTTTACATTGTAATATTGAAAACGAAAGGCCCCAAAAAGGTGCTCGAAGCAGTGGGGAAACACAACAAACAACGTTTCCATTCGAACCACGTTAATGGGTAAGAGCCTAAGGTGTAAAACAGAACTGTTTAGAACTGTGCAGTGAGAGGAACGCTGGATTTCACTGGTGTCTAAAAGTTTATGGCAAAGTTCCGTAAAACAAACACCATGTTATGAGAAAAACACAAAACCTTTTGTCCAATCCCAAGAGAGTTTCATGTGGTCAATGGCAATGCCACGGTTGAAGAAACACTACCACGGTGGTGAAATGCAGTAGTGGTAATACTTCTGGTAAATACTATGTGTTGTGGTGACAAGTCCAGAAGTACAGCCACACAACATCACAATGACATGGACTTTAAAATTATGGATTAGAAGAGGGGTCATTCCACGCCAAATCAACAAGAGCCCGCGCACTTAGGTCTCAAAAAATTCTGAAAATATTACCAAGTGTACCCATGGTACTTAAGAGAAACACTGTACATTTATTTGAATGTAAGATGTATACTCTCCATGTTACAGCCAATTTTACTGGGGGAGGGGGGTGCCCATTTTGTTCACACTCTTTTTTTTGTCAAAGTTCACAAGCCCGTAGCTCAATAACTAAACGATGTAGGAAGTTCAAATTTGGCATGCTGGTACATAGATAGGAATAGTTTGTTGCAAAACTGTCAGTTTTGGTCTGTATGATCCTGCATCATCATGGCATTCCCTCAAAGATGATACAAATTGTACTGGAGTTTTTGGCTGTGCTCTGTTTAGGCCTTCAGAAGACATATTTGTGCCCAACATAGCCTCTTGATTTTTTTTCCCTTGTAGAGACAAGTAGGAACACTCTCATAAAAATCTATAAATAGAAAGGAAACCCCATTAGTGTTTGACCAGAAGACCTCACAAGTCTGACAAATCATTTTGGGTGTCATTTTCAGAGCTCCAGAACCCCTTGTGGGATTGTCCACAGATTTTTATTTTATTTTTTTCTTCATTCTCCATGAATTCTTCTTTTTAAAAATGCAAATGAGACTTGTCTTATGTGATGTTTTCTTTTGTAATTTCCAACCTGAACATGGGCAACATGCACATTGAGGGCAATATGTTTTCTATGCGTTTCTTCCGCTGCCATCTGCTGGTCAAAAAAAGTAACAACATGACTCCTTGTGCCTGACCTACTGTCTCTTTTGGTGTGCGAACCTGCTCCCACATTGAACGCTCCTGAAATCATTTAAATTGAAAGGGATACCTGCACCCCTGCACAGGGACTCTCGGGTGATCATGTCTGGGCAAAATTTGCATTTGATTATTTAGCCTTTACATTAAATGTTATCGAAATCATGTTGCTCTCTTTTTGCATTTTGCCCATGTATAGGGTGGAAATTACAAAAGAAAACATCACATAAGACAAGTCTCATTGGCATTTTTAAAAAGAAGACTTCATGGAGAATGAAGAAAAATATAAAATAAAAAGCTGTGGACAATCCCACAAGGTGTTCTGGTGCTCTGAAAATGACACCCAAAATGATTTGTCAGACTTGTGAGGTCTTCTGGTCAAACACTGATGGGGTTTCCTTTCTATTTATAGATTTTTATGGGAGTGTTTCTACTTGTATCTACAAGGGGAAAAAAATCATGAGGCTATGTTGGGCACAAATATGTCTTCTGAAGTCCTAAACAGAGCACAGCCAAAAACTCCAGTACAATTTGTATCATCTTTGAGGGAATGTCATGACGATGCAGGATCATACAGACCAAAACTGACAGTTTTGCAACAAACTATTCCTATCTATGTACCAGCATGCCAAATTTGAGCTTCCTACTAGGTTTAGTTCTTGAGCTACGGGCTTGTGAACTTTGACAAAAAAAAGAGTGTGAACAAAATGGGCGCCCCCCTCCCCCAGTGAAATTGGCTGTAACATGGAGAGTATACATCTTACATTCAAATAAAGTAACACTGTTTCTCTTAAGTACCATGGGTACACTCAGTAATATTTTCAGAATTTTTTGAGACCTAAGTGTGCGGGCTCTTGTTGATTTGGCGTGGAATGACCCAGAGAGGAATCACTGTCTTCAAATAGAAATATTATCCAAACTATAGTCAAAATGATTCAGTTTAGCAGTTTTAGGCTAACAAATTCTTCCTGAGAACGTAAGCTCATGGTATTGTAGTTCCAAGCAGTCATCTCATGAATTCCAAGGCTGGTATTTTTGTGAAAAGGCCTACTAACCAATTCTAATGCTTGAGAATTGCAAACCGATACACTTGGAATTACAGTGATTGTTTTGATTTAATTTTTGGATTAATGGTGTACTTATTTCCTTAGCCTTTAGAAATATACCATAGCATTGGCTGTGATGAAAACACAATTAAGTCTGAAAGCCTGTAAAATATACATGAAGGTAGGTTGTGTAAACCTACGAAATGGTGACAACTTTCAGGGGCAGTGAGTACTTTTTTACAAGCCCCTCTATGTTTACAATTAAAACTGCCGAGTGCGCTTCTACGCTTCTAGTTAACAGGTCTTCGTATAAATCCTTAAAACAAT
>NC_085878.1:10308239-10375739 GCF_034702125.1 Engraulis encrasicolus
ACATGACTATTATACTATTTACATTTGCCTTTTACCTTTTCCCATTCCTGCACATGACTATTATACTATTTACATTTGCCTTTTACATTTTCCACTACTGCACATGACTATTATACTATTTACATTTGCCAAAATGTCAATTTGGCCCTTTTGAGCATTTCCGAATTTTCAGAATGAGCACTTGAATTGACTTTAGTCTGTAGAAGGGGCCTAAATGCGATATGCATCCAGATATGGCAATTTAGACTATTTACAAAAAGGGCTTTCTTTTTGCACTGAGGCATCGGCCTACTTTCAAATGTCTAAACATTGAAAACTAAACATTGCAAACTTCACCAACATGTTTGCCGATGTCACTCTAAAAAAGTGCTTTTCAAAACCACTACACCTCAGCAGCCACAATTACACATGAAATACTTCTAGGATTGGGCTGGGATGTGTGCGCCTGGGTGTATTAAAGAAAACACTAATAAAAAAAGTCACTAGTTCGTTGTTTAAGTTTCTCGAGTGCCTGTATTTTGGTGCTCGGCTCAAAAGTGCAGCTCAGAGCAACAACTGCTGACCTTGTTGGGGAAAGACGTAGGTAAAAAAAAAAAAAAAGACAGAGCGAAAGAAGAAGAAAAAACAAGACGCAAACAAAAAAGGCAGTGATGTGTGTTTTTTGTGCGAAATGAACAATGTCAAATTACCACAAAGAAAATCTGCCTTGAGATAGGAATGCGGGGCTTACTTGAGGGGAGTGGGGGGTGGAGGTTAGAAAATCTCCAGCCCGGCATGTCAGTCTCCCTCTCATTCTTGGAGTTTCTGGAGCTGGCTGTGTGCCCGCCCAAGAGGAGCTTGCATAATGACAAACACGTGTTTGCAGGAACAACAAAAATGCCACAAGCGGAGGAAGGTCAACACTATTGCGTCAATGATGAACTTTTTCCCACAATGGCATGTTTCAGACTTCAGCCGGCCCATTTCCACTCTGCAGCGCGTATGCTTCTCTTTCTTTCTTTCTTTCTTTCTTTCTTTCTTTCTTTCTTTCTTTCTCCCTCCCTCGTTCTCTCTCTCTCCCTCTCTCACCCTCATTCTTTCTCTCTGAGTTCAAAAACAGCTCTGTGTTGCAAATAGAAAAACAGTGTAGTAGTCACGGCCAGGGAAATAAACGACTAAATCAGGTCAAAAAATCTCACAACAAATGCGTTGCAAAGAATAACAGTGCACTGGCAGGGTATAATAAATCACATGCTTATTGAAATGGTATTTAAACATTTGTGATGGGTAATTGATGGTGTTTTTTCTCAGGGTTTTCAGGTTCTCTTTGTTGAGCAAAGCGAGTCTCCGGCAGACACTCTGACACGTCAGTGTGACAGAATGACTCACCTACACAAACAATCTTCAAATGACAGAGAAGAACTTCTGAGGCCATTGCAGGACGCTTCAAAAAGTAAACTTCATTCCTCACAACAAACGCTCATTCTAAGGTTAATCTTATTCAGTAAAGCTTTTAATAAATGCACTAAACAGAAAAACACGGTTTGCAGTTGCCATTAACGCCAAAGATGACTTGTGTCTTTGTAATGCCTATGACGCAAAAAAAGTTTTAACTGCTCAGGAAAGTGATAGGTCAACACAGAGTGAGGCTTAACTTGGTTATAAGAGTGACCCTAACTCTCAGGCTTACTGTAATTACCATGGCTTTTCAGAAGAAACACATGAGCCCGTTAAAACACTTCAGCACTTAATATTGTTTTGAAGTGCAGTAAAAGGGCAACGTTCACAAGAAAAGACAGCACGTCCTTGGTAATGTTTGAGTGCTGGTCAGAGTGCTAAAGAAACATTTGTACATTTTTTATAACAAATCATTTGTCTTCTTCAAGAATAATATAATTTCTCTGGTGACAGCATACACATAGTTTCTCACCATCTGTATTTTAGCAGAGTTCAAATGCAATTTATTTGCAGGAATTATTTTCTCTTGTGTTAAATTAATCTATGTAGCATGTAAGACCATTTTGAATTGGATGCAAATTGAATTTAATTTTGAACAAATTACAAACAACAAATCTAGTGTGGGCTTAACATTACAGTCTACCATGGAAAAGTCCTGGTTACTGAGCAGTAGATTGGTGTCTAGTAGTCTAAATGAAATCTAGATTGGTGTGAAGTCTAGTAGTCTAAATCTAATTAACATTTGCTACTGAATTAGCTAGGCAAAACTAACTTACGACTAACGATAGTTCCACAGATGCAGTAGCCTACATTCATCCAAATTAGGTTTGACAGATTGTTGATTGTTGACTAAATAAAATAGAAAAAAACAACCCCACCTTCCAATGTGCAGATGATGCAATTTCTAATCAACAATCACTCAAACACTGAAACATAATTATATTCTTCTGAGATACAGGGAGCCTAAATCTGCCCGATTGTTAAACTACCCATGAAAGCCCGCTGCCGGTGCATTAACTTATTTCATTACTTAGTGTGCGCCAAATGGGCTTTTCTCTGTCTGCCGACGCAAGGCATGCATGTTGCCAGAACTAACCCATGCCTTGAACCAATGCCAGAGAATGGGATTTTTTTTGTTTAGAGCAGCTACGTCTAGCCCACCACACACAGGGGGAAAAGACCCTCTTTGTTTAGACCACATGGAAACGGTTTCAAGAGAACTGAATTGATGATTATTTTGCATGCTTGAATCCAATTGACCACTGTTATGCACCCACCAGGGTTGTAAGCTGTTTTTCACCCTACAAGTCTGCCCTTTCCAGCCTTTTGCATTTCCACAAGCTGCACCAACTTTCACACAAACAGCCATCGGAGGGGTCCTTCCATCAAAGTCAACATAAATCACTCATTCGCAGGGTTGCAGGGTGGAAAGAGATAAGTCGAGCATTTTAAAAACGGAAAGGGGGAAGGGCTGCTGTGAAGAGAGAGGAGGAGAGTTTGATCTAGACAAGAGTTTATTGCAATCTACTTAGTAAGCCATGGGTTCCATAAATAGTTTTGCCTGGCCTGGTCGCATTGAGTGCAGGTTACTCTCTCTAAACCCCCTCCCCTCCACACTCCACAGCCCTGCTTCATATCCCTTGTTTTGTTTTAAAAAATATTTTTAGGGGCATTTATTCCAATAGGACAGTATGAGAAGCGTCAGGAAGTGAGTTGGGCGAGAGAGATGGGAGAGGATCGGCAAATGACTGGGGCCGAATCGAACCCGGGTCGCCGGCGTAGCAACCCAGTGCCCTACCGTTAGGCCCCCGCAGGGCCCTCATATGCCTCCATGCCACTGCTCAGCTGGATCAGCTGCACACAAACACAACTACCGTACAGCTCAGGGCGGGATTGGTAAGTTGGCATGCAGGGCATTTGCCCGGTGGGTCGAAAATCCCCAGGGGCCGTTGCTGTTGGAGACGGTCTCCAAAGTTATCATCGTCAGTACAGTCAGTGGCCTGAACCAGTCAGGGTAAAGTGCAATATCACTGGGTGGGTTATGTGAGTTAGCGGTCTAAAGCAAAAATGCTTAGGCCATGCTGGTTTGATCCTAGTCCAGACCACACTACAGCTAAAATGATCTGAGGCCGCAGATGAGTCAGGTGCTGAAAGAATGCAAAACACCTTGCTTTGTCCTTGTCAGTAAACACCCCCCTACTGTACACACACACACACACACACACACACACACACACACACACACACACACATACTCACACACACACACACACACACACACACACACACACACACACACACACACACACACACACACACACACACACACACACACACACACAAACTAACATACCCCACGCACTCACACACACCCTGACTGTCGGCCCCCTTGCTTGCTTTCATCTGGTCGGTCCTGCTTGTTATGAATGGATTCTGACAGCTTTACAGCACTTGTCACATTAGTAATCATTCTGCAGGGGCGTCTGACCAGTGACCGCATAGCGCAGACAAAATATTTAAGATAATGCTTCCAGGAAGACGTCCACAGAGAGGGGTAAAGTGCCAACGCGGCTGCTGCTGCTGCTGCTGATAAACAGCTTATCAGCTGTGTGACGCACGTTGGGCTATCATTTTACATTTATTTTCCTTTAATGAAGGAAAAAAACGAGAAACGCTTTAAAAGTGTCCGTTACACCCAATTAAAGTCGGCAACGTTACATTATACAGTGGAAAAAGAAATGAGTACAAGGACAAGCTTTAACGTGACTCCATTTTTCCTATAGAGGTCTCTGAACATGTTAGCCTATACGCCTGCCCTCCTGCCCCCCTCGTACCAGGAAGTAGTTATATATTTTGCACTGCTGTCTTTCTAAGGAAAGCACAATAAATTGTCTTTCCCCACAGACTGACGTTTATGCTGCAATTACCGTGTGAATGATGTTCTGAGGTCCGAAGACGTGTTCCTTTCCAACTTCTATCGCACTGCTCCAAAGCCACATACTGTACATGCTCCGATGCGTTTTTTAATGTGTTTTAGCACAAAAACTACCAGTATGCTGGTACACAGTACACCAAATTCACAGAGCTAATTTCTAGCAAAGATTATTATATATAAATTCCCAAATAAAAACTACCACACCCATTTGTTTCAACATTTGAATCTACTGACCATTATCACACTACACCAAATACATAGATAAAAAAATATTCCTGTTCTGTTTAAAACATCTGTAGGTCTGTTAAATAAAAAAACAACAGGCTGACTGGCTTCCGTACCCATAGCCTTGGCTGAGGATGGGGCTGAAGATAAATTACTGTAAATCACAGGGAGACAAGTCAAACATCAGCAATGGTTGTTCTGGAGGCCTCCTCTCCGACAGCCTCTGTAAGCGAGGATGGCGAGTGGTGGGGGGGGGGGGTGGATGGATGGGGGGAGGGGGTATATGGTGGGTTGAAGCGGAGGAGTGTGAGTGTCAGAACAGAGGGTGGCAGCACACAACAGGAAGGCTACCTGATATGGACATGACTGCCAGATTGCGAGGGCTGGAGGGCCTTGTAAGGGAACATCTGGCTTTATCGTGGAATCAGCGCGCGTACAAGTTCACATAAACAGAGCCGGCCCCAGCCCCGGCCCCGGACCCGGCCCGCACGCCTCAGCCCCCTGGAACACCCGACCAATAACAAGCATGTGGACGGTGCCGCCGTGCGAATCAAAGAGCGAGTGAGTGCACGAACGAACAAGTAGGAGAGAGAGAGAGAGAGAGAGAGAGAGAGAGAGAGAGAGAGAGAGAGAGAGGGAGACAGAAAGAGAACGAGCTCGTGAGGGCTGCCATCTATCATGCCGGCACCCCCTGAGAAATCGCCTGTTGACAAGTAAATCATTTACAAACAAGTGCCCGACTCTGGCCCCGGGCACGTTCCCTCACACAGTTATCAAAGCTGTCACTTGCTGCAAAATGGCGATGTGTGTTTGCGCGGGCCCGCCGCCGCGGCCCCACCGCTGCCACACTTTGCAAGCCCCTGCATGAAATGCACTTCGCTAAGGTCGCCGCTTAGAACACAACCTGGAGTCAAAAAGTCGAGAAAAGAAAACTCCCCAATTAAGTTCTCTCTTTTTTATGGTTTTCTGATCAATTATCCAACTGACAAGCAGAATCTTGAATTGCAAGCGAAGGAACATTTCTCATGCTTTGACGAAGCCTCTCAAAGTTTATTTTCCATGAATGTGCAGCACAATTGACCCTGAGGCAGGATAGCTTAGAAAAGCTGCCTTACATCCAGTAGAAGAGATGCTCAATGAACAGGGCTGTAGCCATATTCATGCTCATGGACCATTAATGCTGCTCACCATGATCATGTAAGGGTCATGGGAGAGCGCGGTGAAGGGCTGATGCTCGAATATCCTACCACGACCTGACACCCAGGGGAGTCCTAAGGTGTTATAATCAAAAACGAAAAGTGGTCGGAAACATCAGGCTGTTCCATGGCAGCACAGGATCCCTGCTGTGGAAAGCCCTGATGATCCCATAACTGAGCCAAACGCAGAGCTCTGCATAGGTCCCTGAGAAGCCTGCATTGTTAATCCTTGAACAGAGGTGGGGATCAGGGATTTAGTGACTGAAGTCTTTTTTACATGTCCACTTCACACAGGGGACTTCAATGATCGTCAGATCGGTCAGCCTGATGACCTGATCATTCGTCAGGATGGTTGTAGAAAAGGGTTGGCTCAAGTAGGTCAAGATTTTAACTCTGACACAAGCATCACCGTCCTATGGTTCTCACTCTCAAAAACGCACAAATTCAAAAGAATGAGCCAGAACATATGCCACCTCTCCTGCACTATTGTCTCATATGGCAACATATAAGACAATAAAGCTTTTTGAATCTTTGAATCTTCATTGGGCCCTTCCTCTGAAGCCTACGGAGGAACCACAGATGGCACAGTGTAGCCCTCAGCAACATACTGAAGCAGCTACAGCAGCTTATACAGTGAAAGACACACGCCATGTCTCGTAAGGTACGCTAAATCCGGTGGGTCGACAGCAATTGCGATAACCAAAGGGGAACATGCACTGTATATTTCCCAGGGCTACAGGCCAGAATCGCCACAAAGGTTTAAGCCCAGGAAAAACACCAGCACACACACAATGGAGATCTCTGCAAACAACTATGGAATTATAGGGAAAATAAAGACTTATTGGGGAACAGAGGGTTGTGTGGTGGCTCTGTAGGGTGCAGGGAGAAACAAGGAGGAGGTCCGACTCCGAAGCCCTCCAGAGAACAGTAAGAGCCCTCCGAGAACATCTCCATCACCCGGGGTCAAGGAGGCCAACAGCCTGCACTGACACACAGATGCCCTGGGGGAGGTTAACAGAGAACCACAACAACAGTTGAGTCATACACCCACCCCGGTTGTCTTGATACCGGGGATAGTCTATCTTTTTTCCTGTTGGAGAAATTTCTTTAAATACAGTTTAAACTTAAATGTTAATGATATATAATATTCGTCCAAAATAGACTTGCTCGTGTCACATGTTCTGTATGCCTTTCTCAGATGTTAACGCCATTTACATTTAACACCATTTACACACACACACGCACACGCTCGGACAAATGATCATGAAAATAGCCATGGCGGTCAGACCATGTTAAGTGCAAGCAACAATCGATGAAATACAATGACAATAAAAAGTTTGGGAAATTTCAACATTCCATTCAGTGAAATAAATGTAAAAAAAGTATAAGGGTTGTTCCTACAGAAGCTGCCTGGATCAGAATAGCACACGCCCATACTGTACACCCAGCGTTCCACAACTGCCATTGGTCCTGGACCTCAGAGGGAAATCCCAGCTGATGATTACGATAGCAAAAAGAGTAATCAGGAAAATACAATTAAGAGTGACATTTAGGCTTCGGTCGCAGCAGCCACTTCAGCTGACATTTCCTTCTCTAACGGTACACACACACGCACACACGCACGCACGCACACGCACGCACACGCACGCACGCACGCACGCACGCACGCACACACGCACACACACACACACACCAGCCTGATCCCTCCGACCACACAGTAACTTGGAGGCCACCAGTACACGCAGCAATGCTTGTGCAAAGGCCTGCTAACCAGTATTTTGGTCAACTGAAAAGAAACACAATACACACGTCATTAGTCAATGAAAGGGGAAAGCGAATGGCGATATTAACTCTTTTCCAGGGTTTCTTCTGACAGGGCATCAATCCCATAGGTTAGCCTGTTAACTAAGCATTGGCAAAACCAAATAATGCTCTGTGCTCTGCAATCGTACAAAATTACTGGCTGCGTTTTCCTTTAACTTGGGACACACCGTAAGCTACATCATGTCATTGTTCACTGAGGTTAGGAAAGTTTTGGAAGACAGAGAGAAGAGGGGAGTGGAAAAAAGAAAGAAACAAAACGAGTGTGTGTGTACATCTGCCTGTACGTGTGCGTGCATGTGTGTGTGTGTATGTGTGTGTGTGTGTGCGCATGTGTGTGTAGGAGAGAGAAATAGATAGATAGAGAAAGAGAGAGGGAGAGTTGCACAGTGATTAAGGGGAAAATACCTTGGGTGGAGATGCCAAAGTCACATCTCAGGAATGTGATGGCAACAAGAGATTCCATTACCGATGCTGGAGAAATCCAGCGCTCTGGCGAGGCCGGGTTCAAGACAGAGAGACAGAGAGCGAGAGAGAGAGAGGCAGAGAGCGAGAGAGAAAGACAGAGAGCAGCAGAGGCAGGGACAACAGTGGAGGCAGAAGGAGCATCCAGAACCCTGGTGAGGTTCAAGAGAGAGAGTGAGAGAACGTGTGTGAAACAGACTCTCTCTGTGTGTGTGTGTGTGTGTGTGTGTGTGTGTGTGTGTGTGTGTGTGTGTGTGTGTGTGTGTGTGTGTGTGTGTGTGTGTGTGTGTGTGTGTGAGAGTGAGAGAGAGAGAGAATGAGAGAGAGAGAGAGAGAGAGAGAGAGAGAGAGAGAGAGAGAGAGAGAGAGAGAGAGAGAGAGAGAGAGATAGGTAGCACCCAGAACCCTGCCTGTGCGTCTCCTCACAGACATGGTTAAGTGATAAACCGGGTTAAGTTCACCTAGAGGAAGTGGTAAACCTGCTCAAATATACCCCACAGACATGATTTAGTTTAGAATATGAGGCATCCAAGCTCTCCTATTAGATGATTTACACTGCCTGAAAGTTAAGTTAACCTGGTTTACTACTGAGCCAGGTTCTTGGAATACTCCCCTGATCACTTAAAGAGGAGAGAGAGTGTTTTATTTTCCAACACAGAGATTCATAGAGGGTTGAGATAGTGTTGATATCTCAGCTAAACCCGACTATAAACAAACAATCAATCAATCAAGCAAACAAACAAAAATGTTTGAAAGATGTTAAAAATAAGATGGATTGGCACCCCCGATTCATCTTTCATGTTTTCTCTCAATCAACAATTTAGATGAGTACAAATTATCCTGTGTAGTTTAGGGAGTGGGGTGTGTGTGTGTGTGTGTGTGTGTGTGTGTGTGTGTGTGTGTGTGTGTGTGTGTGTGTGTGTGTGTGTGTGTGTGTGTGTGTGTGTGTGTGTGTGTGTGTGTGTGTGTGTGTGTGTGTGTGTGTGTGTGTAACATATGGAGTCAATTTGCACAAACGCAACATCTCTTCCTTACGGGGAAGCATTTAAGGAATGCACAGGAATACCTTGCACTTAGACCCCTGAGGGCTCTTTGAAACTGTTATCATCACTGAGCACTTTGCAAAAAAAAATCACATTTATTGGAAGAAAAAAAACTGTCTAGGACATGGCGTCCTAATGCCCGATGAGTGACAAGCAGAAAGCAGAGAGATAATGCATGTCATCGGGACAAACACTCCAAGAGTAATAGCCAAATCATTTTAAGTGGCACCACCAGTCTTATCGTGGAGTTGGACAGAGGCGAACACTCAAAAACACAGACATGGGGGGTGTATGAATGTGGAAAAAGGCCTACAGGGTTGCTGGGGAGTTGCAGAGAGAGAGAGAGAGAGAGAGAGAGAGAGAGAGAGAACGAGAACTTGTCGTTTTGAGACCCGAGGTGTTTATGTACAAAAACAGATATTCCCGATAGGTCTGTGTGTTTCTCTGCAAGTGTGGAGGGATGGCATGTAAATTAGGGATGCAAATTATCGATTAATTCATTAATCATTAGTTGATAGTCTTATCGACCGACTTACGATTAATTGATAAGCGGCGTTTTCCCTCCGAAATCTCAGTGTTTCTCGGAAAAAAACTACTAAATCTAAAAATTAATATTTCAATTCATTAATCCAAAGGTAATTCCCACTATTCACACCCCTCTTCACACACACTCTTCACATGCCCATTTCACCCGGGTCTCTTGTCAGTTGAATTGTCGATTAATTGCGATTCATATTTTTAAATCGATTAATGCATTGATAGATTAAAGTCGATTAATCGATTAATCGTTTGCATCCCTAATGTAAATAAGATTCATGAATGCTCTTCCGGTACATGACGTAATGGTTAAATCTTAGGGCTGTAACGATACTCTCAACTCACGATTCGGTTCGTATCACGATTTTTAAGCTACGGTTCGATATACCCCACGATTTCACATTTACCAACTTTATAAATTAAAATTATGAATAAAAATCTTAAAGTTTATCGGTAGAATATTTTACAAGAGGCTGATAACAATTTTAAAAAGTTTAAATACAGTAGTCATGATGATTTGAAGCTTGGAAGCACGATCACTTCATATCATGTGGTTATTTTCTGGACTGATGGGTCACAAAACTTTGAAAGGGCATATCACGATACTGCCTCCTTGTATCGCGATACAGTATCGTGACTCTGTGTATCACGATTTCTCGGTTTGATACAATATCGTTACAGCCCTATTAAATCTGTATCCTTTCTTTTCACAGCAGTCAAAACAGATATTATATCATTATATACAGATATCATATCATTATATTATTTGGAAGGGCAGGGGAAGAGCAAGTGCAACAGTCCATGCAGATAGTCAGATAGATACACTTTTTTGACACAATGTAAAAAGGGTCCTGTCCATCCACTGGAGGTGTTTGGTCTTTGAGAGGGACTGTCATCTCAAATCACACGAGGGACCAAAACAGACAGCTCAACACCATGACAACACTGTGTGTGTGTGTGTGTGTGTGTGTGTGTGTGTGTGTGTGTGTGTGTGTGTGTGTGTGTGTGTGTGTGTGTGTGTGTGTGTGTGTGTGTGTGTGTGTGTGTGTGTGTGTGTGTGTGTGTGAGTATGATACAACGAACAAAGGTCAAGGCCAAATAGGAGGTAAGGTCTGGCCATCCTAAGCACTTCCTTCTATGTCCTCAACACACACACACACACACACACACACACACGCACACGCACACACGCGCACACACACACACACACACACACACACACACACACACACACACACACACACACACACACACACACACACAGTAAATTAGTGGGGACCACAATCTGGGTCCCCAAAAGGATTTTTAGCTGTTCTCTTTTTCAATCTTAGTGGGGACATTTTGGTATACACGCACACACAACTCTCTCACACACATGCACACACATGCACGAAAGGCAAAGTGATCTGTCATCATTCTCCATGCACCACTAAAAATAAGGCAAAACAAGCTGTGTTTCAACACCTAGCACTCGTGTGTGTGTGTGTATGTGTGTGTGTGTGCGGGGATATTTGTGGGGATATTTTTTTTCTTCTGTGGTCTGTTTTCAGACCAAAAACACCAGCCCTCATTGCAGTCAAGTGCTTCTAATAACATTTTTAGCCAAGCCCAGATGCCCTTGACCTCTGTGGCTGGCAACCACCATGCCCTCGCCATGCCACCATGAGGAGCCACCACCACCACCACCACCACCACCACTCATCGATACCACCACCACCAGGCCTACAGTGCCAGCAGCACCACCTCCAAAACACCAGGCACACTGAATTGAACTCCACCCAGCAGGCAAATACCATCAAGTCAAATGGATAGAGGCTAATGGCTGCCCGCGCTGCTGGGGCTTTGTGTGCCATTTTCGGAGGTTCGCTAGCCAAAATCAATGTGTAACATCAGTGGAATAGTTGAACTTGCCTACTACCCTGCTATGTGCTTAAAAAACGGATGATTTTGAAAGACTTAACCCATTAAGACACAGCGTTATACATTTTACTGTTACCAGAATGAAGGCCTCGTGTTCCTTCATAGTATTGTAGTACTATGGTAGTTAACTTTTCAATGTCTATGACTGCATGCCACTGGAGGTACGGCGTGCATTATGGGGCCACAATCCATGTACTATGGTAGTTAACTTTTCAATGTCTATGACAGCATGCCACTGGAGGTACGGCGTGCATTATGGGGCCACAATCCATGTTTTGAAGTTCAAGTTCAAGTACAAGTACTTCAATCCATTTTGTGAATGGAAAGAAAAAATAGTGGGTGAATAAAGGTTTTTGAATGAAAACTTTTGAAACCGGGTTTCCAAACATTGCATAAAGAAGCTGAGCCTGAGCTGAGCCAGTGGAGCAGCAGCACTGTCTGTGGTCAAGCACGGCCCTTCAGGGAATAGGAGCGCATCTCCCTATACGTGACAGTTTGGGGTGGGTCCAGCTGCCTGATTTTCATCTAGAACATAGTAAACGGTGGGGTGAGGGAGCACATGCAAAGGGTAGAGTGGGGACAGCACTTAGGCAAGGGGGCGGTGTGTGTGTGTGCGTGCGTGTGCGTGTGCGTGTGTGTGTGTGTGTGTGTGTGTGTGTGTGTGTGTGTGTGTGTGTGTGTGTGTGTGTGTGTGTGTGTGTGTGTGGTTGGCCTAGCATGTGACTCTCTCTTGGTTGCCTATCTCGGTCTTCATTGCGGCCCTGGGCCAGGGTTGATTCCAGCTCTTAAGATACACTGAGCAGTAGCCACTGCCCGACACCAAGCGATCTGTACAATGAAAAACAACACCATCACTCCAAACAAACCCATTTCCTGAAACGTGATGCCATGTTTTTGTAGCATGCATTATAGCCAGCATTTTGTTGGCATGTTTTGTGGAATATATTACTGTGCCAATCTTGCCTTGAATCTTTAATCCTAATAATCTTTGATAATCTGGAATGCCCGCATCAATTAGCACCAAGACAAGGATTTAAGCCTAATTTATGGTTGCTGTTTTTTTGCGCAGACGGGCGCAGAGCCTCTGCATCCGTCAAATCGGCCTAAAAAATCCTCAGAAAACGTAAAAAAAAATCCTGACAACACATCAGACGGATATGAAGGTCGCAGACAAAAGGCACTGTGATTGGTTGTCTCAGCTACTTCCTTGTTCTCGTGGTAGCACAGCGCCGGTAGAGATCGCGAAGCTACAATGACTGAATTAGTAGCCTACGTAACAAACAAACAATACATCAGTGGCACAATGCCTGCGGTCTGACATCTATATTGTAGCCTTGCTTCTCCACCGAATGTAACACACATCGGCAGAGTCAAAAACGGACTTGTTATTTCAAATAACAATGCCAGTTCCTCGTCTTTGCAGCATGTGTAAAATGAAGCTAACTCAGCTAGTAACATTGCTTAATAACGGCGGCAGTCCTGGCAATGTAGTGAATGAAACTCGCACTGTTTCAAATGTGGCTCGCAACATGAGACCTTGTGTGCAGATCCATAACAGCAAAAGTGGTTCGCGACCAGACCGAAAGGGCGCAGAGGCAGAACTCTAATTTGCCCTTTACACCCAAGCACCACTCTCCCCACAACTCTTTTGTCCAATCGACATGTAACATTTACATTACATTTACAAAGGGGTATCAGTTGATATGCACACTGTATGTTTGTGAAAGTGTTATGGAGCTGTGTGGTATGTTCTGTGACATAAAAGATATATGAAGGGGAGCACGAGTGGCGCCACAGGCAAATTTGTCACCCTGGGTGACTGCCTTACTCCCCCGTGCCTAAGGGCCAAGCCTGCACACAGAGGATTAACAGGGACACTCGTTATCTTTAATGACACATCATTTTTAACGTTCCTACACAGAGAGAGAGAGAGAGAGAGAGACAGAGAGAGAGAGAGAGAGAGAGAGAGAGAGAGACAGAGAGAGAGACAGAGACAGAGACAGAGACAGAGAGAAACAAAATGTGAACAGAAACTAAAAACATACACAGGTCTGCTATGTAAGAAGAACCGCAAGAACCACACGGGTGTAATGACGTGTATACCTACACACACACACACACATGTACATGCAACACCTCCAGGTAACCTCAGGACATGCGTGTGTGCATGGTGTAAACAAAGTCTGCAGAGTGTGACAAGTGTGTTTTTTTCATTCTTCTTCCAACCCCCCCCCACCCCCCACCCCCCAAGTCTAATTTTGCTTCCTCTGTCTTCTCATAAAATCTACTATAGCTACATCAAGTGTGTGCATGTGTGTGTGCGCGCGTCTGCGCTCGTGTGTGTGTTCACACGTGTCTGAGCACCGCGGCCAGACTAAGGAAGGGGAGGGATGTGGGGTGGGGGGTGGTTTGCTATTGCTGTAAACAGACAGAAGGGCCCAAGACTAAACCATAACGGACTACCAAATAAATCAAACAAGCTGTGCCTCTTTAGCCCCCAAGTGAATGCTGTCTCCCCCTTCTCGCCCTCTGGTATGTCCTGCGTGGCACTGAGAGTACACAGAGAGGAAAAAAAAACGGAGAGAGAAATAATATATCTTGAAAATGAATCAATAAACAATCGATTCGTCTCACAACCACATCCTGCTAATAGAAATGAGCACTAGTTAGGGACTACAAGCACCGAAAAGTCAAAGATATAGGCACACTATAGTCTCTACAGGAAAAACATTTTCTCATCTCTTTTTTTGTCTGGTGCCATTTTGAAAATATTTCTTTCACAATTACGTAAAACAATGGTGTTCTGTAGGTTCCATAGGATTTTTCTTCTTCACAACACAATAACATAGGTTAACGTATAAGGCCTAAGGGAAAAACAGGGAAGAGGAAAGACACACACAGAGCGTGAGAAAGACAAAGGGAGAGAGAGAGAGAGAGAGAGAGAGAGAGAGAGAGAGAGAGAGAGAGAGAGAGAGAGAGAGAGAGAGAGAGAGAGAGAGAGAGAGAGAGGCCAGTTCCAGAGTGGATTAAAGTGGCGGACAGGACAGGACAGGCAGGGTGGATGGGAGACTAATGCAACCTCTGTCTGACGGGATACCTCTTTGGCCTGCACTGGGGGCTTCCTCAGACGCCAGAGATTGATTTTACCCCCCTACCCCCATACTTCCCACACGCGCACACGCGGACACACACACACACACACACACACACACACACACACAGTCTCACATATGCACACACACACGCGGACACACACACACACACACACACACGCATGCACACACACACACACACACACACACACACACACACACACACACACACACACACACACACACACACACACACACACACACACACACACACACACACACACACACACACAGATGTATACTCGCACAAACACACAACCCTACCCCCAAACTTCCCATCCACACACACACACACGCGCACACACACACTGCTTTATTCACACATCCCATATATGCACACGCACACACGTATGCATGCACGCATACCGCGCGCCGCCCTTTCCCCTTGGGCAAAATCTCACTTATGTCATCACTGCCTTGGTTTGATGAAAGGGGGCAGGGAGGGCAGAAAAGAACAAGGGAAAGAGACAGGAAGAGGGCTGAAGGAAAGAGGGGAGTGTGTAGTGAAATACAATGTAGCGAGGGGTTTCAGAGAATGTTTTAAAAGGTAAAAAAAAATGCTTTGGGCATTTATTCAATAGTTGCGACTGAGGCCGAGAGAGCGAGAGCACGAGGGAACGTGCACTTCTTTCTCAAATAATCTGTTGCCATTACCTCAAGGCACAACTATCCTCTGACGCCAGAGTCCAGGTTTTCACACGGCACTGACTAGACTAGCTAGCTTGCGCGGCGGCAGAAGCGTTTCAGCAGCAAGCAGAAAGCCGAGTAGAGAGCTGCTTCATAGTTTTGCCCTTCTCAGCTGGGCTTGCCCTCAGCAGCTAAACACACAAACCTTCCTCTATAGCCTCCACTGACGTCAACCGTCACCTAGCAACTGGCTTTTGGTGTAAGAGCGGCAGCCTGAGCGCTGCCTGCCTGCCTGCTGACACTGTTTTCAATTGAGAGAGAGAGAGGTGGGGAGAGAGAGAGAGAGAGAGAGAGAGAGAGAGAGAGAGAGAGAGAGAGAGAGAGAGAGAGAGAGAGAGAGAGACGTGCAGGCGCGAGCAAAAAAGAGAGACAAAGAAAGTATTTCGAAGAGTCTCAACATTTTCTCTGTGGACACGTTTTCAAAAGGAATTCCCGAACGTCTAATAAAAAAACAATACCACCAATAGGTTTTAAGAAGAGAAACTTCTCTCACCTTGCTCAATAGTTTTGATCACTCTAAAGCTTAACAAAAAGAAGAGGATTTTTTAAAGAGAGAGGACAAATTCTGCAGCTTGTAATTAAGTAGACACAACAAAGTTAATTAGAACTTTGGGCCAATTATCTGACGAGCATTAGAGGTGTGCAAAAAAATCGTCATGATAATGCATCGCGATACCCGTTTTCGCGATATACTGCATCGATTAATGAGAACAGATTATTTAATAATAACATTGAATTTGCCACTGTTCAGTACAGAGTAGGTAATATTTCTGTTATATATGATATGGAAGCCCTCTCCCAGATGCCAAAATGTGTAATAAAATGAATAGACTTATGAATGCTACACAGCAACTGACAAATAAGCTGTATTTTTACATATTTACTGAAATAAACATCGCAATGCATCGCAATGGTACATGCATCATGATAGAATCGCATGAATCATGAGCATCTAAAATCATGAGTACACAACTCCACTCTCTCTCTCTCTCTCTCTCTCTTTCCCTCTTTCCCTCTTTCCCTCTTTCACTCACACACACACACACACACACGCACACGCACACGCACACCAGTGTAAATAAAGGATGCAGACGGACGTCCCCTGGTGTGGCAATTCACCCGTGACCTCCCAGCAAGAGTCGCATGCACGCACGGAGCCCTCGTCTCTGGTCTCTGGTCTCTCCTCCCGACTCAGTCACTCCTCTCTCTATACCAGCACCCCCCACCCAACCCCAAGCCCAACCCCATCTCTAGCATCCACCACCTCCAACCCCACCATCCACCCCACATACCAACCAACCAGGCCTTGTGCTGAACAAACAACTTTTTCCCCCTTTTTCTGTGTGTGTGTGTGTGTGTGTGTGTGTGTGTGTGTGTGTGTGTGTGTGTGTGTGTGTGTGTGTGTGTGTGTGTGTGTGTGTGTGTGTGTATGTGTGTAGAGTGTAGAGTGTAGTGTGTGTGAGTGGCAGCGGTTGGACACAGACAAGGTTCAATGACCTTCTCACGGACTTAAAAGCTACTAGGCCACCTTAAATGTTTGAACTGGAGCGGGCCTTATGGTGCAATAAAGCTTTCGAGATAAACCATGCAGAAAATCCCCGATCCACTTACACGAATGAGGGAGGAGTGGCGATTGTGGCACAAATAGGAGGGACAGGGGTCTGGAGATGTTGGAGCTGTTTGGAGGCAAAACGGCCATCTCAGTTCATGAGGATTAAACTCGTTCGTTATTCTCTCCCCTCACTTTCTCCATCAATCTCTTTCTCTCTCTCCATCTCTCTCTTTCTCTTTCTCTTTCTCTCTCTCTCTCTCTCTCTCTCTCTCTCTCCATATATCGCTCTCTCAATCCTTGTTCTGCAATTAAGAAAATTCTCCAATAATGCATGGCTCCAGTAGAATTTTCAAGAAAACTAAGCGATGCGTGATATTAGGTTTACTTGACAATTGCAGTCTGATTCTGTAAGACTGGAGTAGCATCACCAGTACATTACATGTAAACAGACTCTAAAAATTCACTGTGACAGGATTTTTTTTTATCAGTGTAACCTGCGTGGTAAATATTCAAAAAAATAAGGAAACTATTTTCCAAGACCTCTCGCGTAAGGCATAAATGCATTAAAACAAGCAAACAAACTAAACAAATCTAGGATAGATTAACAGGAGATATTTAAAGTACTGACTGCATACATAAAATAGGAAAAAAGAATATTAAAAAGAAGAGAATGAGTGAAAAAGAATGGTCAGAGGCAGCTCCACAAGTCCACAGTCCTAGGACTATACTGCACCCTCTCTCTGTGCTGTGCTGTCAGCAACAACAGCCATTAGGTTTAGCCGAGGCAGAGCCATCCTGAGTGCTACACAGAGCAAGCTAATTGCCGCCGATCATGACGCAAGCCGTCTCCTAGGCGACCCAGTTTTGGAGTACCCGCTCTCCTGCATTTTCTCATCTGTTTGCACTCACAGCGGCAGGGCTCACAATACAGCCACTGCATCCTGTTTCAGCAGTGTGTGTATGTGTGTGTGTGTGTGCGCTCTCACACACACACACACACACACACACACACACACACACACACACACACACACACACACACACACACACACACACACACAGGTCGGCAGGCACACTGCACAGCATGCTTAACCCTTTCCCTTCCCTAAACCAGCTAAACAAGACCATGAAAGAGAGGCACAGTCGAAAAAGACACGCAAATTACCTAAAAAGGAAATTAAGAAAAAACGGCCCCCACTACTGACTGACTCGTCATATTTCTGAATTGAGGTGAAAAAAAAAACTAAATGTACAGTCACAATGTTTAAACACTTTCATTCATTATGCTGTAACAAACAATGGCTGAGTTCTGAGTAAACTAAAGCTTATACAAGAATCTGTTGATATAAGATAGGGGACTTTTCCTTCATTTGAAAATCTTGATATTTTTACGGCCCAAAAATAGAAATAAAATAGAATAAATTATACTGACATACATGCAGTGCAGCTTTGAGGAAATAGAACGAAACACAAAGCATTCTGTCTGAATTTCAAACAATTAAAATATCAAAAGGTGATTTTTATAATAAGTTTGATAATAGTTTCACAGTTAATTCATATTAAGAGTATAAATTGCATGTATAGCTTCAGGACTTTGAAAAAAATGAAGCCAAGTGTCGGATAGCTCATATTTTCATATCAACAGTCACATGTGCAGAAGAATGTCATCAACGTATTTCCAAAAGGTCAATCAGAGTTGAAAGATATTTCACAATTCCTAACCAATGCAGACTGTCAATGTGTGATTTTTCCCAACCAGTACGACAACCAAACCAAAATAATTGAAGTTTTGTTAATTATTGTCACTTTGTGCAAAGAAAAGCAACCATTTAAATTATATAAAAATGGAGAATCTGGTTATTGCGTCTCTTATATTTTACATGCACACAGATCTCTCTCTCTCTCTCTCTCTCTCTCTCTCTCTCTCTCTCTCTCTCTCTCTCTCTCTCTCTCTCTCTCTCTCTCTCTCTCTCTCTCTCTCTCTCTCTCTCTCTCTCTCTCTCTCTCTCTCACACACACACACACACACACTCCTCTCATGTGTAAATAGAAGATAGAAACCATGAAAGCAAAATACAATTTGTAACCTAAATTACTCGTATTTCTAGAAGTACTACAATAAGTGCAAAAGGTTCATTCTTTTTTTTAAATAACGGCCTTGAGACGAAGGCATATCTCACTGTTCTGTTGCAACAACAAGCGCGGACTGTCAGATTTTTTTTCAGGCGCTCTCACCCCTCTTATCGCAGTATAAGGCAGTTGCTAAATTCTATAAGGCAATAAGTAAAACTAGGCTCATTTTTCTCTCTCTGCAGTCTCTCTCTCTCTCTCTCTCTCTCTCTCTCTCTCTCTCTCTCTCGTACGTCACCACTCAGTGACGTCAATGTTATATCATTCCACATGGCTTCAGAGCGGGAGAACGTGACAGCAGCCAGCGAGAGACGCTGCACTTTGCTGCTCCGCTGCCTCACACTTATTCTCTCACCCCACTCCCCCCACCCACAGGCCCTAACCCCTTTAACCCCTTCCTATTCCCCTTCCTACCCCCCTTTTTTGTTGCATCTTCCCCTGCAAACTAACCCCCTAGTCATACTCTCTTTTCCTCTCGGCTCAACACATCTTCTCCCCCTGCCCGAGCCTCCACTCCCTGCAGCCAGTTCCACCAGCATAATAGTTAGCTAGGAGCCTGACAGAGCCCATGGGATCTTTCCATTATACGAACTCCCGTCCTCACTGGCGCTTGTGGCCTCGTGATGACATCGTAAGACGTCATTGACGATAGAAGTGTAATTTGGTGTCTGGCAAATGCGCAAGTCAAAGGTCATTTTCTCATTTGCAATCGGAATGTTGAATGGGGAAAAAAGTCCCCCAAAAGTTGTTGTGGGTAGGCTGACGGTGAGGAAACGCTATCGTTTTCTCCACGAAGGCGGGGCATCAGCAAAGAGCGAGGCCACAAGAACAGGTCGAGGACGGGAGTTAGCATAATGGCATGTACCCCAAGTCCAAGTTAGAACCCCATCCGATCACCACCACCGTTACCCACAGGGCCAAAATCCTCCTGATACTCCCCTGCAACAGTGGAACTGGTGTTACATTACACTCGGGGGCACACACACACACGCACACATGCATGCACGCATGCACGCACGCACGCGCACGCACGCGCACGCACGCACACGCACACACACCTTACGTATATATTCACTGGAAGAGAACATACACATTGGCAGGAAGATTTATTTGACAGCGCTGAATTGCGGCCCTTTTTTCAAAGATGTATCCAGAATATGAAGCCCAGAGCAAATGGTGAGCTCTGGGTGACAAGGCCACAGCTGTGATCTCCATATCAGAAATGTCAGTGCTGCAACATGAGCACTGGTCCCCAGTCTAAAGGCCAGAAGGTAACAACTTTAAGGCTGCACTACACAATACTGATACAATAAAAAAGGATGAACATTTGGCTCTGCTGTCCACTCTGAGTTGTCCTGCTGTCAACTCATCATATATAGAAACATTATATGAAACAGCAGATTATACTGTATATAGTAAATGCTCTTTTCAAATCCCTCGCGAATCTCAATTCCACTGGTTTACACATGCATAAGGCTACTCCCTCCCCCCACCCCCTATCATTCCATGATTACAAGCAAGGTGCATTTGCTGATAAATGTCATGTTGCTTCGAGGGGAGAGTTTTACAGTAGAGTGTTGCTTGAAATGAAATGCCTGATGAGTAACTTTCCATCCAGTCATGCCATGCCATGCCATCTCATCTCCCTGTCTCAGCAGCCCATTCCCTTCATTCCTCACCGGGCGCTCACGTGCGGGAGATCAGTTGCTGACGTCCGTCAACACATGTGAAACGCCATGAAACGGTCACAGCAGAACATTTATCAGCTAAAGATACGGATACAGACGGACAAGCTCTCTCTCTCTTTCTCTCTTTCTCGCTCTCTGGCAATAATACAGGGGCTTTGTTGTTCTCTTGTGTCAACTTAGGCCTCCCAATCCTAGGAGGCATTTTTAAATACATGAAAGGCTTGAGACAGGGCTCCAGAGTGCGACCAATTTGGTCGCATATGCGCAAATTTTTTTCAATGGTGCGCCTAAAAAATATTTTTAGGCGCACCGGTGCAACCAGCCATCAGTAGAACAAAATCAATTACCAACCGTTTTAATGGACATACAATTGGGCCTAATAGTCATTCTACAAAAGTGGCCCTTCATCACACAATAAAACGTGTCGATGTGGTCATTCCTTCAACTCCGCTGAACTACCGGTAGCTTCTCCCCCTTCCTCGTTCACAGGCAGCCCGACGTTTCAGAATAGAATGTTCGACTTCGCTCAACCATCCGAGTTCACATGTGCCAGCGAGTTTTGTGTTCTCAACCAGGCGAGTTTTGCAACGGACGAGAGAGTAACAATCACGGTAAAAACAGCAAAATGACTTGAGGACATTTTAAACACGAGAGAATCACAATCACGGGGAAAAACTAAATGGCTTGAGCGGATATTAAACATAGCCACACAAAAACGCAGACGGGTGCGCGGATAATTGCCCATTTCAGCCGCGTGCAGACCTGGCCAAACAACAGGTGACGCGCTAGTCTGTGGGGACTTCTGTGAGAGTTTTTTGATAGCGACTAGGGCAGGCTACATAGGCTACTGCCTATCAGTCGGCAAGGCATCGTTCATGTACCTCGAGACAGCACGAGAGAGAGAGAGGGAGAGAGAGAGAGCGAGCGAGCGCACTAGTGCTGTCGTGTCTGTTCGTAGCGCTTGCTAAGATAGTGGTATATCATTATGCAGAGGGAGAGCGCTCAAAAACGGGGAAATAGACCAAACCCAATTCACCTCAGATTCCACTGTAAACATAGGCTAGGCTATTTGTGTCTAATGATTTTAAAAATCATGACATTTTTAGCAGGGTTTGTTTAACAAAATATCTATCTATCCATCCATCTATCTATCTATCTGCAGAAAAGGCTGGTATGTTGATCTTACTAGTCAAACACATGCTGACTAAAAGGCTACTAATTTGGTCTTTTCTACCAGCCAAACTGAAATTTCACCAGCATTTGGCCAGTTGACTGGCTGGTGTTAATGCAGAGCCCTGCTTGTAGCCAAGATGTGTTAGTTAGGTAGCCTACTGTCATGTCTTTTATAAGGAGCACATTTGGAAGACTAGCCTATAGCACATGGAAGTCTTTTAAAATAATAATAATAATAATAATAATATAATATAATATATTTTAAAGCTCAGGTGCGTGTGTGTACGGGGTGGTGAAAACATTTGGGTGCACCTAAATTTTGTGCTGGTGCACCTAAAAAAAATGTTTAGGCGCACCAGTGCAACCAGTGCAAAAAGTTAGTCTGGAGCCCTGGCTTGAGAAGTCCAAACACCATTAAGCATGCCACACTTTATGTGTGGATGAATGGACCTTCCCACTGACGTAACAAAACAACAGTTAAAAATCCGATCTTTTGGGGGGACTCAGAATAGTACACAGATTTGGTTTTAAGAGGAGTGTGAGCTCGGGACACCATGGAGTCACAGGGGCTCTATCTTAAGGAAGAAGGGAAAAAAATATGCCATTAGTCAAGTTGAAAATGTGTATGGGCCAGTGAGGGAATTGAGACTGTTGTACAGTTGGGGCTACTAATATTGCTGCAAACGTGTGGAATATAAAAATAAATGTAACACACCAAAAGTAAAACGATCATCAAAGTAAAAGCTTTTTTCTATCCAAAGTGACTTGCACACGAGGACATATCAGTAGAATGCAACAGGCCAAGTAGTTTAGCACAGGAAGAGCAGGGTTTGGTTGCTCAAAGAACGAAAGCTGCCAATACAACATCTGTGATAACACACAGCTGTGACCATCACCTCTTGATAAATAATATCATTCCAGTGCCCATGTTTACATAATGTTTTTCATTAATCATATTGATATTCTACATTCAATTTGCACATGATGCAAATGGACATCACTGGAAATAAACAAAATAAATAAACAAAAAAAACACAGAACATGGTACTGTACACATGTTTGGTAAAACATCAAACCCCAAAGCACAACTGAGCCAAGGCTGGGTCAATGTAAAGGTACAGTCATAATACACATGCTGCCCAAGACAGATTGGAGATGGTGACCACTTATTAGGTCTACCTCTTACACACAAGTTCAATTCACAAATCTAAAATCACTTCATTTAAATACATTGCACTCAGTCAAGACTTTCACTCAAAGTGACAATGGCGGACATAAACAAGCAATGGACAAAGGATAACAGTGTGTGAGCAAAGACGAAAGTTACCCATGAGGAATGGGAGTCTCCTAAGACCTAAGGCATGAAGGTATAGCACTTGCCTGTGATACATAGCCTGCACATTTATGTGGAAAACTTTGCGTGCTGAAACAGTCATAGGCCTGTAGTCGCAAAGCGTAACGCTGGGGGTACACTGGATGCGTTAGTCAAGGCTTATCTGCTGTAACAATTATATTTCACTGTTATCAATGGAACTGGCTCCACCAAACACCAAACACAATAGGACAACAAACAATCTAAAAAGTAGACCATCCTTTTTCATAATGCAGTCAGTGTAGCCCCAGCCTTATACATCACTTCAGATTGTACTCCCACTAAAGGGTTTTACTTTTAAGTTAAACAAAAATCCAAAATTGACAGAGCTAGAGTGTTAAATCTGGCTATAAGTGTTAAAACAGCAACATTTAGAGTGGCAATCTATTAGGGAAAACTGTCAGCGATGGGGAACGCTGGGTAGATACAGCGGGTGTTAACGCTCACAGCCAGCCATGCTGGAGTAACCTCTGGAAATTGGTTAATGAATGATAGGGCTATGCTGGCGAATAGACATGAGCTTATGGGTCTACCACAAGGAAGAGATAACAGAAGATGATAGACTAGAGAAAAGATAATAGGGGAACACATCTCCCCCATAGACCAAGAGTTTAAAACAAATCTGTATAATTACAATGCTTGTGTTGAGGAACATGCAACTTCTTGAGTGAGGCACTACATTCAAATCCACTTCAACACCGTTTTGGATAGTTGATTTACATAGCGGAAAGCCATACCAGCTTCACAATTATTTTGACGCGTCCCTTAAGTATTTCTGCATGTGCTGCTCAAAAACACTGCAACTGGAAAAGCAGAAACTGTTCTTGTACTACTTTTTATAGTCATTCTACCCAATTTATTGGCATTTTTAGGGGAGTCAAAAAAGTACATTTTAACATCTTAAAGAAATTCTAACATGGAGGCTCTCTAAGCTTATAGCCCAGACAGCACCTCCAAGACCATAGCCATTTAGAAATTAATAGAAAATAATCTTGAACTCAGTCAAAGGTGTGAGCATGTTTTCCCAAACAACTTCTTGGTGACAAAGCAAAGCTTTGTTCTCCATTGCTGAAAGGGTCTCTGCCAGAACCATGTCAAACAAGGAGGATACAAACACATCTGGATTGGCTGAGCAATTCATGTCAGTCAGTCTGCCTGTCTGTAACCTTCAAAGACAAATTCTAGACTACAGAACAAAACACTCTGCGGAAACCTGCTAGAAACCACAGGTGACAAAGGTGTCTTGCTGACGTCTTTAGAAACGTTTCTGTTTCATGAAGTGATATCTGAAAATCTCATGTCATGATATAGATGTATGTTAAATGCTCAGTTATTATGCATTACTTCTTCACTTTACTGAAGGTCCATCACTGTTACTTGTCCTGTCTTGCACTTTGATGTCAGTCCGCAAATGTCAGTCCTGTGCATGTCTATGTCCTTTCATGGTACAGAGAGAGAAACGTAATTTCAATTTCCTTGCATGACCTGTGCATGTGAAGAAACTGACAATAAAAAAGCTGACTTGATAAAGAAATATCAACTCTCACTTTCCGAATATTCATATGGACAAAAATCCCCATTAGATCCATCATCCCTTTACTCCAGTTGGACAGTCCGCCATCCTGCCCCTGTGCCATGACTTTTTGAAAGACAGACACCTCTTGCATGAAGACAAAAGCATGAGTCCCACCCCTCATGCGCAATGAATTATGAATAGTACATCTTGACAACGCTTCATTAATGTGTTATGGCAACAGCGTTAGGAACGGCAGCGCTACACATTGCTGTCCCATTGCCAGGCCAGTCAACACGAGGACAGATTTTTCAAACTTTTTACAAACAAAAAACATGTTTTTCTTGTGGAGAGGACATATGTACGGTCTCTCCCAAAGCTCTCAAGTCTTCTTACTGAACAAATCCCTCAACAAGCTCGGGTCAAATGCTGCCAGAGATGCCAGACATATGGTAACGATGGCACCACTTCAGCAATAGTCTGCAGTCATGAGATTCAGAACAGCATTTTATAAAATAAACTGCTTTAAAAAGTGAGCATCAGAGTAATGCGACACCTCTTCATTGATAAATACTTTCTGAGACCTGTAGGCTAAATACTGCTCGACTCTTCCCGCAGAAATAATTATGTTCCTTCTTGAATTTATAAGAACATGAAATAATCACTGTTAAGTTGGTTAGTTTATCATGTTCTAGGTCAGTGGTTCCCAACCTTTTTCTTAAGGGACCCATGTTTTTACTATTGTAAGCTTTGGTGACCCAACCACGCGAGCGCCCGCACGAGAGGCAGTCACAAGATGCCCTCTGTTTCCTGGGAAAACTAATTTTAGTTATTGTATTCCTCAATTCGTCTTTGGTCAAATATAGAATAAATGTTTAATGTAGCACTTACAATTTGCTGCTTCTATGCATTTATTAGTTAAATACTTTGTCATTTATTCAACATGGGCTATATATATTTCAAATGAAACCCCTTAAAATCAAGAGGGCTCCGCGACCCCCTATGGATCTTTGGCGACCCATAAGTTGGGTCCCGACCCATAGGTTAGGAACCACTGTTCTAGGTGGTAGTATTAAGATGGTTGTTTTGCTGTTACTGAATCCTAGTGGCTAGGTCCCAAAACAAGCCGATGGCCCAAGCATGCTGTCACAGAAGACAAGCTGGGGAAGAAGAAAGGCTATTCTATTGACCATACAGCTAAAATATTGAAAATGATGAGTGATGGTGAAAGATTGTGTGTTATACACAGGTTTTGCCATGGTCCAATGGCACACTGTCAGGACTGGTGGTGTAGTGCTCAGCACTTAAATTATATGATGCTTGATTACTATCCATTAATAGTATTTTTTAAATTAGGCTTTAAAGCAATGCAGCCACACCACATTCCTTCCCCACACTAACATTTATGTTTGCGCTGGCTGTCAATTACAACGTTCAACCTTGTTGGAGTTAAAATACCTGACTAAAAAACTATTAACATACCGCAACTATTAAAAAAACAATCCCTGAAAGAAGACATATTCTAACGAAAAGTGACTGATGTGAGGTTCAGTTGCACATTATGACAGCCCTATGGACATCTGGTTATGGTCCTCACACAGACGGCCATTAAAGTGGCTAAGCCAGCTCTTAACACACCTGGCACTGAACTCATGCCACCCTGGATGAATCTGACGCCACGCCAAACTACCATGGCAAATGTTTGCTTGGACGGCCCAGAAGATAACTTAGCTCCTAGCAGACAGACAGCGAGACAAGACGCAAACATCCGTCACGAAGAGGCCACGTCCACGTCCACTGTCCACCGTAAATGCAGAGTTAATACCACACTTGTGTGAGTAGGACCAACACTCAGTTCAAAGGACTCACGACATGTGCAATTGAGCAAAACTTACAGTGTGGAGCTATAGCTACACAGTACATTTTAGAGTTAGTTTAACGACGAGGAACGAGGAATGACTATTTATCTGGTGCAGGGGGGCTAAAGAGATGAGAGAGAGCGTGCTACAAGAGTCTGGTATTAACCTCACCTGACTTTTCGCATCACCCCCCTCCCCCTCCTCCCTCTCCTATTCCTCACGTCTTCCAGATATGCCATAATGTTTATCACCGGGTGACACAGGACGTGAGACGTCCAACGTGTCCCTTTTTTCATGACAAGGCATGACAAACATGTCAAACAATAGACCGAAATAGATGGTGGAGCGCGTCCCAGAGTGAGGTTGCGCTGCTGTCATCATGGCCTGCTCTACCTCATGCCACACTCGGGGACGCGGTGGCGTCCTTCGTCATTGACATTACAAGCTGTCAGGCACAGTCAAGTGGCACACTCACACTGGACACACCACACACACACACACACACACACACGTAAGCTAAATGTTGCTGCTTTAACATGCTGCCAAGCCATATGTAGATTTGTTGTCCTTTTAGGTGGCATGGCTGACTTTTTGCCAATAAGTTTGTGTACTTTATCTGATTTAGAAGGAGGCGTGTTTGCGAGCGTTTGTTCTTTTTGTCAGCTTACAATTACCTTCAATTAGTACCTACAATTAGACCTGAGGCAATACCGTATAAGGGGCACTCACACAGCTCCGCCATCCCTGACACTCATCACTCCCAATTCATTTACTTCATCTTCTCGAGGCTATTGTTGACGTTTGAACTGGACCACCCACCCTGTGTTGTGTTCCATGGACATGGTCATCTCGTCCTCTACGGGCGTACAAGGAAAAGATAAGCCCAGCAAAGTCGCTGTTGTTACTTAAAACAAAAGGCATTTATGAGGCCAGTTAATAATACTTGCCAACTATCATGTTATTGCCATTCGCCAAGGTCACTGGACTTTGTTTTTGGTTTAGGGACATAAACATTTCAAACGACGTGGCGTATAGCGGGACCAACTGTCAGAAGCGTAATCCTCCTCCTACCAGAGGGCGTTTTTAAACATGGAGGAGTTTTTGCTCGTGAACATGGGACTGTCATTCAGTAAGAATGCTATTAGTCACACAGGTGTCAGGGGGAGCACCTGGTCGTTTTCTTCATGGTACTGGAGGAGAGGACTGGAAGGCAGGGGTGGCGCTAGTAGGCGGCGAAAGCAGGGCACTTGGCCCTGGGCCCAGGGCCCTCCAATATTGGTGGTGGGGGCCCTATTATGACCTTGGCAGGCTGTATGGGTGGCCCTATCAGTGTTTTCCCCTGGGGCCCTGTGTGCAATTGTTCCACCACTGCTGGGAGGCATACTATGCAAAACTTTGTCGTTTTCTGTGAAACAATAGCAGAAAAACACTTATTTGTATGCCTAATTGCGTAATGGGTGGAGAATACAGTATGTCCAATATCTTTCATCAACTTAACAATCCCAAAACACAATAAAAATGGGCCTATATAAGATGGCAGCAAATCAGAAATGTTCATTGTTTGTTTGAAAACCTTTTTCTAGCTAGACTAGGGTGATTGTTAGAAAAGTAATGATACAGGAATGACTTGCCTGTTACTTCACCTGCAACCGTTATCTTACAATACAGCCAGAAAAACGTAATCACAGAAAATAAATCTCACACTTCCAAACAGCAGACAACTTTCTATCAGAGCTTTGTTCCTCATACCTGCACAAGGCAACCCTTGTAGCTGAGCTAAGCTCCAAAATGACTTTTGTGATTACCGTGTTGTCAATGTGCAATAAATACTCTCACGTCTGTTCACTGCGATGATCCCTCAGGTGAAATCCTGGTTTATATGGGGACAAGCTGGGACTTTTGAAACAGGGGGACTAAAAGAACACATAAACATGACACAGACTGGCTTTCAACAAGGTCATTACCTAGGATCGGACTTGGGTTGTCAAAGTCCTTGACGAATAACTTGAACTTTGCAATTTTGCTAAACAGCTAACCAGCACCAAAGTACTACTATACAATGCATTAACTTACAGGAGACTAACAAGGCTCTCTGTGCAGCACTGCGCACACACATCTCTCTCTCTCTCTCTCTCTCTCTCTCTCTCTCTCTCTCTCTCTCTCTCTCTCTCTCTCTCTCTCTCTCTCTCTCTCTCTCTCTCTCTGCTGTAAATGAGGTGTGCTGGACATGTAAAATATATGCAAACTGTCCTGCTGAATCACCTGAGCTACCAGACATCAAACCTACAGCCTACCACATGAAACACAATTTAAAACCGGAACCAAATAGGCCTAAATCAGATGTAACTTACACGTAGCAGGTACAACACATTTGTTGTTCACATACAAAGCAGACCTGGACAGTCAACATAAATCATTATTACCTAAGGTCAAGTTTGTTCTTCTAGTGTGCTACTACAAGTGTGGTACATGATACGCATGACTGTAGGACGTGACAAACATAACTGTAGCTGTGGGAACTTGTTGGTTCTATTACACCTTGTTTTATTTTTGGTCAAATATAAAAGAGGCTATCAGCTAAGTAAAGCAAAGCAGAACTATGGACTATAGAGGCCTACAAAGTAGACCGAGCCCACTATCTACAACGTCCCTGCAAAGAGCATATGGAGAATTGTAACTGCCATGGCACACGTAAACAAGGTCTGCTAAACCTTAAAAGGGATTTCAGAGCACCACTCAGTCATTGAGCACAGATTGTGAACATTTCATCATTGTATAATGAACACGACTATGCTTCTCAATGTACACTGTGGCTATATTCCGAATTAATCTTGTTTTGATTGCAATCAAACCAATGGGCCTTATTGTATGTGAACCGAAATGTAGCCTCACTCTAAGAAAAGAGTGGTGTCAAAGGGGCCCTTGTGACACTCAACGTCACTAAGTGTCAGGTTCATAAAGCTAAATAAATGTACATGGAACCTTATCGTGGCTACAGAACATCTACCACTCATTTATACTGTCACAGTATGGCTCAAAACCATGACCTTAATTTCAATGTATACATTTTGACATCAGCAAGCCACCACCACCAACAGGCCATCCAAACCAACCTGACATAACTGGACTGAGCATACACTATCTCCCCAATATATAAGCCTACTGTAGAACAAGCCTAATCTGACAAATTGTTGTCGAAAATGATGCTGATATACCTGGAAAAATGACCTCAACTAAATAAATAAATGAATAAAGCAATACAAAAGGTCTGAGCACACTAAACGTGGTGTTAGTACGGAATATTCCCAGAGAGTTTTGCATTCCATATAAGACAGAATCACGCCATGGCATTACAGACAGATTCAGCTTATTTGAAGTAGGCTATGCTCAATAACAGCACACTAAAAGAAGCAGTACAATCCCGACAAAGGGAACTACCCCTGGAGCATCATGTGTTCGGGTCATTTACACTGAACACTGCTTCATCATCTTCATCTTCATCATCATCATCATCATCATCATCATCCACAAACAGGATTTGATGGCATACATTCATGGATGGAGTGATTGTTTCTGGTTGTCATAATCAAAGCATACATTCACTCCAGTGTCAAGTGTTTGCCTAACTGCTTAGTGCCACCAAAGACACACAACAACTGTTATTTTGTTTGTCAACAGCAGTTAATTGAATCTGCCCAGCCTATATTTCACATATTCCCAGCTTCTTGGATAGGCTAGCAGTTCCTATTTCGTAACATCTTCTTGTTACCTTGTTCTGGTGAGCTCTAATGAATGGGTTCTGTGTTGTTCTATACAAGATATTTACATTTTAGGGCAGCGACAGGCCTTTGGCCTCGCAGGGTTGTAATTACCTACCTGTTCCCTGGAAATGCAAGGCAGTGACGGTCTGCGGGGCATCTTACAACTGCCATAATAGCTTGTTGATGTTTCTCCCAGAGAAACGCAGCTGGACCTCCTCCGAGGTCTAATCACAGGCACCTTTTCCTCGGCGTTGGAGATCCTACTCGGAGCTTCCCTTGGGGGCGCGTAATGGTCGAAACAGAGGGCCAGCAGAGACCCGGAGACCCCTGCCAAACACGCCAAGACTGGCCTCAGACACAACGGCAGGCAGCTGAGGCTGGTGAACGAGACCAGCCACACCAGGCTGGCGAACACCAAGATCAGAATACTATGTTTGAGTTTCAAAGTGGGGATGAGAGTCAGTAAACCTACACAGCCCAGTACAAATAACAACCTGCCCACCATTTGCATCTGATGTTGCTCCTCTCCCCACTGTAAAAACCGCAAAACCAAGAAATCTCCGAAGTAGCATGATGCTGGAAGTGCCAGGAGCCAGCATCTGCTACTTTCTCTCTTTTTCCTTCTCAGGTAAAAGGTCAAAAAGAAGTACGCACAACCTATGCTGAATAGAGGACTGATGGACTGCGAGAAGCGAGAGAGAAAAGTCCGCAGATCCAAGACGCCGTGTTCACTTTGTAAGCTCCTGGGTATCAAAAACGACACTGCAAAAACTACAAATGCACCCGCATAGAGAGCAGACACCCGGAATAGTCTTGAGTTTAAAATATCCTCATTGCAAAATCTACAAAGGTTAAATAAAAATCCCCTTTGATGGTCTTGTTTCAACGGGGTGACGCAGCTCTTCACATAGCCGTTCCTGAAGCTCTCTGTGCTGTTTGCGTTGCCAGCCCCATCGTGGTGCCTGATTTTACTGTGCAAAATCTCCCCTTCCTCTCGTACAGCCATGTTTTCAGCAGAAGCTCTTTGGATTGTCCTTAAAGTTTCATCTTCCCGGTTTTACCGCGTACTATCGGTTCAGTAGATGACAAACGCACTCCATAATCACTTGCTCAAGCATTTTGGCTAGGAGGAAAAGAAGCTGAAATGTTGTTGTTTTTTAGACTCGGCGAGCTCTATGCCGTCGCCTATAGGTGACAAGTGGTAAAACAACCAAGACCCTGGACACAAGCACGAGCTCTGCAGCGTGGCTCGCGCTTACTACATTTCATGCATTTCAACTTTTCTTGATAGCAGACAACAGCCGGAGCTGCCGGACCCTGTGTAGCCTATTTCTCATAGATAAACTAGATGGTTTGCGTTGTTGTTTTGTTAGTTTGTGTCAATGCCACGGAGTCAGAATGGCAGAAGAACAAGCCATATTTCTACGTTCAGGTCATCGGTGTGCTGAGAAAGATACACTGTTATCGTAGTGAAATGTAGAACACGAAAGTTACACTGTTGCATGCATCGGTGCACTGTGGAACACGAAAGTTACACTGTTGCACTGCGCATTGTCTTTTGGAACTATTTTAGGTGAGCAACAGTCAGTTAGGCCTATTTGATGGTCTCTGAGATTGCAGTTTGTTTCCTGTTTCATAGTGTGAAAAATGCAATGATGATAATAATAATAATAATAATAATAATAATAATAATAATAATAATAATAATAATAATAATAATAATAACAATAATAATGTTTTTTTTTTGTTTTTTTAAATCTGGTCTCTGAGCTTTGTTGTCAGTATAACCAAACTTAAGGATTCCAATTTCTCTGTAATATTTAGATAAACGTGATATCTGTTTCTCTGTTGTCATCCGTCCTACTTTATGGCAATTAAGGTAGCCTACTTAATCCTCATACAATGCAGTGTGTACACACAGAATTAAAACACACACACACACACACACACACACACACACACACACACACACACACACACACACACACACACACACACACACACACACACACACACACACACACACAAAACAAGCATATTTTTTGTTTGATTTTGTTTCCTTGCTGCACACTGGAAACATTGTTTTGGGATCAACTGTTTTCACACAAGGGAAAAAGGTCAGGTCAGTGGACTGGTAACATGGAGAGGTAGACATTGAAAAAGCAAAGCTGATGTAGAAAATAGAAAAATAGAAAAATAGTTTGAAGTGGTGTGATGGATAACTTGGGTGTTAGCTTTGCACTGTAATTGTTACAAGAATGCAAGCCCTCTTTGACATATTGTGAACATTTATGTTGGCAATATAAATTTGGAAATATATTTTGAGGTAGACATATTAGGCTATTCATTATGACATTGGCAAAAAAAGCAACAGATATTTATATTTTTTATACTTTCTTCCTTGACATTGACATTCATAATAACAGTTTTTGTAGCCCTAGAAGTACTAAAACATGTCAGGTCTTCAGGATATCGCCAAAAATGAATCATTGAATGTCCTGAAGTTTTTTGTTTGTGTATTTGTTTTAAACTGTTTTATATATACCAAGAGAAGAAATTCACTTTCCTACCATGTAGAAAACATAGGTCATGCTGCCCTGCCGTGGCCAAACGGTAGGGCACTCGTCTACCATGCGGCTGACCCGGGTTTGATTCCCAGCCCGGGTCCTTTGCCGGCCCCTCCCCGTCTCTCTCTCCTCACTCGCTTCCTGTCACCACCTCCACTGTCCTAACATAAATAAAGTAAAAAAGACCACAAAAAAAGAAGAGGAAAACGAAAACATAGGTCATGCACCCCTTTGCGCAGAGCATATGTTACAACATTATAGTGACCAAAATTGGAATGACCAAGTCTTAATCCCTAATGCTATGTCATAGCAGCGCTGTTATGATGTAGTTGAGTCTTTTCTGTAATGAGTGAATCGGCCTGCCGGCGGACCCATCCCCACAAAGACGCTACAGGAATAGGCAGTGCCACCTGTAGGACAAAGATATACTGTAGTGTGTGTGAGAGAGAGTATGTGTGTGTGTGTCTGTCTGTCTGTCTGTCTGTCTGTAATTTGGACACACATAGGCACAATAGGCCACAGGAGGGAAAAAAACTGAAAAGGGGGGATTTGTGGGGCGTCACATTGAAATCCTTATCGGCAAATTATTTTTTCTTGGTTATCTTGATGTTAGGCCAGGAAAGCCATCAACGAACGGGGGGCAAACAGGTCACTTGCCCCAGGCTCAGGGAGAGAGGTTCAGAATAGTCATTACATTGTATTGGGTGGGGGGCCCTTTTAGATTTCTTTGTCCTTTGCCTAGCCAAAGCAGTCATGACAGTGTCAGGCCTAATTAAGTGTGTGTGTGTGTGTGTGTGTGTGTGTGTGTGTGTGTGTGTGTGTGTGTGTGTGTGTGTGTGTGTGTGTGTGTGTGTGCAGGGAAGCCGACAAGGGGGGGGAAAGGGGTCAGCTGCCCGGGCCCAGGCAGATGGGGCCCCCATAAGTGGCCCCAAATTGCAATGAATGTATTGGTGGGGGGGCCCTTTTGGAGGACTTAGTCCCGGGCCCAGCCAAAGCTGTTAGCGGCCCTGTGTGCGTGCGTGTGTGTGTGTGTGTGTGTGTGTGTGTGTGTGTGTGTGTGTGTGTGTGTGTGTGTGTGTGTGTGTGTGTGTGTGTTTGCGTGTGTGTGTGTTTTGCATGTGCATGCATGCATGTATGCGTGTTCCACAAATGAACAACCACAGAACAACAAAGGAACCATCTTAAACAAAGCATGATATGATGCATGCATTACACCTCACACCAACTTAACTTTATTCAACATCTGAAAGTAATTTACCCACAGTTATCTAATTAATTCAAAAGCACAGGGAAAAAAGCAAGAAAAAAAAGAAAATGACAAAAGAACGAAAAGAAGAAACTAATTTGATGATCATTTGGAAGATCTTTTCGAGAAATACTTTACCGTCATGACCAAAATGTTTTTCAGAAAGGCTTGTCGTGTAGGCCTAGGTATGACAAATACTTATCAGGAGAGGGCAGCATGCGACTTCAAGTCCTTCAGCAAGTTTGCGTCTTCTACGTGCGGCGCACGTTCTGTGGAACGTCATCACTGACTGCCACGAGGTAAGGCGTAGGCCGCAGCACAGCTTTAGGAGCGACTCCTCCGCCGAATTGACACGTAGCTGAATATCAAGGATATTTTTTCATCTGGTACATGTTTATGTTTCAAAGTACTGGCCATGATTAAGCCATTGTTTTTTTAAACAGGCTATTAGTCTATCATTCTATAATGTAGTTCCTGTTTTTGTCGACGGCATAGCTGCTTTGCCTATTTCAACATTATCACCATCTACTTCAGCTTTATAGCTGATCATTCACTCCCAGGAACACTAACTTATTACTGCCTAACACAGCCTAAATGCCTTGACAGTATATGAATTGTAGTGATAATAAGGTCATGCAAAATATGAATACATTGTAGCACGTTTGACACGATAACTTATTAACAGATATTGTTCAGACCGGTGTAACCACTGAAGTGCATCTGTTCTACAAATTCAATGGATTCAGTTCCTCAATCCTTGAAGTTTAGATTAGTCAGTGTAACCCTCCGCCTGCAGTAGAAGTGCTGAGGCCAGAAGAGCCGCCATTTTGAATGTCTAGTCTGTTCCTCCCTCCGTCGCATATAGAAAAGATTCCAGTTATTACCTGGTATCACTACGGCTGGTGAGTGCGGTCTTGTTGAATACTACTTAAAACACGTTATTGTATAAGGACGTATGTTTGTATGCATTTTGAACCAACTCTGTGATGCCACAGATGGATGTGTCCGCTAACACTGCTTAGAAAGTAGCAACCTAGCCATAGTGCACCGGGGGATACCTTGACACATACAGCAAGTTTTAGCTTGCTGGCTAGTAATCTGAATGAATTGCTCGCCGTGCTACTTAGCCAGGAAGCAAATCTATGCTATTAAACCAACACTCCTTCGCATAGCGTCAGTGTTGTCAGCATAAACGTGTTTGACACAGCCTACCTCCTGTGTACTATGTGCTTGTCACAGAGCTACTGTCACCCTTGCATCGTTCCGTGAAGTTAGCTGGCCATTAACTCGACAGGTCAGCGTAGTGCAATTTCGAACATCGCTAGCTATGCAGTGTATGAGCTAAGGTAGCTTGCTAGATACCCACCTAAATGCCATGATACAGACGTAACTTGTAAAGCTGCGTTCTAGGTAACTGTATCGCATGGGACATTTTAGTCGCACTGGCTGTGCCAAAAGATGTATGGGTAGGTCAGCGTAGGTAACCACTGTGTATATTTTCTGCAAACATGATTAGTCAGTTAGCTATTTTGCTAGCCCTTATCTTAGCTCTGGCTGGTCCGGAAGAAACCAAGGAGGAAGCCTCACCTAAGCATTAGCAAGTAAGGTGACGAACTGGTCAGATGGTCGGGTTTCTGAATATTTAAAACGATTTGGGGTGAGGTCTACCTGTATCCTTGCATTACACACAGCGTTATTTTGCAACAAGACTATGTGTAGTTAAACAACGAAGTTGATTGTATCATGCGGTGGTTAGGAAATCTTTCGGGTGGCTGTTAGCCAACGTCAGCTGTGTTGGCTAATGTCACCGTAGTGTTGTGCAAGTGCCTTACCCTAAGGTATATTTGACAGGCCATATGTCGAAATTCATCATCAAATCGAATCGCATAATGCTTGTTAACGGTGTTCCTTGTGATCGCATGTAGCGAAATGTAGTGTGATCTCCCTGCGGCAGGTGTTATTGCTGCCCCGACCTGACGCGATTTGTTTGGGTAGCCCACTGGGTAGCAAGTGGATGCTAGCTACTTGAGGAAGGAAAGGCCCGACAGGTGATCATCCAGCGATGGTTACTTTACACCGCTGGTACTCCTATTTGCTTAGCTCTCCAGCTAGCTATGAGACGGAACTGGTTACAGAATCATTGTATTGGATTGCTTGATTGATTGTTGATACGACGTTAGCACAAGTATAACAACATCGACTCAGCGTTTTGACAGTTCTTCCAGCCCCAGCCCAATAGCAGACGAAAGTAATAGCGAGACTTGTATGGAATTAGAATGGGCCTTGCAAGTTAGCGGCCATACAATTTGTCCAACCATGTCAATGGCTTAGTAGAGGTGACGAGGAACTTGGAAATGGGCCCAGCTTAGATCACCTCACGTTGTGTTTTAATGGCGTTTTATAGCAAAGTGCCTTTTCGGAGATGCCTTGGAGCCCGTGATATGTTGCCATAAACTTCTCTTGCTATGTGCGGTATTGGAATGGCCCGACGATTACTTTTATAGTTCTGATTTATTTTGGAGTAATGGGGCAGTGGTGTTAATTTTTTATGTGCATTCTTCGGATAATTCTCGGAAATTCTTTCCAGGGACCCAAGTCGGTGATGACATGCGCGCGCTTGTATGGTTGCATGTTGAAATATTTGCATGGAAAGAGTTTGCTTGAGAGAATTGATCTGCTGCTACTCGGTTGCGTTTTACATATGCAGTGTACATAAGGAAGAGGAAATGGCATTCCACTCACTGCTATCGTCTGAACCTTTTACCGGTTTTGGGGGTGATGGACTAAAACATTGACATAATGGCTATAAAGTCCTGCAAGTATGACCCTTTTTAATTATTTTTCTAGCTTTATCAGGTGTTAAGTAAAGTATGTGGATTGCAGGGTATGATTCCAGACTGTTGGAAAAGTTGGTGTTATAGCCTATATGTGAACTTCCCACCAAGTTCACAAAATGCCCTTGCAGAGTGCTGCTTCTGCAGTACTTGACATTGGATGGTCAGATTTTGTTCTCTGTGTCTCTCAGATGGTGACAAGCTGTCAATCTGACTCCAGGCTGTTACTGTTGGACTTCCATAACAATGTCATCAATATGCACAGGTGGAAATCTTGTAGTGTTGTAGTGTAATCTTGTAGGCTTGCCTCGCCTCTTGGTCTCCAGTCTGCCGGTTGCTAGGCTGAGCATGGTGCCTGCGTATCTTAAACTCCCTGTGGAGCATCTGCATGAGACTTCTAAGACCCAGCTGGAATATTTCTGAAAGATTAAAACTGTAGCTAAGGCTAAATAATAATCTGCAAATGGGACAATTTTTGTATTGGGCAGCATTCCCTTGACCCATACTTCTTTTAGGGGGGGGGGGGTTGGGGGCTGTTTGGTTTCCCATTCCGTGGTTTATATGACTCGAGGGGGCGGTCTGGCTGGCCTGGCTCGCCCCCATGACCTGTGTTGTTAGCTGAGGGCCCCACTGAGAAACGCTAGTACCCTGGAATTCTGGTGGGGCACACAATGCTCTTTTTGTCCCACAGGTGGAAGGTAGGAAGGTATGGTCCTTAACATGGTTGAAGTGTCCTTCTGAAGTCCTTGCCCCCCTGGCTGTGTGCACTGGAGAGTACAAACAGTAGCCTCCCCCACCAGTGGCCAACCTCACTTGTTTTGGATCCTGCACTCATGCATTACAGCTACCTGCAGTGCACACACCCTTATTTTGAAAAGTAATTGTGTTTATTGAGCACTTGGTTTTTATACTTTGGGCATTTAAGTTCACCAACTCACTGCATCCTGTGTTTTGGGTTTCGCCTTTTCTTTGGAGGGTGGGGACCAGGCTGGAGTTGGTGTACTAGGCTCAGTGTTTTATTGCCTAAGGGAGTAGGCCTATGGCTGTTGAATGGTAGCCTTAAGTGGAAATCCATTTAAATGTTACTTCTTACCTCATTATTACCTTTGCCAAGCTATTTTGGATCTCTTTGCTGGTGTGCTCTTCTTTTCCTGTGCCTGTCAGTAGGAGTGTAAATATGTGTCCAAGTAATTCTCATGAAACGTTAAGCTTATGTGGGATTTTGAGATAAGCTATGTCTTGATTTCTGGCCATCAGTGTGGTTACTGTAAGTACAATATACTACAACGACTAATTGAAATGGTGTTGCATGTTCCCTTAGTAAAGCTTGTCTTGCTTTTTCCTGACGGGACAGGGTGGGGGAGTGTATGTGACTGTACTTAAGTAGGGGAGCCTGATGGGGTAGTCTTGAGATCATGCGGCCATGGGTTTTTTTTCTGGTTCCCATGCATGATGTCTCAGGTCATCATTCAGCACATGAGAGCTGGCTCTGACGCCGTGAAATACTTGTAGTTCTGCTTCATTCACAGGATGTGGACTTGAGCTCCCTGTGAACTGGGCCCCACTAGGTTTCCCTGAGGAGAGATTTGCTCCACCACAACTCTTCATTATGTCTCCAGCCAGAGCAGCACAGTGCACAGGCTGCTGAACCTGGAAGAGCAGTATTGTGGAATGTGGACCACCGTGACCTCCCTCCCTCCCCTCCCCCCTCCACCCCGTCTTCCTCTTTGATCATATTGGATTCCTACATTATCAGCCTGTGCGGTGGGCAAAGAGGAGGCCACTTCCCTGCCGCTCTTGTCTGGTGCTCCCCTCCCAACCTGTTCAGGCATAAAACGGATTCGTTTTCAGACTTTGTTTCAATATATGTAGGCTTTGACGTCCATCTTCAGAGAAAGAAGGGGCACAATTGGTTCTGTTACTAGATGGCACCAATGAGCTGGGTTTCGATATTATGAGGTGCACTTGCAGTGCTGAATAGGTAATTGGTGGGTGGGTGGGTGGATTGATTGATGGCTGGATGAAGGGATTAATACTTCAATGAGAGTAGGAACTTTAAAGCTTGCTCCCTCTGTGCCATGACAAAACCAGACCTGTAAACATCTGCATATTTTCAGCTACTGGTAATGTTAAGGATGTATCAGTAGGTCACTGCTGACGTCTCTAGCCAGGTTGTGCTGAAGGCTGTCTCTACTTCACAGCACAAACACATGCCTCAAGTAGCCTAACTGTTTTCCAGACCACAGAGAGTTTGTCAGACGCTTGTAAATCAACACTGAATTCTGTGGAGCAGCACATAGCAGTACTGTGCCTCCTCGGCTAACTGAGGACATTCACTGTTTGGGGTTTTGTAAACTTCAGCTAGGAAGTATGTTAGAAGTTGCACAAGTGGTGTGATATTGGACAATGGCTGCTGAACGACAACCTTCTCTATGCCATTTTTTTACTGATTTGTCCTACTATGTTCCAAACAATAAGAAAACACCACTTATTTCTTGGAGATATGCTTAATTATCCTCTTGGTTGCGTACAGATTATGCCTGATTTGCACCATGGGTGCCGTCCACCCCATATCAACAAATGCTGTTGAGTCACCCCGGCTGTCTGTGACCTATGCCTCGCAAATGTGCTGCTGCCTGCAGGGAAGATGCGGTTATAAATATACCTTCATGTACCGGAGCCCACATGATTGATCAGCCGCTGTCACCTGGGCCCTTAGACCGCAGTCCCACTCAACGCAGATGCATCTCGCGACGCTCATCTCAAAAAGCAATGTCTTTTGTCACCATTTTTTGACATGTTCTGCACTCGCCACTGCATAAAATGAGAGCACCCTGTATCATTGTAGAGCACACTGCACTGCGATGGAAAATTTGCATCTCTGCGTCTTTCTGAATATTGGATGTATAGACAAAAAGCATTAACATTTTCTGCAGGGGGGTTATACATCACATTAAATTACATTACATTACATCCTGTCCTTACGACGCCATCCTGTCTTTTCCGTCCGGCAGGTAGCATCCTCTTTGTCAGCGCGAGTTAGTCTTACAGCAGGACGCATCTCTTTGATGCCTTTCATATAAGGTCTCAGTGGAGACGGATAACTCCGTTGATATCCCTGTTTCTCATGCACTTGAGTCGGGCGATGGGATGGCTCATATGTTAGAAAAGTCCTGCACATTGTCCATTCCGCAAGTACAACCATTAATTAACTATGTTACGGGTATTCTGGCCTTCTTTAGGGTTTTTGTTAGTGGAATGGACAGAGTCCAGGATTTTTCTTACATCAGAACGTTGACCTCATGGTGATGATATCCAATGTCTGACGAAAGCCCTCTTTTTTAAATGGCACAGTTATGGCCACTCTCAGACCTCCATACCAATGATTCGGTGCTTGTGGTCAAAGTGTGTGTTTGTGGTACCCAGGAGTCCTCCCGCCCACCCTTTGCTACATCACCTTGTTGTGACATTCCTGGGGCTGAAGTCGTTAGGTCTGAGTGGTGCAATCGAGCAGTTTATCAGTCTGGCAGAAGCCTCCAGTTGCATAGGAATTGGGGAAGTGATGACTTGAGCTGTATCTAACATGACGTTGCCTGGCCTACTTCTCTCAGTGAGAAGAGTGAGGCTGCCTCGGCAAGCCTTTGTAAATCTCTCCACAAATCTATTCATGGTGGAAAGCTGGAATGTGACTTGCAAGTTGGTGCGTCAACTGTCTAGAGTTTTTTGACGGCGTTGTTCCCAAAACTTTTCGGGTAGCTACTCATCTTTGGATTTTTGCTTTTATTTTTTTGGTCAGCCGTTTTAGGTAATCTGTATTCATGTCATTCAGATACAGTGGCATAAATAAATAAACAACCAGTGTGCGCTCACCACCCTGCCTAGCTTTAAGCGGCGCTCTGCTTTCATCGTTCCCCTCCTATTAACTACACTTTATACAGTACACCCACTCAGAACTTCACCGGCTCAATGGGACGAGCTTCCAAAATGTGTCCAGCCAGCAGTTTTTTTCTCCTCTTCTCTGGCTTCCTCCAGTCGGAAATCTGCAGGCTCACGCTCGGGGATGTCGCTGGCTCGGTTTTCCCTTTGTTGACGTTTGTGTTGACGGTCCATTAAGCGCGTGGATTATGCCTTTCTGCTTTCCTTCAGAATCAGGGTCCCGGTTCTGCTGGGAGGCAGGCAGGCAGCTGCGAAAGCATCTTTTGTTGTGCAGAGTAATTACTGGAGTGTCTCTCTCCCTCTCTCTCTCTCTCGGTGTAGCATGTTCATTATGAGATGCTTGGCTAACAGGTTCAAAAAGAGCAACGTTACCATGGGACAGGGGGTACTTAGTGAAGCTGCCCCTCTCGCCTCTTCCTCAGATAAAGCCAGGGCAATGGAGGGTTTATTTTTTTAGGTGGTCGGGGTTTCTTCTTGGCAGGGCACACCAAGTGTGCTTGTGTGTGAGTCGTACGGGTGTGATGGATCGTTTGGTTTAGTGGCGAGGATTAACACATACCTCTCTCAGCAGGCTCTTCGCTGCAGTTAACAACCGGGACCCTACACGACACACACACACACACACACACACACACACACACACACACACACACACACACACACACACACACACACACACACACACACACACACACACACACGGAGGCTAGTGCCAGCACTGCCATCCTGCTCTGCCTGCCCTCAGTGCGCGTCCGTCCCTGGGAGTGCTGGCTCCCTCCCCATGCCTCTCCATACTTGCCTCTCCATCTCACCCGCCCGCCGTCCGTGTCAGACAGTCATTTAGCAGAGGCCTCCCTCCGCAGGAGCCCCAGGGCTGCAGGGCTTGGAGAGAAGGACCGCTCACTCAGCTCAAAGTCAGCCGCTTGTTGCCATGTGTCCCCTCTGCGGCGGCAGGCAACAGCGCCTCTGAAATATGTACAGTGTATAAAATCACGGCCGTTAGCACTGACTGAAGCCGCCTGCCCTGCAGTCAGCGTTTGGCTGCTGCCGTGGCCTCGCTGCTGGGTGGGTGACTCACCCATGTGTACGCTTACTGCGTTCTGTCCCAATGGGAGGGGGAGTGGCGCTAGGTCAGGCAGGAAATGGGCAATGCAGCACAGGTCTTGCACTGAGCTTTGGTGTGTGTGTGTGTGTGTGTGTGTGTGTGTGTGTGTGTGTGTGTGTGTGTGTGTGTGTGTGTGTGTGTGTGTGTGTGTGTGTGTGTGTGTGTGTGTGTGTGTGTGTGTGTGTGTGTGTGTGTGTGTGTGTGTGTGCCTAATGGCTAGTTTAATAATGCCTCGCCCGTAAATGCGTACTACGTCCTCTCATAGTGGGAGGGGGGGGGGAGTGGCTCTACAACAGGCGCGCACGAAATGGGCATTGGGCAACGCAGCCTTGTTGAGGTGTGTGTGTGTGTGCCTGTTAGGTTCTTTCTGCCACTAATGGCTAGCCTAATAATGCTATTAGCAGGCAAGAGATGCTGTGGCAGCTATTTTTCTCCCAAGGTGTTTTTCTCCATTATCCTCAACTCTCCATCGTCTCTCTCTTTTGGGCTTTCTATTCCTGTGCATTTCACTTTCTTCTCCATCTCTTTGTGTTTCCTTTTTTAATCCACCCTCCATACTGTTGTGCGATAATTTCCTTGTACTTTTCCACCTGTTCCGTGTGTGTGTGTGTGTGTGCGCGCGCGCCTTCTGTGTCTCCTCTCCGAACGACCTCGGGTGTATGAGACATTAGTCACTCATCTGAACTTGTAACAGCGCGCGTTCCCCATCGCGCCTATGCTTCATTACCTCCCAACCCCCGTACTGAATGATGAATGGATGGAGGATGGCGGCCCCTTCTTCCTTTAGCGGGGACACTGTGCTTCTTTTTCCAGTGGCGTCTGCTCTGTGTCTTTAACGATCCCACAGGTAGCTCAAATGGGGAGTTGGGGAGTCGAAGAGCTATCAATTAGTGGTGGTGGTGCAGGTGGAGTCTGGTGAAGCAGCTCTACACAGTAGAACACTTTTTTTTGTTATACAATTTTATTTATTCATTTTTCTTTTCCATTTTTAGGTTTTTGTTTGCTTTGATAAGTGGCTGTACTTTGTTGGTGTCCTCACGTCTGATCTTGGTCCAACCGGATCTTGAAGGAGTACCGGCACTCTGTTGTGCTGGTGCACTGCCGGAATATGTTTCCCCCACGCCTGCCCTGCTCTGTTCCACTCTGCTCTGCTCCGCTCCACTCTGCACTGCACTGCTGAGCTTCTGCAAGAGATGAAAGCAGTAGGCTAGTGTTGCTTGCACTACTATGCATAGGGATGTTGAGACACAGGCGCTTGCTCCGCTCCGCACTGCTCATGCTTAGACCATGATTGTTATCGGTTGATCCATCCATCAGACTGAAGAAAAACACAGAGCTGGGCACGGAGGATTTCCTCTGGCAATGTTGAGCCCTGCTGCAGTTGGGAATGAAGATGGTGCACATCCCAGGATAAGGTGCTGGCCGAAAACTGATTCCGATTTTAAAGTCTGCACAATATTTTTTGTGGTTTCTTCCACGGCAGTGGAGAAGTCAACAATTAATTGACTTTTGATCGATTCGATAAGGTCAATCAACTAACAATTAATGAATTAATCGATAATTTGCATCCCTCCATGGCAGAATTACTTGTTGACTATTGAGGTCAATTGTGCTGGAATTTTGCCGTGGAATAAAGCACAAAAAAAGCATTTCAAGTGTGCACGCCTCTCACTCTAAAACCTCACTACAGCAATCGCTTGCCCTCAGCTGTTTGTGCGTATGCGTGTACGTGTGTGGGTGTCTGGTGCCTTCTTCACCCTGCACACATGTAGTAGGTGCATCCTCTGTTTTTAGCCGTTTGTGCTGGAGTATTCGTGTGAAGTTCACACTAGAGCAAGGCTGTTTGATGCAGCCAGGGGAGGGTGTTGGGTCTCAGTGCACACACACACACACACACACACACACACACACACACAACTCGCTGTTTGCTCTGACTGGATGTAAACAGGCGACGAATTTAATCTCGCCAGCGCGCGTGTGTTCCTTTTCAATTTTTAATGGTCTCTCCAGCGGGCCTGAAACCCTAGTGTCGGACGCCTTGGAAGGCTCCAGCGCCGGGGAATGGAATTTCACATTCTTCCCCCTTTCACTCATCTTAAGCCTGGCTCCCTCCTCACCCAGCCACACACCTGGTTAGTCTACAGCAGGGGTGGGGAACCTTTCTCATTCGAAGGGCCACTTCAAATTCATCTGAGGGCCGTAAAAGTCCTCCGAGGGCCGCATTATGAACCCAAACAAGGATTTGCCCTTACACTTTAGGCCTATATTGAAGGCAGCCACCTTTTAAAACAGATCCTACCTTCTCTAGGCCCCCTGAATATAACTTAATTGTATTGCAAATGTATTTTCTAAGTTTCCTTTACAAAATATGTCATATTTCATATGAAGCTGGCTGCACAACATTCAAACTACATCGGGGGCAAACGGCCCTCGAGACATAGGTTCCCCACACGGTCTACAGCTAGGCTATTGTAGCCGTGTATGACTGATCTTTTCTGTGCCCCAGGACCATAGAGGTAGAAAATAACACTAGAGAGGACACAGCAATTTGCGACAGCACTGGGAAATGGCAGCTGGAGCTTCCCAACTTCCGTAGGTGTAGTGTAGGTACCTTCAGGCAATGCAAGTCAATGGAGAACACGCCCACCCCTGTCAAAAAAATTGACTAAAACTATGTGAATATGAAGTAACACATTAATCAAAGACCAGATTTGAAATGTCAGGCTAAATATCTACTTAAATCATATGAGTCGATAAAATACATTTAAAAATCAAATAATATCTTTTATGAACATAGTTGGCAACACACTTCAACTATTGTCCTTGTATAGTGTGTTGATTGACATTTTCACATGATTAAGCCATTTTTGACAGAGGTGCCTCGTTCTCCGTTAATTTCCATTTCTCTGATCTACCTACAGATAATGGCCGCTACAGATTGCCGTAAAACGGGGGGCGGGGTCACCTCTAGTGTTATTTTCTACCTCTATGCCCGAGACCCTCCGTTTTCAAACTATGCCCAATAAGAGCTCTGGCCACGTGCTCATTGGGTGTTTAACCTCTTGAGAATATAAGCTTACCGGTAGTGTTTTCAAGTGAAAGATGAAACATGTTTGTGTGGGGTTATGCTTTCAAAGTAGTCCATGTATAGCAGTGCAGAGCGGACGAGAGGCAGTGCTTATGCAGACTATAACCTCCATAATACTGAATTAATCATGAATTGGTCTAGGCCTACTTACTGTTGAGGATGTCGGTCTATGTGTGCTTCAGTCTTGTAGCCGAACCAAATCTGTTTTGAGCTTGTGGGTTTTCATCTCAAGATTGTGCATTTTCTTGCTGTTTACTTTGTCAGTTTGTGTGCCGTTTTGAAACAGTGATGGAATTATAGAATGGATTCGTTGTCTTCTTCTAGGTGTGGCATTTTCTCCCCCAAAGTTCTTGAAAGACTATCATTTTGATATGGTGGATCATTTAATTGTGATAAATAGCCTACTAATATGCCCAGATCCCCCTGCTGTTACTTGCTATCGTGTTACAGGTCAAAGTAGCCCATAAAAGTTATTTCTAGCTTCATATATCATCAATCATACCAGCTTAACGTCTATTACCAACCTTAAATTAACTGTCTTGCGTTTTAAGCTAAAATACATGTCACTTTTGACAACATGAATAGTCCTGTTGCTGATAGGTGCTGCTCTGCTTGATTTCCTAAGTAGCAGTGACACTCATTTTGAAAAGGAGCTATGCTTTTCTATGATTTTTTAAGTAATTTTTTGGGGCTTTATTTTTGGGAAAGGACAGTGGCGGTGAGACAGGAAACGAGTGGGGAGAGAGACGGCGAAGGATTGGCAAATGACCCGGGCCAGAATCTAACCCGGGTTGCCGGCGTAGCAGGGCCCCATAGCGTGTATGTTAAATGCAAAGAGAGTAGATTAGAGAAAGAGGATTCAAACTCTGCCCACCCAATGCAAAGTAGTGTGCTCAAGTTTGGTCTCCTAAGGGGTTGTTGTCCGCTCCTTGTCTGTCTGTGGCATTTGGTGACAGCTTGCATGAGATGTGCGCTACCCCCATCTACAGCGCCAGGGGAACTCCATTTATTCTCAATCTAAAGCCTCCAAAGGTCTCCTAACCGCAGGTCTCCTAAAGGGGCGTTCACATGACATCACACAGATCCAGGAAATGCACAGGCTTGAAGTATCTCTTTGGTTTAATGTCCAATTCGTGTCATGGTCCGTTTCATAACAACTACCCCTGTCACTCATGCATGTCGTCTGTGTGTTTGTTTTTTCCCAGAGGATGCCAGCTCCGATCAGACTGCGGGAGCTGATCCGGACCATCCGGACGGCCCGGACCCAGGCAGAGGAGCGGGAGATGATCCAGAAAGAGTGCGCCGCCATCCGCTCCTCCTTCAGGGAAGAGGACAACACCTACCGCTGCCGAAACGTCGCCAAGCTGCTCTATATGCATATGCTGGGCTACCCAGCGCACTTTGGCCAGGTTAGTCCAGTGCTAAAAATGCAGCCTTCCTGGGTGTGGGGAGATGTAGTCTAAGTAACCAACCTGTCTACAGAAAGTGGTAAGACTGCTAATGGATGCCCTGGCAACATCATTTCATTGATTTTCTTAGCTGATTTATGACTGCCACCAAGTCAACTGCATGGCTTGCTACTGAACCGTCTTCTTGGAATTACACCCCTGACCTCCTGCTGTGACCTCCTCGTCAGCAGACTTTCTATGCAACACCTGATCGTGCATGTCTTGCTTTCCTGGTTACTAGATGGAGGAAAGCACAAGGCACACACTGAGGCTGGTGCCAGTGTTGTTTTTCCATTTGATTCATGCAATAGAAGGTGTTGGGGCATAGCTTGAATTGAGGGGCCCTAACCACTAACCACCAGCTGAGTGATGAGAACAAAGAGTGATCCATTGTCAGAGCCTACCTCTGTTGACACCCTTTTGTATCTGACAGCCTTTTCCTCATACCCTCGTCGGACCTGTCAGGTTTCCTAATGTATACATATAATGTACCTGAGGAAAAAGGTAAAGGTACTCCTCACATGCTTACTAAAATAACCACATTTACTCAAAATTTGTGACTGTTGAGTGGCCTCTCAAAATGCCTAGTGTAGCTACTCTCTCTCCTGTTTTTTTAATTTCAAGAAGTTTATTGAGTTAATTAAGTTAAGCTTAACTAACTTCGGCCCTGTGTGCTGTCCAGTGTCCACGTTATCAGGAAGGTCCCAGAACTGCCATTCAGCTCTGTCCTAACTGTGTTTCCATTATGTTTCTATTTCCATCGTTTTAATTAATGCTATATAGCCATCAACTTCTCAGAGCACCTCTTCTTTTGCCATCTGCTACTTCCCAAAACAACTGTTTAGATTTAAGGCACAGAGACCCATTTTTCCTTGTCATCGTTCTTCCTCGTTGAACTAATCTCTACAAAATTTCATCTTCATCTTGCAGTTGGAGTGCCTGAAGCTAATTGCGTCCCAGAAGTTCACTGACAAGCGGATAGGGTACCTGGGGGCCATGTTACTGCTGGACGAGAGGCAGGACGTCCACCTACTAATGACTAACTGCATCAAAAAGTGAGTGCCAGCCAGTGCCATGGCGCGCCTAAATGGCCTGCTGTCGAGCACAGCTGCTGTACTGATGGTGGGATGGGATGGAATTGTGTGTGTGTGCGTGTGTGTGTGCGTGTGTGTGTGCGTGTGCGTGTGCGTGTGCGTGTGCGTGTGCGCGTGCGCGCGTGCGTGCGTGCGCGCGTGCGTGCGTGCGTGCGCGCGTGTGTGTGTGCGTGTGCGTGTGCGTCATTGGGGATGTGTGTGTTTGTGAGTAATAAAGTGAGTGGGGCTGTGATGTGCTAAAAGGGCCGCTGCCAAGAAAACCTCCGTGTGTGATTCCCCAGCGTGTGCTGATGCGGTGTAATACGGGGCTCTGCCCAAAAACAACCAGCTCTGACCAGCTGTCTCTGTGCTTGCCATCCTCCATCCCTCTCTGTCATTCAATCCTATGTTGGACCAGCCAAACTCCCTCATTCCTCTGTTAGACCACCAGACTGCCTTGTTCCTCCCTGAGACCACCACAATCTGTTTCTATGTCTTGTATCCTGCATTTCTGACATCCTCTTTTGTGTGTGTGTGTGTGTGTGTGTGTGTGTGTGTCCTTTCCCCTTACAGTGACCTGAACCACAGCACACAGTATGTTCAGGGTCTGGCGCTATGCACACTAGGCTGCATGGGCTCGTCAGAGATGTGTCGCGACTTGGCTGGCGAGGTGGAGAAACTCCTCAAAACTTCAAACTCCTACCTGAGGAAAAAGGTAATGGTACTCCTCACATGCTTACTGCAGTAACCACATTTACTCAGTCTAGCAAGCAGCCGGAAGTGTTGGTGTGTGTGTTTGTGTGTGCGCGCACGTGTGCATGTCTGATGTGTGGATGAATGACTACAGCTGAGTGATGAGAACAAAGAGTGATCCATCGTCAGAGCCTGCCTCTGTTGACACCCTTTTGTATCTGACAGCCTTTTCCTCATACCCTTGTCGGATCTGTCAGGTTTCCTAATGTATACATATAATCTACCTGAGGAAAAAGGTAAAGGTACTCCTCACATGCTTACTGAAATAACCACATTTGCTCAATTTTTTTGACTGTTGAGTGGCCTCTCAAAATGCCTAGTATAGCTTCTCTCTCTCCTGTTTCCTTTATTTCAAGAAGTTTAGTTGAGTTAAATAAGTTAAGCTTAACTAACTTTTTGGACTTTGTAATCTCCCCCTCACTCTGTCCTGATGAGCAGGCGGCCCTGTGTGCTGTCCACGTTATCAGGAAGGTCCCAGAACTGATGGAGATGTTCCTACCGGCCACGAAAAACCTGCTTAGCGAGAAGAACCACGGTAAGACTCGAGGGACTGAGGAATATTCGCGCACCACAAAAGCTCCCTTGTGAAATAATGTGAAAAAATGGCACAACATGAAATAATGTGAGGAAAAATTAGACACCTGACGAAGAGCTTACAGGTCTAAACGTTGTGCCATTGTTTTCACACATTAAATCACAACAATGTAGGATTTGTGGTATGTGAATATTCCTTCTCTTTTTTTCCCTCTGTGTTATTTTATATTCTGCGCCCACAACAATTACCTATTTTTGGGATGTGCGTGCACCTTACACTATTTGACGAAATTCAAGGCTCACTCTGTCATGCGCCTCTTGGGCACACGCCCCTCAACCACTTGCTGAGCCATTAACACAAAGGGGTTCGGGTTGGGTTTATAAAGAGTTAAGCATTTGTTTTTTCAGTGAGAAGAACCGGCGTGGTGAGACTCAAGTCTCATTTAATCCAGTCATATGTCTCTTCCCCCCCCCCCCCCCCCATTCCAGAGTCTCTTACAAAAGGGGAATGGGGTTGGGTTTGTAGAAAGTGCATTGTTTGTTTTTATTTGTCTCTCTATATTGGTTTACTTAGACTTAGACTCAGTAGTTAAGCTCTTCTGTCCGTTTTGCTTTTTGACCAACGTTTTTTTTTGTCAAGTCATGTACAATGGAAGGAAGGAAATGTTTGATCTTGCCCAATCCAGTCTTTTGCATAGTTCTGTGCATTAGGGGAGAAATATCTGCTTGATGCAATCTCCTGGTCCGGTTTAAGTGTCCATGTAGTATTTCCCAGAAGGCCAGATTCTAGAGTAGATATAGAATAGTTTGTAAACACTAAGCAGTTAGTCTGTGAAAAAGACAGTGTTTTCGTTTTGTAGTTTTTCTAAGAAGTAGCGTGTGTCTGTGTATAGGCATGGTGTTATGTGGGATTTATTTGGAGGTGATTTGCATTGAAAATTTTTGTTTGTCTGTGTGTCGGTTTTCTTACCAGGTCAAGTGCCATTCTGTACATCCATACTGTGTGTGCATTTGCTTGTGGTATTTGAATGAGTCGATTTGCATTGTGTGTTTTTGTCTTTGCCCTTCTAGGTGTACTTCACACATCTGTGGTTCTACTCACTGAAATGTGTGAGAGAAGTCCAGACATGCTGTCGCATTTCAGAAAGGTAAGAGACCTTTCATTTCCCCAGCCATAGTCTTACAGTTATCACAACCTACTAGTTGACATTTGTGGCCCCAATTGGTAGAAAACTACAGTTTTTACTTGGTTGTTGTGAACACATTTAGTTGTAGACGTGGCTTCAGCATCCCAGCGTTGTGTTAGGCTTTTCTATAGGAGGTGCAGGATGTGTTAAGATTCTTCTTCTCTCTTCCTCCTCCTCTTCCCTCACTACTGATCTCCTTCCTGTAGCCTCCTCCTCCTCTCCTCTCCTCTCCTCTTCTCCCTCCCTCCCCTCCTCTCTCTTCAGTCTAAACTGCTATGCTGGCCTGCCCACACCCCTCATGTTCATGACCGTAACATTATTTTTGACGAGCTCTCTGAAAGTGACTCTTCTCTTTTCTCCAGTTTCTCCTCCCCCCTAACATCTACCTCATATTTTTTCTGTCATTTGTCCTTGTTACAATTCCTGCATTGTGTTAGAATGAGAAGGTAAGAGGACATTCTGGTTTCATAGCTGGTGCATGCTCTCCACCACAATAACAAAAACAAACCAAACAAAATCACTTCACATGGTCACTTGTCGTTACATAGTTGGATTCTTTGAACATTTTTTTTCCTTTGTTTTTGATTATTATTTCGTCCCTTGTCATGTTAAAATTTTATTTGACTTTACTTTCTCTTAATGCCATGTCTACGTTTGTGTAATAGTTTACGTAGCAATTCACCTCTATCTAACCCTCACCATTAGTCTAATTTTGGGTGTTTTAGACTACATTCATTTATCACCATAGCTGGAAGCATATACTGTAACATTGTGGTGTAAATGGTAGTCAGTCACATACGGTGTTGTCACAGCGCAATATGTAAGAAGGCTAAATGAATTTCATAGACCACACCTAAATGTGAATAGTGATTGAAACTTTGTACTTGATGTTAGTCATTGAGATTAATGTTAAAAATGGAGCGATAAGATGCTCTTGAAATGGTTCTAAATCAAAGTATTCAATCACTTTATGGTAAGTTGCTAACCAAATGATGGAAGGTAAACAAAAGAGAAATCAAATCAACCTGATCACTATTGTTGCTATGCAAACAAGTTAAAATGTTTACTTGAGTTAAACATTTGGACGTTGTTTTTTTCCTTCCTCCTCTCCCGAGTTCTTTACTTTGACATGTCTGTATCCCTCCTTTCCTCTTCTTCCTTGGTCACATGTGCGACGTGTATGTGTGTGTCTGTGAATGTGTGTGTATGTACGTACGTACGTCTGTCTGTCTGTGTGTATGTGTGTGTGTGCGCAAGACCCTTGTCAAGCGTCACCTCCACTGGGTAACCCAGTCCCTCTCCCTCTGACTGCCTCTGCTCTCTCTCTTGTCTCCTTGGCTCTCCCTTCCAGCTGGTGCCTCAGCTGGTGAGAATCCTGAAGAACCTGATCATGTCGGGGTACTCGCCCGAACACGACGTCTCCGGCATCAGCGACCCCTTCCTGCAGGTGAGCAAGAGTCGTCACACATTCATCACTCATGTGTCACACATTCACACAACTTTATAATACAATAGTTTGAGTTAGATTTCATGGGGGCACTGGGGGGTATGGTACCCATGATCCAGACTTGGTACCACCCAAAAATAAACCAAAACAATGGAGAGTTCACGTAATTAATGTAAAACATTAAATTCACTGTAGTTATTTGTAGTTGTCAAGACTGAAAAATGTACTTGGTGTTTTAACATCCCAAGTCATTTGTTACACTTGCACTAGTCTAGCAGACATGCATGGTTCATTCCTCAAACGGCAAGCAGCAGGAAGTGTTGGTGTGTGTGTTTGTGTGTGCGCGCACGTGTGCATGTCTGATGTGTGGATGAATGACTACAGCTGAGGGATGAGAACAAAGAGTGATCCATCGTCAGAGCCTGCCTCTGTTGACACCCTTTTGTATCTGACAGCCTTTTCCTCATACCCTTGTCGAACCCTTGTCGGGTTTCCTGATGTATATGTATGTGTATAAATTATGTGCATACCTTATAGACTGATTTATGCTTATGTATGTGTTGCTGTTCAGGTGAGAATATTGAGGCTACTGCGAATTCTAGGCAAAGGTGACGATGACTCCAGTGAAGCTATGAATGACATTCTTGCACAGGTGAGGCCTCCCCACCCACTCTGATTCATGTCCCGTAACAATAGTGTGATGCACTCTCTTAAGAATGAACTGCTTCTGTGCACTTACAATCTGTTATCCTTCCTTTTCAGGTTGCAACCAACACAGAAACGAGTAAAAATGTTGGCAATGCCATTCTTTACGAGACTGTTCTAACCATTATGGACATCAAGTCGGAAAGTGGATTAAGGGTAAGAGTCGATTAAAAAAGATATCTATTTGATCATTTTTATACAATTATTTATGTTTTTAATGTAGAGCCTGTGATTTCTCCATGGAATGCTATCGCTTCTTCTGTGATGGCCAAATCAATAATGCAGTGCTCTGTTGTTGCCAGGTGTTGGCCATCAACATCCTCGGACGCTTCCTCCTCAACAATGACAAAAACATCAGGTGAGTGGAGTGCCATCCCCTCACTGTAGCTCCAGCTCACGCAGCAAAGGGAGGAGTAGTGATGCTAAGCTGCCCATACCATTTATTTGGGCATCTGTTTAGCCTGGCTGAAATTCATTTCCCAATGTCAGCCCATTGCTCTTTCTGCTGTGCTCATGTCTCATATTATCTTCATGGTCATGCTTATTAATTGGTGTAAATCGTCCCCTAAAATGCTTTCCAGATCCAAACACCCAATTACATTTCAGGACGTGAAAGCTTTACCACATGTTTGATCATCTGGAATAGAGAATGAGCTGAAACAGTTACTGAAATAACATATTCAATTGACGGGCATGGTGGAGTTTGTTTTCTCGATCCAGTTTGTCTCTGTAAAGGCCCACATTCTTGACTGACCTGCATCTGTATGCATACAGATACGTGGCCCTGACGTCCCTACTGAAGACTGTGCAGACAGACCACAATGCTGTGCAGAGGCATCGGAGCACCATCGTAGACTGCCTGAAAGATTTAGATGTTTCCATCAAGCGGTGAGTTGAGGGAAGGAGTGGCACTTGCCTGTGAACTAACATGGCACTAGTGTGTTGAAGAGGTGCATGTGTTGTAGGGGAGGGGGAAGATTTTGTTTTCAGTGTGTGGAAGAGCACAAAACTGCTTAGCATTATCACCATCAGCCTGTTGATGTTTCGACTCTAAGCCTTCATCAATAAAGTGGTGATGATGTGAAGCAATGATGAAACTTGGGAATATTAAAAATATCTCTTCCAGACAGTAATGCGAGAAACCTCACACCCTTAAAGTCAGCATATTTTTTTTTAATACTTTATTGTGTGAAACAATGTATTCATTTAGCATTTTCTGTTGTTACATCTCACAGATATCACACATTTTTTCCCATTTTTTATATCACACCCTGTGTGTAGAAATATAATAATTAAAAAAAAAAAATAGAATAGACAAAAAACTTGAATCATCACATAAACAACAACAATGACAACGGCTCAGTCAGCATATTTTCCATCCCCTTTCTCCTTCTCCACAGGCGGGCGATGGAGCTCAGTTTCGCCCTGGTCAACGGCAACAACATCCGGGGCATGATGAAGGAACTGCTCTACTTCCTGGATTCCTGCGACCCAGAGTTCAAAGCAGACTGCGCATCCGGCGTCTTCCTGGCCGCAGAAAAGTACGTCTGCCTAGCTGCCCTGTAGCTCAAAATCAGATTTGCTTTTTTCATGTGCGTGAGATGTGCTTATGAGGCTGAGTTTTGGTCACTAAGGACAAAGAAAGTGGATCTAACAAGAAGCGACACTCGGGTCTTTTATGGGAAACAGTCGATAGAGGGCGTTTTGAGTCAGTTTTGAGTCAAATCTGAGTCAAATCCGCCATTCTGGAATCACGTACGCCACTGTGTTATGACCAGTAGCCATAGCAACGTTCTTTGGCCATAGGAAAGACCGCAGATCTAATGCTAAAGTTAGCACAATATGGCTAGCTACTTTGGCAACTTAAGCCTTATAGATACTCAAGTTCTGCACTGATTATGTGGAAAAAAACACGAGATGGTATAAGCATTCATAACTGAAGAGTTTCCGATAGTTATATCGATGTAGTTTTTACCGTATTATGTAGAAATCCTGTACACATTCCCAATGCATTCCAATGTAATTTGTCCGATATTCATTCCAGAATGGCGGCCGCTGCCGAAAATCATGGGGCAGTGTGTTGCAATGGGGCGTTGTATTGAGTGTCGCTTCTTGTTAGCTCCACCTTCTTTGCTATGGAGAGGAACAAATACGTAAACACCTTGTTGGTTGATCATCTTCAAGCTCTACTAGCCTTAGTCATCTTTTAAAAGAAACCTCTCTGAAAGCCCCCACACTTCACTGCAAGAATTTAAGGAGCAAGGAACCTCTTTAAGAGCTAACAGCCACGTTTACAGCCCCTTTAGGATCTCCGCTGTAGGGACAAAAGTGGAGTGCGGCAATGAGTGACCTATTAAAGCGCTGTGTGAGGATAAAATGAGTGATCCATCGTCAGAGCCTTGGCGCTGTTGACACCGTTTCTATCTGACAGCCCTGACCCTCAGCACCGAAGAGAGCTCCTTTTAGTATCACTTGACCGTGTCAGCCAAAGTGATGAATGACCTCCAAACCTTTTCTTTCTCCTTCTGTCTTTTTTTTTTGTCTTTTCTACAGGTACGCCCCCTCCAAGAGATGGCACATAGACACAATCATGAGGGTCCTGACCACGGTAAATGCACTTTTACTCTTTTTTTTTTTTAGGTTTCGAACTTGATTAGACATATGTGGATATTGCAAAAAAAAAGTCTGTCTGTATATTTGTATACATAATTTCATACGTAATATGTGTGTTTTAGAAAACTGTTTATTAAAATATGTTTTCGGGAGCTAGAACTGTATACAAACTCTACGAAAAAAATTCTATACATGTGAACATGGTCTTAGCTGTGCGACCTGAGAGGGATAAAAACCATGCTTCCATGTTTGTGTGTTTAGCTACTGCTCCCTGGCTGTCACATGGTGTTGTTGCACTGAGGACACTCTCTGATAACATCACCCTTAGATCCTTAGCCAAAGAGGGAGAAAATGCCAATTTGGCTTAAATTCCCAGATGTTGCAGCAAGCCACTGTCATCCAGCATTAGTCACAAGGACACACTGCTTTGATGTACGATTATGCATTCAACGGAAATACATTTATTTATGTATTTTTTATTTTTTTTTCCCTTCCCTCAGGCGGGTAGCTATGTCCGGGACGACTCTGTCCCTAACCTAATCCAGCTGATCACCAACAGTGTGGAGATGCACGCCTACACTGTGCAGAGACTCTACAAAGCACTGCTAGATGACATCTCACAGGTACGTGGTGCCTTCCTTGTCATCAGTTGTACACCTCTGAACTCTCCCTTTCAATACAGCAACGAGTTCTACCACCTGTTTGAAAACACTGTCTACATCTGGATTTATTTTAGTTCATTTTCAAGCATTTAGTGATGAATTGTAGACATCTGATCTCTTACTTTCATTCCACTTACTGGCTTAGATCACAATGTACCACCAAGCTCTCTATACTTAAATTTGTTTTAACTAACTTTCAGACATTTTGTATGTTGTTACTCAATATTTGTTTGTTTTTCCTCAGCAACCCCTGGTGCAGGTGGCGTCGTGGTGCATAGGAGAGTATGGAGACCTGCTGGTGTCTGGCCAGTGTGAAGAGGAGGAGCCCATCCAGGTAATGACCCTTTATAAAGCCACCACACTTTGTTGCAAACACATAGAGGCGGTAGCTTTGTGTGTTGGTTACACTTCCTGTAAAAAAAAACAACTATTGACTGAAGGAAGTGGTTGTGTATGTGCTAGTTAGACAATTTACAGATTTTCACTTTGCCAGTTTCATCCAACTTTGAGGTCACACAGTGCCTGAGTAGAAGAAGTCTAATGAGGTCTTGAATATACAATGACAGGAAGATAAACCTCTTCCCCTTATTCCACACAAACAATAATTCATTGTGTCCCTTAGACGAACACCGTACATTAGACATTTTTTGAGGAATCACTGATGGATTGGTTTTTGGTCAGTGAGAATCCTCACAGACATTTGTGTCATGCTTGTTGTGTTCTTCGCAGGTTACTGAAGATGAGGTGTTGGATGTGTTGGAGGGCCTCCTCGTCTCCAACCTGTCCACCCCTGTTACCCGTGGTTACTCCCTGACAGCCATCATGAAGCTGTCTACTCGTTTCAGCAGCGTAAAGTAAGCCCACTTTCCCCGTCCCAATCCTTAGGGGCAAAACATACCAAAGCCGAACGGAATGGTCGCGGGACGAACGCGGTCTTTCTGCTTAGTTTCGGCCGGCGTGTTTTTCTCTGCCTTTCACACTGTCTGCGTGCAAGGCCAGTCCTGTTCAAAACCCTCCCCACAGCCAAAGCTAACGTGCTACTTTGGCATTCATTTGAATGAGACACCGCCGGTCGCCGGCGTGAAAAATGCGCTCAAGTTCTATTTTCCAAATGCAGCGCAGCGCGGAGCCGGCTCCCGCGCCGCTGACGCTCGACTACCGCCGGTTGGTGTGTACGGACAGATATGTTTCAATGCATTTTCACCGACGCCGGTAAACGCCGCCGTTCCGCGACGCTTTACCGCCCTGGTGTGTAAGACCCCTTAACCCCCCACCAGTAGATAAATATTTATTGTCCCATAGGGATAATCATTTTCCCCTTTTCCAAAGATGGCAGTATCAGATGTTAGCAACTCGTGTTTCAGAGAAAGTGTATACAGCACATATGAAGAGCCTTTCTGTGATTGGTACATACGCATATTTAAATTAAATGCATTAACAATACTTTTTCATTAAAAATTAGTTTCTGAAAGATTTCTGAAAAGACACAAAGAGTTTTCCATCTCAACTGTTCGTACATAGTACTCGTGCATTTCTCACCTACACCTCGTACATGCACCACCACCCCACATTACGCAGTTATACATATGCAGGATTGTTGAGTGTGTTGACGGCCTGCTAATTAACCTTGAACACCGGGGGTCACTCGGAAGAGCTCACTGCCAAAGTAGTCATACATCCTGTCAATGTTCTGCCATATAAGTTAATGAGGGCATTAAAGTGAGAGAGTGATTGAGTGTGTACGTTTGAGAGAGGAGACGCATGCATTTAAGTCATCTATTTTGGCTTTCTAACTTACAGCCAAAGTGAGGTAGTGGTGTGCACATCCAAAATGCTGTTGCTGGACAAAAAGGGTTAAAGGACTATAAAATAAAATGGAGCGTGGTCCTGCTTTGCTTTTTAAAATGATTTCCTAGCAAATGTTTTTCAATTATTAGCTCATACTGTCTGTGTGCATGCGTGTATGAAAAATGGAACACCTGCATTTAAGTGGTTCGTTTTGGCTTTCTCCCTCGCAGTCGCATCAAGAAGGTGGTGTCCATATACGGCAGCAGTATAGACGTGGAGCTGCAGCAGCGGGCTGTGGAGTATAATGCACTTTTCAAGAAATATGATCACATGAGGTAAGAGGCCCGGGTGGCCCAGCCACCACACCACACCACACCACTTCAACCCTTCAACGACATTCGATCTGACCGGTCCAGGCTCCCGTTATGTAACGGAGGAGGGGAAATTGCTTCAATTTGTGTCCATGACAAACATATTTCTCAAGGAGTCAAAGCTTGATTGGATGTTGCCTAAAGATTTGTCAACATTACTAAATGGTTTTGGTGAAATGGAGTTTGGACGCTGTGCTAAATTGTGTGCGCGTGTGTTTTGCTTGCCTCCAAAGGCCTGCTTTACTGGAGCGCATGCCTATCATGGAGAAGACCTCCACCAATGGCCCCACAGAGATCGTGCAGACCAATGGGGAGACGGAGTCCACTGTGCTGGACACGAAACTAGCACCTGCTGTCCCTCAGCCAGCCAATCAGGTGAGACTGCTTTGAGCATATACCCACCCACCTCCCTCATTTGACCAATCAGGTTGGAGCACCTCAAAGCTCTTGGTTTAACTCTCCTGTTTGAGATTGTTTATCACATCATAATGTGAAGACAGTTTCCCAAGTTTGCAATCTGAATATATGGATGTCAAAATGTGGGAACATTCATTCCAACTTGCTGTTTTCGGAAGTGTTTGCTGGTTGTCTACTCTCCAGTGTGGGATATTCAGACAGTGACTTTGTGGGAAATTGAGACACCTGCTGGCAAGACGCAGGGTCTTTATTATATGGGCTTTCCAATAGATGGCAGTATGCTCAAGAAATGACTGGTTTCAAACATTGCCATGTTTCAGCTCAGTTCATTGTAGACTGATGCATTTTTCCTGATTTTAAGCTGTTGTGCTGAGTGGCAAAGACAATCATTTCCACTTCGCAATTCCTTCTACTTTGTAGTCCCCTGTGTCGATTTTATCTGGAAATGCAATGACAATTAATGCATCATGGTAGACTTCAATTTGTAAAGGCAGCCTTTACAACCACTTGACTCACTTCAAACAAATGTAGTTGAAAGCATCTAGCGTGCCAGTGCTCACTGTGAGAGTCTATTCCCCTGCAGGCTAATGATCTGTTGGACCTGCTGGGTGGCAACGATGTAGTTCCTGTGATCCAGACCTCAGTGCCCACCAAGCCTGCATCCGCCGGGGGAGAGCTGCTGGACCTCCTTGGGCTGGGAGATCTGTCTTTGACTGGTATGAGATGTCTGTCTGTCTGTCTCTCTGTCTCTCTCGCTCTCTCGCTCACTCTTTCTAGCTCTCTCTCTCTCTTGCTGTCTGTCTTGCGCTCTCGCACGTTCTCTCTCTCTCTTCCTCTTTCTCTTTCTCTTTCTCTCTCTCTCTCTCTCTCTCTCTCTCTATCTCTCGTTTGCTCACTATATATCTCTCTCTCGTTTGCTCACTGTCTCTCTCTCTCTCTCTCGTTTGCTCACTATATATCTCTCTCTCTCTCGTTTGCTCACTATATATCTCTCTCTTGTTTGCTCACTGTCTCTCTCTCCCCCTCTCTCTCCCTCTCTCTCCCTCTCTCTCCCTCTCTCTCCCTCTCTCTCTCGCACTCTCTCTCTCTCTCTCTCACACACACACACACACACTGCTGTTTCTTCAATTTCTTAATTGTCACCACTTGGCAGTTTTTTTGTTTAGGGTTGAGCAACATCCATGAGAAATGAAAGGCAGAACGATGGACAAAAAAATGTGAACGGTTTTGAAAGGAATATTATTTGGATTGTAAAGGTGTTTTTTTGTTTCAGTAATAAGTTTATGTTTATGACTAAGTAATGTTGGGTTGCCTGCTCCTCAACTCAGACTTGACGCAGGTCAGTTAGTTAGGTTGTCAATAGTCAACCAGTTATAGCAGAGATTCTTTAAGTATAGAGATATGCCAACATAATAGGTTTCTATGGGTACCTAACGCGACCAGGTTCCGGTCTGCCTAAAGGGCCGTGTCATAATGCTCCTACAATGAATAGAACAGTCCTTAGGTCTGCCTAAGGGGGGCCATAATAGAACCAGGAAACAATGGGCCAATGGAACCTCTCTCTCTCTACTCTCTCTGGTTATAGCCTACCTGTCATTGGCAAAGCCTGCAGCCTATTTGATTTTCTAACAGCAAGAGGAATTTAATTATCTATATATTCTACTCTGGTGCCATTTCTAATACTTTGTTAAAGAAATGGATGGGACCGGATGGTTATGGGCCAAGATTGCATATGCCATGGACACGATTGCGATTTTGTTCACTGGCAGTGGCAAAGCAGATCGAGCAAGGGTATCACTGTGCTTGTGTCTGTAAGTAAAGATGGCTTTTGTTCTCACAGCTACTGCGCAACTAAATTGAAACGTTGATCTCCACGACCTGATAAAACATACACTACCGGTCAAAAGTTTGGGGTCACCACACTTTCCTCCCACAATCCTTCTTTCTGTTTAGCCTGTTCCTTTTTAATTTCAGTTCTGGTATAAAATCAGTGTATAGAGTTATTGTTCCCTGAAATTAATGCATGCAACAAATAAGCAATTTGATATTGGAAAAAGTAACTGTTGAATGGATATACGATGCATAAAATAGACCAAAATGTATCACTAACTTTTGACTAATCAAAGTATACCTTTACTAATGTAGTGTCTAGTCAGGTGTAATAATCAAAGTGACACCTTTGGCATTAATAATAGCCAGTTGGGGTTCTACAAATTTATTCCCGGGATGAGATAAGGTCCAGAATTGTCCAATGAGCTCTATGAGCCCCATGCATGCAAAAGTTGATGTCTGCTCCTGTCGATCCATCCAATGCCGGATGATATACATATCATTTGAAAGAGGAGAATCTACACTTTCCAACGATGTATGGCACTGGCTTGTACACTAAAACATGACTGAGACAATGGATTGTGCATTCATAAGTAGGTTCATTCTGATGGCTAGAAAATCATGCAGCTACTTTGACTTGAATTTGTGGACGAGGTGGCAACTCAACAAATGTCATACACCTACCATTGGAAAGGGCAGACACTGAGCTTTCCAATAGTTCCATGCATTCTCTGATAAACCAAAGAAATGTCTGTAGAAAAATGGACTAAAACACGCATTTCTATGTAATAAATGGGTGAAAAAGCTTGGTTAGATTTCACTCCTCTGTCCAGTTTAACCAGTTTTATGGGTAAGCAATCCTTTTTTCACCTGGCTGTTCAATACTTTCCATTATTCCATTTCAAGCTATTTAAAAGATGTCTGCGACTTGAATTGCAAAAAAATAACTGGAAATATGAAGGTGACCCCAAACTTTTGAACGGTAGTGTTACACTATTTCTTTGTTGGTCTAATTTTATCATTGACAAAGTTCGGAATGATCAATTGAACAACAAGATACGGTTATAGACAGGACCGGCAATCCCTCATCAAAAGGCACTTAACGTTCACGACCCGTTCACAGGTGAAGTTTGCCTGAAACAAAGCCTACTTTTGTTGCACCATTTTCAGCTCTTTTCTACCTGTCTGATCTTCAAGCTCCTAGTTTGTCATTGCCTCTCTGTACCCATACGCATCTCATACATTTTTGGCATCTTTCAGCTGCCTCTCGCAAAGTCACACCAACGTGGCTTCATGTCTACAATGCAAAGTCAATAGCGCATTGACCATCACAAAACCGACTACTCCTTTGGCTTTGTTATAACGTGTACCCATCTCACTCCCTTGCCTCCCCAACTCCCCCTCTTCCTCCTCCTCCTCCTCCTCCTCCTGTTGCCCCTCTGTCCTCCCTCCCTAGGTGGTCCCACCCCTGCCCCTGCTCCCTCTGTTCCCATGTCCCAGCCCCCCTTCCTCCTGGACGGCCTGTCCTCACAAGCCCTGTTTAACGACACTGCAGCAGGTAGGAGCACCTTGCCTCGCCTCACCTCATCTCATCTCATCACTACAACTTCCCTCTCTACTTCCTCCATGCCTCTTCATCCATCCATCCGTCCATCCCTCCATCCATACAAGGCTTCACAACCTTCCTGTCAACGCACACACTAGTCTCATGTGCTATAGTCACAAGTGCAACTATCCCAACCTCCTCTCCTGATCCATTTGGTGCCTTCTGTGATCGGTGTCTTATGTCTTGTTTAGGTGAAGGTTTGTGTTAAGGTTTTGCTCTGTGTTCTGCTCAACTGTTCCTCTCTCCTCCCCCCTCCCCCTACTCTCGGCTTCCTCCTGTCTGCAATGCAGGTATCCCCCCTATGACGGCGTACAATAAAAATGGCCTGAAAATAGACTTCACCTTCGAGAGGTCGAACCAAAACCCCAACGTGTCCGTCATCACCATCCACGCCTCCAATACATCAGAGGCCGAAATGACTGATTTCGTTTTCCAAGCTGCAGTACCAAAGGTGAGGCGCTGATCTAGTATTACTTATTTGCCTTGATGAAAACATAATATCCTGATTAATTGTAAAGTAAGTTCAGAGTTTTTATTTGATCCGAGATTACTGAAACCATGAAATTGCAGGCTTTGGCGCCATAGATTTCCAGATTTGTGTTTTACAACACATGTGAATGATGACATTCGTTTTGCTATTCTGACTTTCGCTGACTTCTCTCCTCTCTTCATCTTAGACATTCCAGCTGCAGCTCTTGTCCCCTAGCAGTAATATAGTCCCAGCTCTCAACCAGGGAAATGTCACACAGGTCATCAGAGTACTTAACCCACAGAAGGTAAGGTGGCTTTCGGAGAGAACATGGCTCATTTTTGCCTCCATTACTTTATCGGTATCACATGTATTTTTGTGTTTTAAGACATAGTGTACATGTCTTACAATGTTTCCAAATGGCCGTCATGGTAGTTTTTTTCCCCCTTAGATATATGGACTTGTGGGAGTGCAAAATTAGGTTTAAATGTTTGTGGGCTTACCTATCCTTCAATTGGGGCACTTTAAGATGCTTGCTTTACCCAACAAGTGGCAGGAGTACCACTCAGTCCAATGGGTTTGAGAGGGGTGCTTGAGCCCATTGACAAACCCAACACTGCAGCTGAGTGTCAAGCCTCTTACCATTGGCCAATTGGTACCTACTGGTTTCAGGAGCACTCTACTGTGTCCCTTCATGCAAACACGACAGCCCTGAAGTTGATCAAGCCAGCAACTTGGACCCAGATATAACCTCATTCATTATTCAAAAACCTGCTTGTTTACCCCTCAAGGATGATGTGCTTGTGCTTTTTGCATCTTAAGGCCAGAAATTCTGCCTCATCATTTTGTTATCTTTATATTCTCCATTTTCTCTTCCTCCAGCAACAACTGAGAATGAGGATCAAGTTGACGTACACCCACAAAGGCGCCGCTGTGCAAGACTTGGCCGAGGTCAACAACTTTCCCCCTCAGTCCTGGCAGTGACATTGCCGAGCCGCTCTCCCCTCTTAAAAAAGACCCCAACCAAGGGAACTGTGAGAAAGAGTACCCCTCTCCTCCCCTCCCCCCCAACACCCCCACCTCAGCACCCCTCTTCCTCCTCCTCCTCGCCGCCTTCCACCATCCAGGCCACCCCTCCTTGTGACATCGCCTGCAGACAGACAGCCCAGCCCGCCTGCCGCCCCTGGGGATGCATGGGAGGCAGCGGCACCTTCTCTCTCTCTCTCCACCTACGAACCACCAAACCAACCAGACGACGATGGTATGAAGACCATGACAACGACTGTGACAATGATGATGCATCATCTCAGATATCAGACTAAAACAAAACAAAAAACACAAAACAGAAAAAAAAACATATCCGAATGCTAATTAATGACTGTCTTTCTCTTGATTTGGTCTCACTTGCCCAACCCAGCCCACCCCTTCTCTTCCTTTCTCTTTTAGTCAGCACTAATTTCTCTCTTCCCTCTTACACACACACACACACACACACACACACACACACACACACACACACACACACACACACACACACCCCATATTCCTGCCTGCTTGGCCCACTTCCTGCCATTCTCTTTGTGATCCCCATTATCTCCCCCTCAAGGAGGCATTTTGCTATGAGCACTTCTTTATTATTCGTGTCTCCATCTTTATGCTTTTAATCGTAACCTGAATGACCAGGGCGTCATTTTTCTCATTTATTTGTAATGGACACATTTGCAATGAATAGAAGTTATGTGAAATTATGTACCCTTACCCACCTCTCATGTGGTTCTAAAAAAAAAACACACACACATTTTTCACTTCCATCTGCTTATTTTATTGGCAAAAAATAATTTTGAAATGGTTGTATTTGACCCTTTATCACTCATACAGACCAGTTTTCCATTGACAAACAGGATAGTGCTTTGGGAAGCGATAGGGTTGGTTTTTTCACCCAACAGCATGAGCTTAGAGACTAGACAGTACCGTACAGACGTATAGATCCTTCAGAAAGCGTCTTCCGACAACACAGACATGAGTAAGACATGTGCATTATGGTTAGTACTGTCTCTAAATGCAATGTTTTCAAGTGGAGTGGTGAGACACCATGCTCATTTGTTTTTTCCATCTTTTGGAGCATTTGCCATTTTCCGGCCTGAAGGGAGTCCTGATCCACAGGCTGTGACGTATCACCCCCACTAGAGTGCGCTCTTGAGGTGTGATTGAGTGTTTGTGTTTGTTCCAGAGAGATAAATCCTCCAGTGGTTTAATTTCAAGCGGTTGCTTAGGAGATAACATTATAAATAATAAAGCGTCTTGGATCCGAATCCACAGCCCTGGTTATTAGAACGGTTATACAAATTTTGCCCATGGGCTAAACCCAATAGGTGGCGCCCCACTGTCTGCTGATTTGTGTACATACTAGATCAGTTTAGCTTGGCATGAAATTTGATTCATGGCGTTTCATGGGTATTCGTTCAACAGTCTCATGAAAACTCTTGTCCCACTTGCTTTTAATCTGGCTTTAGTTGTTATGTTGTCCACATGAGTTGCGAATGTAGTTACATGCACTGAATGATTTTTTTTTTTTTTTGTAGGCATGATATTTTGAAGTTCACTTTGACATTGAGCAGCACTTTTTCTTGTCATTTTCTGTAGGATTTCTTATTTCTGTTTGTTCTGTTTTATTTAGATTGTTTCAAATGATGCCTGATTGTTTTTTCTTTTTCGTTTGAATCTTTGTGCCTTTCACCAGAACTGGTAGTTATGATGAAGCCTGGTAAACATCTCGTGCAGCGGTTGTTGCCGTGTGTGTAAGATCACACCGCAGGTTCACACGCCATCAGAGATGAAAGTCTGGGGTTTACTTAACCATTTGACCCCTTTCATTTCACAGCCCCCCCCCCTTTCACTCTCGAAAGAGAAGAAAAAGGTGAAAGGCCTACTAGGGAGGTGTGATGCCTTCAGGCTGTCGTTAAATCCTTGACCTGAGTTGGTGGTGGTTCTTTAGTGGACCAAAGTTGTGTGGAAAAACATTTACCTGCATACCTCGCAATGTGTCACCATTTACTTTCATACACAGCCACGCCATCCCGTTCACGTTTTTAAGTGCACGCATACCTCCCACTACGGCACTCATCCAACTCACACATACTCGCACGTCGTTCATCACTGATTAGCTCTTCTTCGGCTAGCTTGGAGTGTTTGTCCATTTGAAGGGACTACTCACCCAAGCTGCCGTGTCTAACATTTATGACCAAATCAGATGCTCACTTTGCTTTTTATTTCTCTCTTCGCTTTTTTGTTTCTTTTCTTTTCGGGAAATATTTTGAGTGATACTATGTGTATATGGGGAAAAAAATGCTTCCTTCTATTTAGTTTTTCTTCGTTTGTTTTTTGTTTTGACTTTGCTACCTTGGCTTCTCCTGTGTACATATTGAGGGCTTTTAAGATGCATAAAACGTCTTTCTCATCCCCCCCCTTTTTTTAGATACCAACATTTTTCTAAGACTTCCTTCCAGAAACTGCACAGTGTATATTGTCTTAAAGATCTTAGTCCAAAATCATGGTCTAATTTGAAGACTTAAACGCGTCTCAATGTCTTTGGAAAAAAAACCGAAGTGTAATATCTGCTGCCTGTATATTGTACATAATTGTAAAACAAGCGAAAAGACATGATCAAATAAATTCCCATTTGAGAAAAGACCTGTTGAGATTAGTTAGGGACTAAAATTGTATACATATGTAAAAAAAAGAAAGAAAAGAAAATCTTGAAAGGAAAGATGTATGAGCTGTGTTCTTACTTTCTCTCTTAACTGTGTAAAACTTTTAATTTTCGTTTCCTTTTCTTTGTGCTGTCTGGGCGCCCTTGGGGGACTGCATGACATGGGTCAAAAGGGATGCAGTGATGTGGAGTGCCACGGGCAGGGGAGCGCGTGTGCGTGTGCGTGTGCGTGTGCGTGTGCGCGTGTGTGTGTGTGTGTGTGTGTGTGTGAGTAGTGGTGCAGTAAGAGCAGCAGTAGCCCTCCTTACTCTCCCTTCCTATCTGTGTGTCTCACAGTGGCATGCAGTTGTGTGAAAGCTGTGTCCACCACACAACCCAGTCTATTCGTCATGTTAATCAGTACAACCGCTGGGGCTAGTAACCCTACCTGTTTTTTTTTTTGCTTCAGCCAAAAGGCCAAACATTTTGTTGACATTTGACAAAAGAAATAGAAAAATAGGCTAGTTTGAATCCCACTCGTGGTGCACAGCTCTACTCTTGCCCCACAGTTCCATCTTGCAATGGATTTATTTTCCTCGTGTGAATGGTGTCTGTGAAGCCGTTTATGCCGAACAGGGCTGCAATGCCCCACCCCCCGAGACTATCATATGTATATTTTATTAGACCCTTTGATACCGTACAATCACTCAAGCGTGGCTGAGAAACTGGCTTATGCCCTAAGGGATGGCGAATACCTTGATCCTGTGTCCCGTTTCAGTAGCAGTAGCAAATCTGTTTTTCCTTTTCCCCTTCCATGGGTGAAACACAATGGCAAGTCACATTGCCCTAAAAACATGACTGTCGCTCATCCTCACTACGGCTGTTGACTGAATTCATGTTTCCTACAAGGTTTTTTCATTTTATTTTCTAATGTAACTGTGCAATGGCGATGATCCATATGGTGGATGATGTTTTTGCATCTGAGGTCCAGTGCTGCTTAATCACCAATGGGAGAGGGGTGGAATAAAATGGACATCGGTGGTGACTGGCGTTGTGTGTGTGTGCTTCAGGTTTTGCTCCACTAGGGGGAGTGCTCATTGATTCAAGGTCTTTGGGAAGGGAATACTGGAAAGTTGTTTGTCTGTTTGGTCTTTGTCCTCTCGACCTCCCCCTTCATGTTCTTTCCGTGTTTTTGTTACTTTTTCACCAGCAAAGTTGGTGGCTTCCCTGCTTCAAAATGAAAAAAGAAAAACCCTGATTCATGAATGATTTATAACGATTTTAGTGTCTGCCTTTGTAATGATGAGTTATCAAGGGTGAATATGACACTGTAGTAGTGACACTGCAAATGAATATTCAAGAGAAATCCTTTGGAAAAATCTGTGCTGCTGATGAAGCTTTTCTTTTGTCCTTTTTTCTTTGTTAATCAGCCCCATATAATTGTGTGCATCTGTTGTGTTTGTGTGAATGTGTGTGTGTGTGTGTGGTTGGTTCGGCTGTGTGTACGCAGGTGTGTGTATGTGTTGCCATGTGTGATGGCACTTCCTCCCCTGTTGTGAGTGTGTTTGTGTGTGTGTGTGCGCGTGTGTGTGTTTGTTTGTCTCACTGGCTGCGATGATTTTCTTTGATTCTCAGCTGCATGTGAGAATCGTTTGTAAATAGTCATT
>NC_085878.1:10380739-10398239 GCF_034702125.1 Engraulis encrasicolus
TAGCCATGCAGTAGTTGCCCCATAATGCAGTTGAGTTTTTTGTCAATGGGCCCTCCATACTCACTCGGGCTCTCCATATCTGTTCCCACTAGAGATGCACCGGATCCGGGTTTTTCACAGGATCCGGATCCGGTTCCAGAATCCAGGATCCGGTAGCCGAGGCTTTTCAGTCAAAATAGTTTGAGCCAACGTGATAAAAAGGGTCCACATGTGTGAGTAGGCTATGTGTCTCAACCCTTTCGTAGGATCCGGTATCCGGTTCCGGATCCGGCAGGATCTTAAGCAGTGGATCCGGTATCCGGCAGGATCCTAAAAATCAGGATCCGGTGCATCTCTAGTTCCCCCCACCAGTACTATGTGTACATACAATGCACTTAGTCGTAGCCTGGTATTGCCAGAGAACCTAGTCACAGCAATGTGAATTTAAAAGACCTGGACCTGATGGGGGAGTAACACTGGATCTTACAAACGTATATCCTCCATTCAACAACAATACTTACTCTAGATCCCCATGTCTGTCCCCCCCCCAGGGTGCTACACACACTCAGCTCTTGACTACCATGTCCTGAACAGAACTGACGCTAACACTAGACATATCCTCCATTCAACAACAGTACTTACTCTGGTTCCTAATATCTGTCCCCCCTCCTTCCCTCCCTCCCTCCCTCCCCTTCACCCAGCGCAACATGAAGAGGAACGGGAGCCGGGGCTGCGTCACCAGGAAGAACCGCTTCGGCTCGCGGGAGAGGGACTGGCTGAAGGGGGACCCCCAGCGGGGCTGCGTGTGCCTGTACGGGGCCACCGAGCCACCGCAGCTGCCCGCCCCTTCCGCACCCGCCCAGGCCAACGCCACGCCCCAGCCGGACCTGAAGCTGGTGCTGTGCTCCACTAGCACCACGGTGGAGGAGCTGTGTGCCCAGCGGGACTGCCAGCAGGGGCTGTACCTGCAGCTGCACGGAGACCTGCTCAGGTAAAGACCACTACACAGTCTCACCCCAAGTAGTCAATTTTTGACGTCTGTGGTATTCCTTCCACGTCACATTTTGACTATGTCCTCAAAAGCGCCCCCTTGGGGCAGCATAACGTCATTGAGGTTAGGTTTCGGAATAGTTTTAGGGTTAGGCCACATAGTCAAAATGTAACGTGGAAGGAATACCCAAGACGTCAAAAATTGCCGTCTGGTCCAAGGTAGTCAGAAATTGACTACTTGGGGTGAGACTGCGTTGAAAGTAGGGGTGGTACGGTTCACAAAATTCACGGTTCGGTTCATATCACGGTGTCAAGGTCACGGTTTTCGGTTCTCTACGGTTCTTTTTTTTTAGTTCATGATAAATAGTGCACTGGCTAATAGAATCGGACTTATCACTAAATATCCTACATATGGTCTGTATAGGCTTATAATGTGAAAATGGTGTGATTTCAATTGTGTCATCCTCTGATTTGGTCTTATACGCTAATGTTTTAATCAGAGAGACTGGATAAGATACTCCTAGAATCTGTTCTAGATCTGTCTAGAATATGTTTTACATATTTTTCTGGGCAGTACATGAATTGCGGTTTGCGATGGATTGCATGGTTCGGTTCGGTATGTGTGTGAATTTTACGGTTTCGGTTTTCGGTGTGGTTTGTGCCATCCCTAGTTGAAAGACCAACACACGGTCATAACACTGCAATCACACACCAGTAATACATTAGTAACTGTGTGCGTATATTACTGTTCATACAAATATGCCGCTCAATACGCTTCAACAGATTGATGGAAAGTAAAGGGTTGACAGATTTTAAGACATGACCAGTAGCGAGGAGGAGGAAAATACAAGATTGAGTCTGTGACTTTGGGCAGTCACACTGGGCTTCTGGCTCTCTGTCCATCTCTGTCATTTGTCTGTCTGTCTGTTTGTCTGTCTGTCTGTCTGTCTGTCTGTCTGTCTGTCTGTCTCTCTCTCTCTCTCTCTCTCTCTCTCTCTCTCTCTCTCTCTCTCTCTCTCTCTCTCTCTCTCTCTCGCTGACTATCATGTTCCTTATCTCTATCTCTGTGGCAGTCATGGGTAAGCAATTAGGGTGTCAGACCTGCAGCCCAAGGTTTGCCTGTTCGATTCCCAACCTGCCAGGTTGGACAAGGAAGTAATTAACCAGTGCTCGCCAGTCCTCCTCCATGACTGAGGTACCGTGAGCACACTGCTGCCTTGAGGTGCAGTTTGGCGGTTCCCCTGGCAGAGATAAGGCATAAATGCAATTTTGTTGTGTGCAGTGTCACAATGACAATGGGAGGCCTTTCCCAGGTGGGCTTTCATCCCTCCCTATCTCTAGCTTTACATCTATCTTTTCTCTGTTTCTCCCGATCTCTCCTCCACTCTCCTTCCCTGTGTCACAAAAGTGCGCACACATATCACACACACACACACACACACACACACACACACACACACACACACACACACACACACACACACACACACACACACACACACACACACACACACACACACAAGAAGTTGACTCTTTTTTGTGTATAAACTTCTTATCTTGTTATATGAAATGAACCTGGAAAATCAGCATGGAGCTTCAACACAGGGAGAGGGTAATCGACTGTTGCCCAGGGTGTCAACAGACCTTCAGCCAAATCTGAACAGAATCACAGTCAGCACTGCCTACAGTGTAAAGCAGAAGAGTCGTGATAGCACTTTGTTTTTTTCCCAAAGTCATGTTGGATAAAAGCGTGATTTTTTTTGGTGTATTTTTGGACTATGTGAGACAACAAATAGGCCATTTGGGCTAATTTTGGAGTGACCAGTCAGCTAGCTCCCTTTTCCATGACACTTACAGGGTGGGTCTCACTCTCGTACGAGACGTGATGTTTTTTCCAGACAGTGCACAATCCCCCCCCCCCTCTCTATCTGTGCCCCACCCCAATGCACTGTAAATTCTGTAGTGTTCATTCAACACCCAGAAAGTAGGACCAACACCATAAGTCAAAGTGTTACATTTGACAGTCTTGGTATTGAGTTTTACTGTGTGTGCTTGGTTGGGAGTAGCTGTGATGAGCCTCTAGCTGTGCCTGAGGTGGGCTGAACTGCAGGACGAGGTGGTGTGGAGGAGTGGCATGGGGTGCCCAGGCCACTGGTCTGTCCCCCTGTCTTATTTTGGCCACCCCTGCCCAAGCGTGGTTGGTTGGGCGTAATGGGGCCAGCTGTGATAAGGTCTGAGGCTGAGGCTGAGGCTGAGGCATCCTGACCTGCAGGGTGATGTGGCGTGGAGTGACATGGGGTGGCGAATGGGTGAGTCAAGTCAAGTCAAGTCAGCGTTTACTGTCAGTTTCTTAATATACCAAGGTCATACTAGGACATCGAAATTAGGTTTCTCTCTCTGTACCATGCCAGGACATAGACATACTCAAGACTGACATTTAAAGACATGTCATGAAAGTGCAAGACAGGACAAGTAACAGGGATGAATCAATAGCAGTAAAGTGATGAAGCAATAAATAACTGAGCATTTAACTGATTAGTAACCGTAATTGACCAGTGATGAACCACTAACAATAAAGTGATGAAGTAAGAAATAAGAACTTAACTTATAATATTGAACATTTAACGTAGTATAGGAAGAGGGGGCATGCTGCGCCACTGCTCTGTCCATCCCACTGTCTGTCTGTCTGCCAGTCTGCCATGATGTGTGTGACAGTGGTCACCAGAATAAACCAGAGCTGCACCCGAGAATGTCACTTAGAAAAGCTATAATCTAGTTACACCCACTCTCACTCTTTTTCTGTTACTCTCTCCCTCCTTCCTTGTTGCGCTCTTTCTCTGTCTCTCTCTCTCTCTCTCGATCTGTCTGTGTCACTCTATTTCTTGTGCACTCTCCCTGCCTATATCTATCGTTCTTTCCCTCTCGGTCCCGTTCCTGCACCTTCTCCCCCATCTCTCTCTCCCTCCCTCTTCCTCTTTCCCTCCCTTTTTCTTTTTCTGGTCGCTTTTTCGCTGGTGCTCAGGAAGTGCTTTCTCACTGGCCGTTAGGACTATTTTTGGGGCGGGATGCTTTTGTTCAGTACACTGTGAGATGCATTAAATAGGTCACTCGTGCCAAAATGTCGGGGGGGGGGGGGGGGGGTGAAAAAACGAAACAGGATCCCCAATGAGCGTCCAGCTTGACTCTGCTTGTCAATCTGATTACAAAAAGAAAACCCCCCCTCACCTCACTCAACTGGATGCATGTGTAGTGCATGCGTGTAGTACCTCAATCTCCCGCCTTGACTGGCCCTCTCCCTCCATACACAAGCTCCTATTTCCATAATCACTTGTGTTTAGAAAGTCTCCGATAGCGTTGCAGTTGATGAAGTTGAAGGATACTTGACTGTGTGTGTACTGTACTCTGGGGGTGTTGAGTTGCGATATCTATAGGGTCCCCTTCTCATATACAGTCATGCGAGCCAAACATTTTTCATCTGACTGGCCGCTGTTGCTGAAAAGGGAAATGTTGGTGTGGGGCCCTTGTCTGGCGGCCATGTTTGTTTTCAAGTGCATGATCGTTATTCTGCTGCAAACATGTCAGCAGGCCTGTCAGAAATGTCGTGGAAATGTTGTGCCTCTTCTTGTGGGCTTTTATTACTCCGCTGTTTCTGAAGGAACTGAAGGAGGCTCAACTTGCGGACATGAACACAGTTGCATGCTTCCTCTGTGGCTGCCTCTGTCTTGGAAATGTTCATGTGACGTATAATATCACGTATGGACAGTCATGGGCATAAATTGGGCATGGGCAATTTTTGTTGTTGTGCACTCGCTGTGTGTTGCGATGTGCTGTGTCAAAATGACAATGGGACTTTCCCAGTGGTCTGAAAGGTACAGCAGGCCAAATACACAACGTTTTTGCTGTTCTGACTGCTGTTCTGACTGCACATGTGTGTGTAGGCACATGCATGTGTAGGCATGTGCGCTTGCATGGCTGTCTCTGTGCCTAGTACTTACAGTGTAGGAGCAGTGGGGGAGAGAAATTGGTATGTGAGGCCAGCAGAGAGAATAATGCACACAGCAAAAGACAGGGGCCTGTGAGGGGGCAAGCGGACTCACAGACAGACAGACAGACAGACAGACACACAGACATGCAAGACAGCAGGCAGGCAGACAGACAGACATGCAAGATAGCAGACAGACAGACAGACAGACAGGCGTGCAAGACGACAGACAGACAGACAGACATGCAAGACGACAGACAGACAGACAGACATGCAAGACAGCTGACAGACATACAGACAGAGAGATATGCAGGGTAATACAACAGATGGGCAGATAGTTTAACCAGAGGAGAAAGCCAATGTGAGAGACAGACTACTGCCTTATGCTGGAAGCCTGTGGCATTAAAGCAGCAACCACAGCTAATAGCACTTGCATGAATAAATAACTTGGAACTCAGAGATTATTAAACTGTATTGATGTTGATGCAGGAGCTATGCCTTTGTATTCTCAACATGTAGCGTAAGAATGAACAGGATCAGGTTGTGTGAGGACAATTTGATTATTACTTTTCTATTGCTATCGCGATAGTGTAAACTCAGGGTATTGATCCCAGGATGTCAGTGGTATGTTGATACCTCAAATTGTCACTACCTAATACATAGGTTTCTTGTATACAAACATTACTGTGTGCACTGCACGCACACCTGGGGATCCCTCTGCTACCTCTGATTGGTTGGATACTGCTGTCACTCAAAAAATGCGCTCACATCATTGCACACGTCATCAAACGGGACAGTTTCTTTTAGGTTGTTTACAGATATTGACAGCGGAGTGAAGTCAGACTGAGTCATATTCTACAGGAAAACATAGTCATTTGGATGTGTAGTGGCACTGTCATGAGAAGTCTCTACGTCTAGAAATCAGATGACCATGACTCAAAACATGGAGATCAGCTACTCATGGAAGTCACCTGTGTTAGAGGGAATAAATTGACTTGACTTCCCTTCTGATATCTGTCATTGACATTTTTGCTCGTGGTGTATGATGTGAGCAGTGGAGTAATATACAAAAAAATATTCTCACGAATTCAGCCTCACCTGATTAGTATGCATATTCAACACTGGTGGATCATCGACTGAGTGAAGTCTCCGAGTTAAAACTTGGCAGGGTGTTTAGTTTCTAAACCTGTGATTGATAAGTCGAGTGGTATATTCAATTAACACCTTCTGCTGATCTCTGTATTTAATACCTCTGATGTGATCTGTGTTTCTGTGTGATCTGAGTGTTTCTCAGCGGGGGGCTCTACAGCGTTGGGGAGCCCCATGGTGGCGTTGAGGAGGGTACTGCTGTAATGGGCCAGTGCTGAGTTGCCACTGAAACCTGTTTTGGTCTCTGGTGTGAGTTGTGCAGTATGGTGGTGCCACTCAAGGTGGACCCTCCAGAGTTGCATCTGGCTATTTTAGATGCGTCCACGCATCCCTATATGAGGCTTTGTCCGTCCGTTGGTCCGTCCGCCGTGACGAATTTTCCCAATCATTGAAAACTGCTTCAAAATGATAATAAAATGTTTGGACGCGTCGTTGTCCGCCTGTCGGACTTCTTGCAGTATGTTCTGCTACTTAGGCCTCCAAAGCAAAGGGCTAAAGGGAATTTGTCCCTTTGAACAGAAGAATGAGAAATGCGCCACTTTTTATAGCAATGTAATGTACAATTTGTATAAACTCCACATATACTTGTGTGAATCGTTTTGCAAGCTCCATGGTACTGGTATTTCATTTTTTGTATGTGGTGTGCTTGGTAGTGTCAGTGAGGATGAGGCTTCCAGACGGTGTCAGCTTCCTGCAATGTTGTTGCTGAGGCCTGGAGGCTGAGGAGGAGGCTGACTGAGGGAAGGTGTCCCTGAGCGGGAGCCCCGAGTCATGCTCTACCCTCCCCTCCCCTCCCCTCCCCTCCCCTCCCCTCCTCTCCTCTCCCCTCCTCTCCTGCTTTCCCCCTCTCTCCCCTTGCTCCACTCTGCCCTTGCAGAGGACTGACAGACAGCACTGCTGAAATGGCTGAAATCACATTAGAGACTTCAGGAAGTGCTCCAGCCCCCAGGCCCCAGAGAGAGAGAGAGAGAGAGAGAGAGAGAGAGAGAGAGAGAGAGAGAGAGAGAGAGAGAGAGAGAGAGAGAGAGAGAGAGAGAGAGAGAGTGAGAGAGAGAGAGAGAGAGAGAGAGAGAGAGAGAGAGAGAGAGATGTTTTGAGCTGGCTTGAACTTCAAGAGAGCAGCTGGTATCTTGTGTGTGTGTGTGTGTGTGTGTGTGTGTGTGTGTGTGTGTGTGTGTGTGTGTGTGTGTGTGTGTGTGTGTGTGTGTGTGTGTGTGTGTGTGTGTGTGAGAGTGTGATGTGCGTGCATGCGTACAGCGTGCATGTGTGTCTTTGTGTGTGTGTTTGTGTGTGTGCACGAGCACACGCTTGTGTGTTTGTGTATGAATTGTGTTTCTGTGTCATTGAGCTGTATTAGTCGGCATCTGCGTGTGTGGGTGTGTTTGTGCATGTGGGTGTATGTATGTGGCTTCAGTGTGTGCGTGTGTGTGTCTTTGTCTGTTCATGCACCTGTCTCAACACGAGTGTGTGTGTATGTGTGTGTATGTGTGTATGTGGGTTTGTGTATCTGTGTGTGTGAGTGTGTGTGCATGTGTTGACTTGTCTTGAGCAGAGCATGTATACAAGTATGTGTGTGTGTGTGTGTGTGTGCATGCATTTGTGTGTGCATTATGTAAATGTCTGTAATGGGCAGGAGTAGATTAACAATTAAGAAGACCTCAAAGCACGTCTCTATATGACTCGGGCCAGCTGTTGATAATATACCTGTAGTTTTGGGGGTACCCAGTTTTTCATAACCTGGCATTTTGTGACATAAAACCCCAGTGTAGGTATATCAGCCCTTAATAAGTGTATAAAAATGAGCATACATGTTATGTGAGTAAATCAGAATTCTGAAGCAGTTGCTCAATAAAGTCCGCCTAGCGTTGAAGAATTTGATACATTGGAGTCTTGTTTCATTGCATTACATCATTTTCGATATAGAGTGTAAGACTCTGCCCTTTTTATCAGCACTTTGTGGAAAAACATTTCAATACCATTGCAATGTTTCAACAGGTAACAGTATATGTTGGTACCACAATCTGATCACAGTATTACAGATCTTGCAGCATTTTGAAAATCCTCCAGTATGTTATATCAAAGAAAGAGTTTTTGAAAAATACTGTCCAAAAGCCTAGTAGTGGCTGTGTGCACAGAGGGCATCCCTGGCTGGCAGAGATATGGTCTAGGTCTGGAACAGAGAGCACATTGGCCACTACTGTGCACTGACTGAAATTCATCAGCGAGAGAGAGAGAGAGAGAAAGAGAGAGAGTGAGAGAGCGAGCATGCAAGAGCGAGAATGAAAGAAAGAGAGATAGAATAGAGCACATTGGCTTCTACTGCGCGCTAAACTAAACTGTGTATCAGAGAGAGAGAAAGAGAGAATGAAAGAGAGAGAGAGTAGAGCACATGCGACTACGACTGCGTGCTAAGCTAAACTGTGTATCAGGGCATCTGAGAGGCGCGCTAGTGTGTTGGTGGGGGGCTGTCTGGCTGTCTGGGGCCCTACTGAGAACTGAGGGTCACGTACTGCTTCACATCAGCCCTACCACACACACACTGAGAGACACAGAGAGATAGAGACACACGCGCACACGCCTATCAAACGCACACACACAACAACTTTCAGGGGGCGCACAGGCACGCACGCGCGCACACACACACATACGCAGTCCACCACAGTCTCCCGATGTCTCTTCAGGCCCCCATTCACCTTCCACTTGCCCCCTTCTTCGGCCTCCCAACAACCCAACACACACGCACACACATATACACACACACATACACACACACACACACACAAATACACACACACACATACACACACGCACACTGTGTGAGGAGGAGTCAGGAGAAGCTGTTAAGAGGATTATGCAGGCGAGAGAGTTGATGATTTAATCAGGTGAGGGAGGCGGCGCCGGCATTCTGACGGCCTCACTCAGGCTCATGAGGCTGGACACGTCAGAAGTGTGCGTGCGCGGCCCTACCGTGGCTGATATGGTAGCGCACACGTTTACCACTCGTGCCGACCCGGGTTCGATTCCCAGTCCAGGTCCTTTGCCAGTCCTTCCCCATCTTTCTCTCCCAGCTCACTTCCTGTCTCTCCTCCACTATCCTGTCTCACAAAAACCAATAAAGGCTGAAAAGCCCCCCAAAAAATACTTTGAAAAAAACAAAAACAAAAAAAAGTGTGCGTGCGCGTGTGTGTGTGTGTGTGTGTGTGTGTGTGTGTGTGTGTGCGTGCGTGCGTGTGTGTAGAACGCTTGAGCGAGCACATGTGTGAGTCTGCTTGCGTGTGCGCATGGACATTTCTGTTTGAGAAATGCTTGACCAAAAGAATTTGTGTGTGTGTATGTGAGCGTTTGTGTGTGTGTGTGTGTGTGTGTGTGTGTGTGTGTGTGTGTGTGTGTGTGTGTGTGTGTGTGTGTGTGTGTGTGTGTGTGTGTGTGTGTGTGTGTGTGTGTGTGTGTGTGTGTGTGTGTGTGTGTGTGTGTGTGTGTGTGTGTGCCTCAGTGTCTGTATCTCAGTATGTGGCCTGCTGTATCATCAAATCTTGCTCCTCCAGCAGGATATCTCTAGTCTTCTCTCTTCTTTCCGCTCATCTCTCCTCTTATCGTGTAGTCATGTGGGGAGCTTTTAATGTATGCAGACAGCAACAACAAACTTACAACAAACTAACTTTGGTCTCTGCTGAGAAGCCTGGAGACGGAATGCTGACCTGCCAACTCCATGATGTGGGCCGATCCTCACATAGTATATGCAATATATTGCTTCCAGACAGTCACCCTGTTAACCTGAGAGTGTAGTGATGCTGTGTGTAGCCTGCACAGTTGGGGCAAGTCTACTGTCATATTCGGTTATGTTATGGCCTCTCATGCAGTGTATATTAGGGTATATAATGAAAAAATAACAGAAGTTTTTGGCATTTTTAATAATGATTTTACACACATTTATCCTTAGGCTATACCGTTACCTCATGCTGATGCTGTGTGTAGGCTACAAGGTAGGCCTACAATTGGGCAAGTATATTAGCTTTTTCGATGTCACTTAAAGGGGTATGCCACTATTTTGGGGCTTAATACAGTTAAAATCGTTGGCCAGGGTTTATAAAGGTGGTAAAGTGTCTTATTTATCATGTGAAAGTCAATGAATCCGTGTAGCATGCTACAATGCTACACGGATCCATTGACTTTCACTAGCTTAGCGACATATTCCCTCTTTTAACTTGTCTTAAAGCAAGACAACGCTTAATATGAAAAATAAGACACTTTACCACCTTTATAAACCCCGGCCAACGATTTTAACTGTAGTAAGCCCCAAAATAGTGGCATACCCCTTGTATGCCCCATTACCCCATGTTATGGTCTCATTTGTAGTACAGCTACTGTACATTGTAACATACAAATTTGTAATAAAAGTTATAAGTTGCATATATTTATTTTGCACACTCACCTTGCTAACCGTATGCTACTGGTGTACGTTGCCTTCCACAGTTAGGCATGTTATTATGGAAGAAAAACAGATACCTTACCTGTCTTGTTCTGTTATATGCTAATCTATAGCTCTCTTGTAGTGTCTTCATGATAGCATACAATAGTTAATGAAGGTTATAATAGCCTGTAATATTGTGTACTTCCACAGTACTATTTATTAGCCTAATGGCTCATAACATGTAATAGGCTAATGGTGTGCTAGTCTTTCACTTCCAGTAAGGGCACAAAATTAAACTACCAAATTTTCCCTTGACACCACGCGCTAAAGACCTCAGTCACTGTGTCCACTACTGCCCTAAACGCCGGTGCCCTGAAACTAATGCGCCATATGAGACACAACATATGTGTTAGCATTAGGCTTATGTGTTATTACGTACATGTTGTTATGATTAGATACACTCTATAAGGATTTGTTAAACGGACTGTTTTGAAATGTATTTCTGTTTTTCGTCATTTAAAGAAGATTCATGGAGATTTGTCTGTTTTGAAATGTATGTTTGTTTGTGTCATTTTAAGGCGATTCATAGAGATTTGGGGTACTTTAGGTCCCCCCTCTGAACAAATAAGTGGATTTGGTGGACGCTCGCGACTAAGCCACTCCTGCTGTGATTTGTGTTTTGGGTCAAAACGTCTGAAAATGAAAAAACAGCTTTTGGAGCCAGATGTCAACCAGTTGTAGCACCAGAATGCATCAGTTAGCGAGCTAGCGTAGTGGCCATGCTTCCATCCGAGCTTAATGTACTGTTTGGTTTAGCTTTAGCGGCTTGTAGATGCTCAGCACAGTGGTTTCAGATGTAAACATCCTCGATGTTTATGTGTTTATGTGTGTAAGTAAATTGTGTGTGTGTGTGTGTGTGTGTGTGTGTGTGTGTGTGTGTGTGTGTGTGTGTGTGTGTGTGTGTGTGTGTGTGTGAGAGAGAGAGAGAGAGAGAGAGAGAGAGAGAGAGAGAGTGAGAGAGAGAGAGAGAGAGAGAGAGAGAGAGAGAGAGAGAGAGAGAGAGAGAGAGAGAGAGAGTGAGAGAGTTTTTTTACTGTACATATACCGCAGGTGAACATATGAAATTGTGCATGAATGTGTATCTGCATATATGTGTGGGTGTGTATGTTTATGTGTTTGTTTGTAAGTGTGATGTATGTGGGTTGCATTAATGCATGCCACCCCACAGCTGGGCGCTGTGTGTAAAGCCCATTGGGAAACTCCAACTCCCATTGTCATTGTGACACAGCACTCCACAGCACACAAGTGAACACTGCACACTGCACACAACGAAATTGCATTTATGCCTCACCCGTGCAAGGGGGCAGCCCTCAGTGGCGCCCCATGGGGAGCAGTGCGGTGGGACAGTACCATGCTCAGGGTACCTCAGTCATGGAGGAGGATGGGGGAGAGCACTGGTTGATTACTCCCCCCACCAACCTGGCGGGTCGGGAGTCGAACCGGCAACCTCTGGGATGCAAGTCTGACACCCTAACCGCTCACCCATGACTGCCCTGTACTGTGCCATGTACTGTATATATATGTGTGTGGTCATCTCTGTGTATCAGTACATCATCATTACACATCATCTGATCACCGTTACCCCTTTGGCTGTGTGTGGCTGTGTAAGAGACTGGACGGAAGCAATGTGTTACTCACCTTTGTGTGTATGTTTGTGTATTTCAGCACCTCTGATTATCACATGTGCATCACATGTGTGTGTGTGTGTGTGTCTGTCTGTCTGTCTGTCTGTCTGTCTGTTTGTCTGAGTGTGTACATGTGTGTTAGGTCATCTTTGCGTATAAGTATATTTGGGCATCATCATGACCTCTGTGCTGGTATGTGTGTGTTTAGGAGGCTGGACCCCGCTGCGTATAAGTATATTTGGGCATCATCATGACCTCTGTGCTGGTATGTGTGTGTTTAGGAGGCTGGACCCCGCTGAGCGTCCGCTGCAGATGGTGTATGACTACCTGTCGGCCATGGGCTACGAGGACGCCCTGCGCATCCAGAGGGAGGCCGCCCACTCAGACCTCAGCTGCATGATACGCTTCCACAGCGGTGAGTTAAGGGCCCACACACAGGACATCTCCCAACCTCCTCTTCTCCTCTTCTTCTCTTCTCCTCTACCTTGCTTATTTGCTATGCTTGTTTTCAGGCAGCCATGGCCTAATTCACAGGGAGTTGGTATGTTTTGAAGGTTGCCGGTTCGAATCCCGTCCTAGGCTGCATGATCAGCTTCTATTGACCCTTCCCAGCCACATGCCTTTCGTAAAGCCACTGCCATGTTGGACATGAAGTGGTGGGCGATTTGAATCTATTTGAATTGGTTTGAATGATTTTAATGGTTTGGTTTGAATGCCAGTAACAAGAAACGACAAAAAAAGCAAAAGAAAACGAGATGCAGAAAACTGCAGACGCCCGCCCTTTTCTGCTATACCCTGCCTATGTCCTGCCTATGTCTGCTTTGAGACAGTTGTCGTCTGATGGTTAGAAGGGTTGGTCTTGTGATTAGCAGGTTGCTGGTTCGAATCCCATCCCAGTCTGGTATGCTTACACAGTGGTGAGTCACAGCCTACGTGCCCACCCTCCTCTTCTCCTCTGCCTTTTGCAACGGATTATCAGATGGGAAAAGTTGTCACATTGTCGCATTTTTACAGGTGCCTTATACCGTGCAGATTGCATAGACTTGTGTGCGTAGCTCACTTGGCAGGGACGGATTATGACTCCATGGGCCAAAGCCTGTACAGTAATCTGTAGGGATGCACCAATACCGATACTAGTATCGGTATCGGCACCCGATACTGCTCATTATACTCGTACTCGTACTCGTCAAGCCCTTGCCGATACCAGGAACGATACTGCTATTACACAAAGCAATGCAAAAGGGCCACCTCATACATTTACTAACATTTGAATCTACATGGAAATGGACAATAAAAATATCACAGGTGGAAAAAAACAAGGCCATGCATTTATTTTCATTGTATTTTGCTGGTAAAAGGTATCGGTATCAGTACTCGGTATCGGCAAGTACACACATTAATGTACTCGTACTTGTATCGGTTTTCAAAAAAGTGCTATCGGTGCATCCCTAGTAATCTGTCCTTGTAACTTTGTAGTACCGTACGTCTGTGTTCCATATGAGCGGTCATGAGGTCCAGACGGGGTCTGGACTGAACAGACCTTGAATTTCACTTGCTCAATTCCTCACCAAATCCAGCCATGCACTGCCCACTGTTACCTGACAACAAATGCACCGCTACCTAGCAACAGTAGTGCGACGCAAGCTAGAATACACAAGTTTGACTGCTGCTGCATCTCGCGGTCTGCGTGATACTAAACCAGAGAGGAAGAGGACGTAAATATTTCGCTAAACTTTTTATGCTCATTGATGTGATATACTTTTAAATAACGCACTTATTAGTGACGTTCCACCGAACGGATTTCTAATACAGCAACATCTGTGAGGACGAAATGAGGTCACTCTCGCTGCCTGCAAACCTCATGTTGACCAAACTATGCATTGTGGTTTCAGTCCCAATAAAGTGCTTCCCATTTTCCATATTTTCATCCCAATGCTTTGTTTTTCCAAGCGAATGCACGCAAAACAGTTTCGTAATTTCGTAATTTCATGAAATGTAGCGCATGTGTATAAATAAATGACAATACAGCCGACTTGGCTTGACCCAGTTGAAGTTGATATCGTACTTCACATCGAAGTCGGGTATATTTATCATCAACTCTTCACTTCACACATAGTTTGGGTCAGTTAATATAGCCTAATTTAATTAACATCATCCGTTCACAATTGGGTTGTTTTCCCGGATAGACTTCACTGTAGCTCTGGCTGAAACAGCGAGCTGAGTGTGGGTAAATGGTGATGAACACCAGCTAAATTTTGGCTAACAAATCAATGGATAACTGGAATTAGGACAGCTGGGTGGCTGTCCTAAAGTTAGGACCAATTATTTAGGATTTTTCGAAGTTAGGATGCTTCTGTAATACCCCTTTCTTAACTTAAGATAGGATGCGCAAAACAACTTAGGAAACGCTGTTCTGTAATGCGCTTTTCCTAAATTCGGTCCTAAAGTGCCGTTGCCGCGGTAACTAGACAGATAAGATAAGATTCTGAAGATAGGAAGTTTCTGTAATACGCCCCATGGCTTCTCCTGTCCTGTCCCCTTGGCTATTCCCCAACCCACCCGTCCGGCTTAAATTAGCCTTCTATTCACCCCGCCTCCCTCACTAAGCCGGCCCACCCTAAGCCGGCCCACCCTAAGTCGGCTCACTCCAAGCCCCTCTGCCCCACTACCCCATCATCTCACTGCCCCATTTTGGATTGTCAATTTGTGGTGCAGTTCTTGACAGCATTGTTGATAATAACTAAGTTAGCAACCTGTTTGATTGTGATGCAGTTTACCATTGACAATCTACCTACTGAGAAGATGCTAACTGGTTAGCAATGATTTGTTTCAAGAAACGGGATCCTTGGCAGTTTGGCGTTGTGATTTGGCTCTTGGTGACCGGTCCGGGCCCGGGCCCGGTCCAAGGGCTTTGTCATGCTGGATCCGGGCCCAGAGCCGGTTCTGTGTCCTTGGCCCTGGCCACTGCTGTCAGTCCAGAACCCTTGCAGCAATATTTCTCCGCCAGAGTTGGAGGCCAGGCCAGGGAGGAGGGTGATGGAGATGGTGGCGTTGGGGTTGAGGTGGGTTGGGGTTGTAGGTTTCCAGGGGTGGTAGCCTGGTATTATTTACCCTAGCCGAGTGTTCTGACCTTTCACAGTAGGACTTTCAGAGACTTTCATAGAGCAATATTTATTTTTCATATTCTGGGTCTTTGAAATGGTAGATGTGTGTGTGTGTGTGTGTGTGTGTGTGTGTGTGTGTGTGTGTGTGTGTGTGTGTGTGTGTGTGTGTGTGTGTGTGTGTGTGTGTGTGTGTGTGTGTGTGTGTGTGTGTGTGTGTGTGTGTGTGTATGTGTGTGTGTGCTGTATGTCTGTGTGGATGTGTATGTGCATGCCTATCTACAGTATGTGTCTGTAAGTGTGCGTGTTTACACCAGGTCTCTGGTGCTGTCTAACATTTCAAGGGCTTTGATATAGTCCAGTACTGGCTGAAGTGAGCGTGTCTCTGCAACACCTAGGCTATGCTGTAGGATAGCGGCTGGCTGCTGTGAACAAGCGTGTGGAATGGCGAGAGAGAGAGAGAGAGAGAGAGAGAGAGAGAGAGAGAGAGAGAGAGAGAGAGAGAGAGAGAGAAGAGAGAGAGAAGAGAGAGAGAGAGAGGGGAGAGAGAGAGAGAGAGAGAGAGAGAGAGAGAGAGACTCCTGGCCTCGATTCCTTCACTCAGCTCAAGTTCCTGGAAGGAGGTGCACCCATCTCCGAGTGTGTGTGTCTGTGTCTGCTGTGTGTGTGTGCGTGTGTGTGCGTCTGTCTGTCTGTCTGTCTGTCTGTCTGTCTGTCTGTCTGTCTGTCTGTCTGTGTGTGTGTGTGTGTGTGTGTGTGTGTGTGTGTGTGTGTGTGTGTGTGTGTGTGTGTGTGTGTGTGTGTGTGTGTGTGTGTGTGTGTGTGTCAGCTGCATGTGAGGTGTGTGCCTTTCCCTGATGGTACTTGGATCTGTCTACCGGCTGAGGAGAGAGGAGGAGGAGAGAGAGGCTCCTTTTTTCGTTCTGTTTTCTTCATCTTAGCAACACACACGCCGACTCACCTCTATCTTTTCTTCTTAGAAAATAGATTAATCCCTTACTGTGCTGCTTCTGTTGCTAGGCATTCATTGGCTAATTTGTAGACACGTTAGGGGAAACTCTTTCCATGTCAGCATTCTTCTCTCCTTTTCTCTCTTACCTGTGGTGTTAACAGGCAGGTTTTTTGTACAATACAAGTAGAGGACTGCGGGTGTTTTTTTGCCCACTGTTTGTGTGCCTTGTTGCTGTCAGACACAGAGCAAGACAGACAGGAGGCCTGGCAAACAGACAGACAGAAAGACATTGATTGAGTGATAAAGAAAATGTAGAGGAAACATGAAAACACACCGGTAAGGCATACCAAAGGAAGGTGATGCTGTGTGTGTGTGTGTGTGTGTGTGTGTGTGTGTGTGTGTGTGTGTGTGTGTGTGTGTGTGTGTGTGTGTGTGTGTGTGTGTGTGTGTGTGTGTGTGTGTGTGTGTGTGTGTGTGTGTGTGTGTGTGCATGGCTGTGTGTCTGTGTCTGTGCATCTGTGGCAGGTTGCAGAGGCAGATTACTAGGGCTGTAACGATATTGTATCGAACCGAGAAATCGTGATACACAGAGTCACGATACTGTATCGTGATACAAGGAGGCAGTATCGTGATACACCCTGTCAAAGTTTTATTACCCATTTGTCCAGAAAACAGCCTTATGATTTGATGTGATAGTGTTTCCAAACTTCAATGGAGATACATTTCAGAAATCGTGATGTGTATCGAACTGTAGGTCAAAAATCGCGATACGAACCGAATCATGGGTTGAGTGTATCGTTACAACCCTACAGATTACGGAGACCAAGACATAGACTCAGACATACAGAGGCAAGGAGCTAGAGATAAAATGAGAGAGACAGAGATATAGATTGAGTGAGTTGGAGATTCTACTTTGACACTGAGTGAGTGGGTAATGCAGGGTTGGAAGGAGTGTTAGGTTCAAATACAGTTGGTTAGTGTTTCCTTAATGGGGTCACGGAGGGACTGCAGGGGTGGGGACTAATGGACAGAAAGGACCGTCTGTTTGCATAAAATCTCGTGATTTCCATTAATTTAGCAAAGCTATGTTTTTGTATCTGGAAAATGGGAGGTGGGGGGGTCGCATAATTATTCTTAGCTCCAAAAGAGGGTCCCAGCTGAAGCAGGTTGGGAACCACTGCGGTAGGCCTACAGTACATGTATCGGTAACACTTTATAATAATGTTCCTTAGTAAAGACGCAGTAAATAAT